>NC_065519.1:14523184-14630548 GCF_006386435.1 Epinephelus moara
GCAGGTTCACGCAGAAGCGCCCCGGATTGATCTTCACCTTAACCGTCTCCAGTGACGGCAAGTTCTAGGTAAACGCGAAAGGTGAAGCGCGTATATCCCTTTCGGCCACTGTATTCAAATATGGCGACGCAAGAGGGCAGCCTCCAACAGACCGCGCCCTGCCTGTGTATATATAGAGAAATCATTCTAAGCCTATGAGAAAGCTTCCATTTTTATGTGAATTGCATTACACTTTAGTAAATATTATGAAAGCAATAGTTGATATTTGCTAATAAACAACCACGTAAATTACACATTGTAACTTTAAGGAAAGCTAAAAATTACAATACTTATCTGATCACCCCTCCTCCTGAATAATTTTCATACAGTCCCTAAGCACTTTGCCCTTATTTGTAATGACATAATATACCTCTTTGGGGAACTAATTACGACTCTAAATTGCCCCAGGTGTGAATGTGAGCGTGAATGGCTGTCTGTCTGTGTGTGTCGGCCCTGTGATAATCTGATGGCCCGTCCAGGGTGTAACCGCCTCTGCCTAATGTCAGCTGGGATAGGCTCCAGCACCCCCCGTGACCCTGAAGCGGTTACAAATAATGGATGCGTGGAAGCTTATTCTCTTGACATGATATTTTCGCAGTGAGGGTAATCATTCTGAAAGTGGCAGTTATGTATAAAATTACAATATGTCATAACTTCCTTAAAATATCCAGTCAAGGAAACAGTCTGAGCACTAAAAGAAGCAAACAGTGAACAATATTAACGCTGTAGACATTGTGACATGACTGTCTATACTGTACGATGTATGATGTATATAACCCATGCAGCAGGGCTGGGTGGGTGTCTGTGGTCACCGACTCTGCCCTCTGTGTCTCCAGTGGGCCACCCTACACATTTCTCCCAGTGGCACCCTGCCAAACCCCAAGGTAGTAAGCCATGAAAATGAGAGCGTTGCCTTAGGAGTTAAAAAAAGATATGTTTTGATCATCCTCTTCAGCTATTTATTCTCATACTTTTTACTGCTATATCTATAGAATTAGTTTTGCTGGGGAAAGTGGAAATTAAAGTTCAATCGTTTAGGTTTTCTGCTACCTTACCATTATTGCTACCAGAAGGGTTGCAAATTAAGATTCTCTCTTGTCTCTTGTGACCACTGAAAGACTGAAAAATGCGTCAGAAGGGACATGATACAGTAATTTGTGGTTTGACTATAAATATGATGCATGATACACACAGAAGCATTGTGTATTCAATTTTTCCCATAGGCTTTATTTAGTGAGGTACCTGATGAAATTTTCATGATCCTGAGGTTGTCTTTTTTTAGACATGGTGCCAAAGTGTGGAATATATATCTTCACGTGTTACACAAGTAATTGTCTTATAGGTAGGTAGGTATTAAATATTAAAACGGCACATTAACCATTTGCATTTTGTTGAAATTGGCTTTATTAGTTCTTACATAACCCACTACCATATGACTAAATCAACAATGTTTTTCTTTTATAATCTTTTTCTTAAAACCCAGTGTGTAGGGTATTTAAAGGGGGACTACACCCATTTTTTAAAATTTAAATATGTTATTCCTATGGTCGAAGACAGTCCAAAAATATTAATAAACATGAACAACTCTGTCCCAAATCCAAAAACTAGAGTGCTAAAACTCAAATTTGTGATATCATATGGTTTAAAGTCTGCAGCTGCTCCATAAACAAAGAATTGAGAAAGATGTTAGATGACACTGAGAGCACACAGGGAAACGTTCCGGGTACACTGGTACATTTTCTGTTTCAGCACTGAGAACACTACAGTTGAGAGGGAGAAGCTCGTGTTCACAGATATTGACTGGACTTATAGGCCTTGGATAAAACATATTGGAATTATTAATTTGGGTGGCGTTCCCCTTTAAATAAAGCACTTTCCCTTTTGCCACATACCGTTGTGTAGTATAGTGAGAACTGGACCCAAAAGTGTGACTCAGACAGCTGTTCAGTTTTGTGGATTTATTTCCAATAAGGCAAGAAGGGGTGTCTTGGGTTGAACCAGGGCACTTGGGAGAAACAGGGTAGGCAGGCTGAGCAGGGCTAGAAACAGATTGGCAGGCTGGAGTGGCAGGTGAACGGGTGACCGGTGAGTGTGGATCTGAGGCACAGAAAAACAAGCAGGCCGTACCTAGTACCGCAAGGTAGACTGAACGATCTGGTGGACACTGGACTGCAGGGGTTGATTGGTGGATGGCTCTCAGGTGAGCAGGCAAACTGGTAGCAGGACCGATGAGAGCCACGCTCAGACACACAGACACAAGAGAGAGACAGAAATGGAACCACAAGAAACAAAGGGGAAGAGTGTATACAGCTGAAGGGAAGGCACAGACGAAGACACAAACTGAGCTTGCATATTTGATTAAAGTGACAAAATATGGAAATTAAGTATTTCAGATTTCATATAAGATATTGATCAAGCAGCAGTTCCTCTAATGGCCTCTTGAGGCTGTCTCCGAGACAGAGTCAATCCCTGTAGACCGCCATGATAAAATGCCCAACCTTACAGTGGAAATAAACATGTTTACAGCCTGGTCTCTGTCGCTAATTTTCCTGCTCATGACATGTCGCTACCACAACATCAACATTGGTTAGGTAACACAGTGTAATGATCACCTCTTGGGAGCCAACATGGTGACATCATGCTCCCGCTTCTGGGAGTTGGAGCTTTACTTTCATTTAGGGGAGATGACTGTCTGAGCTGTTGTCACGAATTTTGTGTTATAAACCTCTTTTTGGATGCTGACCTGTGCTACAACAACGTCAGCCCACAATAAAACTACAGCTGAGGTATTATTATTATTATTATTAGATTTTATTTGGTATGGACATCACAATTACATTGGACAAACCAGATGCACTGCTTGAGTGTAGGAGGTTTGTCTGGTGTTCATCCATTCTACTTTAACGACTCCCTGGAGATCAACCACATCTCTACAGTAGCCACAGTGTAACCCCAGATTCACAGGGATAGGCGTAAATGTGTAGGCGCTCTTTTGATGTGTTTTTAGATGTAGCATTTTGGCCACCTAAAAAAAGTCTTTTTCAGCATTTGGTTGCACTAACACCCTCTAAAGAATCAGATATGTATGTACGGTGCCCAAATCTACAACCCAGCTCCGGTCACTGCCCTCAACCCGACTGCTGACAGCAATTCATCAGATTTCTGGGCCCTTTAGGTAGGCAAAGTGATTGGGTTGGAGCATCCCACCATCCCAGTGCATCTCCAATATGAAGGGACAGCAACGGTACCACAGGTGAAGGCTCTGAAGAAGGAGCTGGCTGTTATCAGGGACCTTGAGAGCTCTTGCTACGTGCGTCAGGGGAGATACGGCTTGCTTTTTGGCCCATATGAAAAGATGGAGACGTTTTTCACTAGTGGAAATTAGCATTAGCAGTAGCATAGTCAACCACAGCTGTAAATACACCATGCTAACCAAGCTAGCAGCTAGCATTAAGGTTATCTCCACCCTCTTATCCAACTATAGTGACTTCTGGCTCCAAAAATCCAAGATGGCGACAGTCAAAATGCCAAACTTGACGCTTCAAAACTGGAGTCGACAAACCAATAGGTGACGTCACAATGGTTACGTCAATTTTTCTATACAGTCTATGATACTAATGTACAAATATATATTCTATTTATTTGCCAAAAAGTAATTTACTGACAAAAATGTACAGGATGTCAACTTTATTCCCTTTTGGATCTCTTATAAACAAACCTTTATGAAACTTTTATAACATAAATCCAAATAGATTTATTTGGGATTTGATCAGACTATTAGCACCAGTCACATATAAAGTATTGAGCATATGAAAAATACAGTGTTTTTGATAATATTTAACAGCAGGAGCCCAAACAGAGGTATGCATTGTTTTCTGAAACAGGTCATCAGTTCAAAATCACATTCATAAGTAGTTTTAGCAAAATTAGTAAAAGTAATAAACTACTAAGATGATTGTGGTTTCCGGGGCTCTATTATTCATAACTTATGGGCAAAAAAAGTCCTCTGCATCTCACAGTTGCTTCCCTCCTCCTCCGTGTAAAAACAAAACTATGCTAACATGTAAACAATTACGTCCTACAGTCCAGACAGACGACATTTTGTCTTAAATTTAGACAAGCACAAGAAGAAAATGTTCTTGTTTTCCCTCTGTGGCGGCATGGATATTTATAATAGGAGACCAGAGTCTGAATACCCCACCATACTTTCCTCCATAACTGTTCCTTTTTGCATCCAATCCATTCCCCCTCATGTGTAAAATGTCCATCTGGCCGGCACCCCAGAGCACCCTGCAGCACCCCAGAGTACCCTGCAGTGACCCCGCCCACTCATGCACTCAGCTCCAGATTGCAAGAGCGTTGCAGTCTCATCAACAGGAGCGATTGGCTTCGTACAATAAGAGGGGAAGGTGAGAAAAGATTAAAGAGTCATTAAAATGCATCTAGTAGGTTTCTCTGGAGTCTTAATTTAGGTGGAAGAAGGTGCACTTGTACTTGTGTCTGTATATTTTTACCTTTTGGTTGCCTAAGGCTGTGGTCAACATCAAAGATGAGAAAAAGGTTTTTGAGGCAAAGCATGACCGCAAGTGTTCAAAACAACATTAATGCTCCCTGAGGATGTCCGTGAGAGGGAAGGAGAGGAAATAATCCCGGCCCTCGGGTCCACCCAGTGGTCACTGGTCATCAGACACGGCCCAAAGCTCAGCCAGTCACAGAGTGGCAGCCCCCTTAGTCAGTCCATAAAAACTGTCAGAGGCTCTTTCACGTTCCAAACAAGTGAGAAAGAAGTTTTGCTTTGTGTTTTTCTCCACACTGATACCTCTCAGCTGTTTATCCAGGAGTGCTCACAATGACTGAACAGTAGATTGAAATTAAAGATTATCAAAATTACAAGGAGGCGATATGGAGGAGTGGATGTGGCGTCTTTTCCTGACGCCACATGAAACAAAAAAGCCAGGAATGTGGTTTTCTTTGATATGAGTCATGTTGGAGGTTAAATTTATACACTGCAAGTGAGAAATTTCAGGTCAAATCTTAAATCACATGTATGCTTGTGAGGCTTAATCTTAGTTACCCACACTATGAAACATTAAATGAACCCAGCTCTCAGTAAGAACAATGAAAAAGCTCCACAAAAACCTCATTAGTGGAGGAAAACTGAAGAAATCTTGGCAGTGGCATCACAAAGAGATAATCCCTTCCAACATGCTCATAATTCACTATTTATCCACACTGCAATTAGTCACTCACCCCAGGCCAAAAACTTACACCAAAAAACTTGCAAGCAGTGCAGCCAAGTGTTACTGTTCCAGCTCCTTTAGGCGTCTCCTTAACTCCTGTCCCAAAAATGCATCAGGATAAAGAAATACTCAGTTATGGTTAGCCCTAATGACTAAATCATGACAGGAATAGACAAGTACATCTTGACTGTCGTCTGACTTAATGATATGTGTTGAAGTTTATACAAGATTTCCATACTGTACATGGGGTCACTCTGGAGTTGTGTGTGTCTTTACTTGGAGTACACGTCTGTCATGTTCCCTAATGATATAGGGCTGATGGCAGTCAAAACTGATTCTGATTTCATTTTCCATATACAGCACAGACATGTCATTTGGTCACTTATAAAAATTAGAGGTCCAGTGTGTAGGATTTAGGATAGACTGGCAGAAATGGAAAATTATATAATAAGTATGTTTCCTTTAGTGTGTAATCACCTGAAAAAAGGAACATTGTGTTTGTGTTGAATTTAATTGAGCCATTTATATCTACAAAGGGCAGGGGTGGCCCTAGGACATTTGGAGCTACAAGACTACATTGAACACATCATGAGAACGTTATAATTTACCTTCACCTTGGTATTTTTTACTGAATAGAGCGTGAATGCTTCACAATGTAAAACAATGCAACCTCTGTGAGCCATTCGAGGTAACGAAAACAAGCTCTGCGGAATTCAAGTTCTTTCTCTCCACATACACTCCTCTCAGTAGTATAGTGGTTGTTGAGTGGGCACTAGAGAGCTTTTGCCATTTTGACATAACAATACAGTGTGTTTCAGGGTTCATGTGATCTCGGCTAACTCGCCCAGCTCCCTCAGAGAACAGGTAAAGTGTAATGTGCTCGGGAGGGGGTGCGGGGGATGGCAGGAACCCAGAAAAAAAAGGCCTCTCTATTGTTTAGTAGGCTTTGCTATGTACTTATGTTGTTGTGGCCTTATGTCATATTTCAAAATTATAGTAGTATTAATGAAAAATAGTAAAAGATAAACTTTTCTTTTCTTCCCCCATTTACAGATGACGCTGCACTTAGCATTCGCCTATACTGCCTATGCCCTGGGCAGCATTGACAGTGGGAGCTAATCCTCAGCTACAGAGATCACCATGTTGCACTGCCATGTTTCTACAGTAGCCCAGAACGGACAAACCAAGCACTGGCTCTAGATAGGGCCATTTGTGGCCTTGCGTCTGCCACCGTAGTTAACAGCCTCTCTACAATGCAGTGTGAGAAAAACACTGATTTTTTTAATGTGAAACTGTTTTGATCAGTGTTTTTACTGGTTTAAATCACCACCTCCATTTGTTTTGGAGAGGAAAAGACCTCTGCGGATAATTTAACTTTCTCTAAAAACCTCCTGAACGTCTGGATCTTAAGCTATCAGAGAAAAAAGGTGACCACAGATAAGCGGGTGCTACGTAGGCAGCGCATGTCTGAGATGCCAAACAGCATTTGAAACGCACTAATTTGTGACATGAAACTGTTTTATTCACTGTTTTAACTGTTTTAAATCAACAGGTGTGTTTGTTTTGGAGAGGAAGAGACCTCTGTGGATAATTCAGCATCTGCTAAAAACAACCCAAATGTCTAGATCTTAAGTTAGCAGAGAAAAAAAGTGAGAACAGATTAGTGGGTGCTAGGTTAGTAGCACATGTCTGACATGCCAAACAGCGTTGGCGAAGCACTGATTTGTAACTTTAAACCACCTTCTTCTGTGGTGTTTTCCACTGGTTTAAATCACTGGGTCAGTTTGTTTTGGAGGGTGAGAGACCTCTGCGGACAATTTGGCTCATGGTAAAAACCTCCTGAATGTCTGGATCTGAAATAAGGTGAGCACACATTAAGCTATCATCAGGTGCTGGGCAAACTGGCTTTCTACGATGTGCCGAACAGCGTAGGAGAAATACTGATTTGTAATGTGAAAGTGCTTTATTCTGTGTTTAAATCACTGTGTCTGTTTGTTTTGCAGAGGAAGAGACCTCTGCAGATGATTCGGCTCTCTGTAAAAACGTGGTTGCACGCTACAGTCCTCACAGCTAGACGCCACTAAATCCCCCTAAATCTTACACACTGGACCTACAACAGAAATGACCCAAAACTGTGCACTTCCTTGATGTGTTTGTTTTTCATTTCTAAAACCTGTAATTGTGTGTTTTTTTTTAAAAATGTATATTAATGCACGAGCGGAATAAAAAAGTCTCTCACGTGCAGCCTCTCTCAGTTGTTGACTTTCTATTTCCAGCTCTATGCAGACAAATATACACAGTCAGTGGAAACCAGGATGGCGGGGATGCATATATACAGCCATGGAAGATGGTCAGATTCCCTCTGGTCATCAGGTTGACCACAGGTGGTTTCCATGTTAAACACTACTGTCTGATCAGTGAATATATGTCCCTGAGTGTCCTCCACTTTATAGCTATTACTGTCTACAATGTCTGTAGGAAATGGCTCAGACGTGCCGCCCAGAAAAAGTGCACTGCTTGCTCTTTTGCATTTTGAAACCAGTTATTTACACAATATATTTTTCTTTTTTATAATTAGGCAAAGTATCTGGTCTAAGTTGCATGAATTGAATCCTTGTACAGAGTTTGTCTAGATGACACAGTGTAATCTGGAAAAATGATTGGGTAGGACGCAGACACTTATCCGGCTAGAGATGAGTGTGATCTTAAGAGTGCAGAGATGCACATATTTGCATAAGCAAACAATAGATTGCTACATCGGCGTCTTCATGATGATGAAAGGCCAGTGCAGCTGGTGTGCACCGGCTCGCCATGGAGGTTACAGGCAAACTGTGGCTCGGTGAGGTCTCCCTGACAAACCTTACACTTCCGCCCCTTGTCCAGTCTGAACATTGTTTTTGAGGCCTGCATCTGCAGAGGACAGAGGGAAAGGGCAACAGAGTTCAGAAAACAGAAAACAAGAATACACGCAATGTTCATGGAGCGGAAAAAATGTGAAATATGCCTTTGACCTCACCCACATGACCTTGTGCCGCATGAGCTCCACCTGGCCCAAAGCCTTTTGCAGCCTCGCCATCCGCCTCTGGTGGAAGGTCTCTCTGAGGGATCCAATTAAGAACTGAGAGACCAGTTGAACAGACCACGAATCGGGCAGCAGCTGGATGATCCTCTCTGCTGCAAAGACTCCAGGGTTGTTGTTGAGCAGATCCACAGCAGCGCTGGTGAGATCCTCCGAGCTCAGGTAGATCTGAAGCAGGGTGAACAGCAGGGTCTGCCTGAACTGGGAGTCCCGGCCCTGGGCAGCCCTGCAGCAGTAGGCCTCTGCAGCCTGGAGGTCTCCCTTCTCGTGAACAAGCACCTGCAGTGCCTGAGAGTGCTGACCGCTCCTCCCCAGGAGAATCGCTTTCTCTGCATGCAGGGTTGCTGACTTGACACTCTCTGTGGTGGGAAACAGAATTTAGTAACCACTCAGTAATGGTTTATGCTCTCATAAGGCATCCACACACCATACACAGCGGAGATGTCGTAGAACTTGGATTCCCATAGCAGCTGCTGCAACTTCCCTCTGGTCTCCCTCAAATCTGCTTCCTCTTCCTCTTGCAGCATCTGAGTAACATATGCCAGGGCCAGACGGTTGTGATGTCTCTCCTCCTGGGGGCAGATTACACCAATCATGTCTCGGTGCATTTAATAAAGGAGCCAGGGATATTAGATTAGGTCGCTGCTGCTGCTGCTGTACCCACCTCACTCTTCAAGTCATGGATTAAGAACTCAAGATACAAAAGCAGCGCCAGTGGGTACTTCTCCAGGAGAGCGAGGACGTCTTGTGTCTCAAATTGATCATGTGGGTGACGCTTGTTGAAAATCTGCACCCCTATCTGTTTCAAATAAAGGACAACTGTTATTGGACATTTCATTAGCGGTAATTGTCTTTTAAGCACGGCAGTTTAGTTAATGGGTGGCATTTTGCCGTGTCTTTATATCTGTAACACACTGTTGTATTGTGCAACTCTGCCCTCTGCAGTTCAGAGCATGAAAAAGGGAAAATGCACCTCTTGATTGCTTTGAAGAGTCCAATCTGCAAATTTCCACACAGCATCTCTGTCTTGCAGCTGACTGAGAGTCCGCACTATGTGTCCATATACATCTGAGCAAGAGGGGTCTTTGTGGAGGCCATCTGCGATTTTCACCCAAGTCTGGAAGAACATAACAGGCTAGAACACACTACTTTTATGTATTAAGTTTATATAAAATGTGTTCTTTGGGGGAGGTTGTACCTTAATGGCATCAATTTGACTTCCATGGCTTTGATAGAGGGAACCTAATGCAAAAAATCTGGGATGAAACAGCAAGTGATCTGTCAGAAATTGCGCAAATTAGACAAAATGTATTTTCTTTCAAGAATATTTTAACATATCTATGATTACAAATCACCTGTCCAACAAATGATAGTTTCATTTTCACCTGTTGTGTTGCTCCAAAACAGGAACACAGTGCTTCAGCCTGCACTCATTGGGGAATGCTACAAGCTGCTGCAGATTTTCAGCATCTCCCAGTTCTACGTACAGCCTCAGGAGGGCGCAGTCCACCTCCTGAACACACTTCAGGCCTTGCTCCGTCCCTCTGACTGCTCTGAGAAAATCTCCCAGAAAGACCAGGTAATGATGAAATGTGTTCCTGTCCTCGTGGCGGAGCACCCGGAGATCCCTGCCCTTGTTCACTTGATCAAGCTGGGATTGAAAGTCCTCGCTGAGACACCACTGCATGTCTGGGTAGAGGCGGATGATTTCTCTGGGGTCCAGCTCACCTGTGCTGTTTAGGTGGGTAATGAGTATTGATTTGTGTTAGACTCCAGCAGAGGACACTCTGTTCGCAAGGTTCACATATTACTGCACAGTTTGCTGTGATTTACTTTGCGTGCTTTGAATTTGGAGTGTCGTGAAAGGGGTTTTACTCTCACATGAAGAGATCTCTGGCCTCGGAAAAACCCTCCTGGTAAAAATGAACAAATCCAGCCAGGCAAGAGATGGCCTTCTGCAGCTCCTGCCAGTAGAAAAAAAAACTCTCTCTTAAAACCAGGCACACATTGCACGATCATATTCATATCACCGACATATGAGCTGAAATCATTAAAGCAAAAAACTGTGCGACTTCTCCTACACTTTAAGACGCTTTAAAAACACAACAGCACAGAACCAGACAAATTATAACTGACTCATCAGTGTGTTAGCTGCGACATCCTCACCTCTAACCTGTAACCTGAGATATGGCACAGATTACACTAAATCTCAGACACCATCTGTTGTCCTCAGTTGCATTCATCCAACTGGAATACAACTACAATAGCAGCTCACAACAGTGTAGTCAGCCTACGCCTCGGCATCCTGGTTCAATCTGTTCTACACTGATGAAATATTAAAGTCAGACACTATGATGCAACGCCAGCTGGGGTTGTAATGCATGCATATTATGTATGCATCAGTGGTGTGTATGAATCTATGTAATAGTGATATTATAGCAGCACTGACTGCCGGCAGTGCGAGACAGGAAAAAGTAAAGGTGAGTAAAAAGGGTTTGACATGCTAGAAATGTTTGTCGGTTGGTCAATCCACCACTTTCGACCAGACTGATCTCAACAACCAGTGGATAGACTGCCCAAGCGACAACCTCCTGGGCTGAAAAATAAACGTGTAAGTGCCAGAAACTGCAGTTCCTCCAGCGGCCACTTGAGGCTGGCTCCAAAAACAAGTCAATCCCCACAGACCCCCATGTTAAAACGCCCAATTTCACAGCAGAAATAAACATGTTTGCAGCCAGTTTTGGTCTCTTAAGCTAATTTCCCACTTCATGACAACGGTACTAAGGTGAATTTTTATATAACTCACCCGTTTGAGTTTTATTAAAGTTATGCCTAATTAAGGATGGGGCTGCCTTGAGTGACAAGCTGTCTGTGGATAGTGTCCTTGGGCTCATAGTTATGTATCGCTTCTACCCAGCTTCATCATCTCATAAAAATACCTACAGTAAGTGACTTTGGTCACATCTGGGACCAAAAACCAAGATGGTGACAACCAAAATGTCAGACTAGAGGCTTCAGAATGGGAGTTCACAAACCACTGAGTGACATCCCTGTGGCTACATCCATTATTTTTACACTCTATGGGACTGCCATGAAATTTTGGACAGACGTTCATGTTTTCCCAACCACTGCAAGTGACTTTGGTGATCCTGGGACTTTTTTTACTTTAGCCCCAAAACGAAGTCAACATTTGTGGGTTTTGAGTTTCAATATTTCAACAACTATTGGATGGATCACCATGACTTTTGAACCAGACACTCATATCCCTTTGGATTCATTTTTATCACTTTGATGAACCCAGAGTTTTCATCCAACAGCATTTCCATCAGCCTCAGCAATACGTTGTGTTTAGTGGTAATTGCTTGCTAATATTTGCTACATTACGTTATATCAAGATGGTGAACATGGTAAACATTCTAAAAATTTTAGGCATGTTAGAATTGTCATTGTGCGCATGTTAGCATGCTGACATTAGCAATTACCGCAAAGTACGCTAAGCAAATAATGACACATATGGTAAAAAAAAAACTAAATCTGATCCAGGTCTCTCTTGCCAAAAAAACGGTCATATGTTGACTTTGCAAGCAGCTTATTACAACCCATGCCTAAGTTTATTGTAGCGTGACGCCCTCTAGTGCTCATAGTAATTACTACAGGAGCAGAGGAGGAATAGAGGCAAGGTAGTAGTGATGGGATTTCTCATTCACTTGTGAGAGCCAGTTCTTTGGCTCTCGTTCACTTCAAAGAGCCGGTTCAAAGATGCGGTTCGTTCGATCGTTGGGTTCAACGACGAATTGCATTGCTGATTTATCGCATCACGTGATCACGCTGCACTAGTGATGTGACGTTCACGAATGAGCCGAGTCTTTGAACCGGCTCTTTGAAGTGAACGAGTGAGCGGCTGCACTGTCTTTCTCCCTCACAAACTAGTCTCTCTCAACTTGTTCCAGATCAAATAATCTGAAATGAATGGATAGAGAGAAAATTAAAGCAAAAAACAAAGAAATTAGGAACCGGCTCGTTCACTCTAAAGAGCCGGTTCACTTGTTCACTTCAAAGAGCCGGTTCAAAGACTCGGCTCGTTCGCGAACGTCACATCACTACAAGGTAGTATAAAAAAAGAATAGAAAAAATGGAGGTGGATGGTTCAAACAAGCACGGGACTTTCAGCCACGAGACCAGTGTTTGTGGCCAGTTGACTTCTTTTAATAACAGCATAGCACAATATGCTAGTTTGTGATGCACACTACCATAGTGACGTATGCGATGTGACATATGGAATGTTTTGTTAGCATCAAAAGTACTTACTTACAGCATGATGTTTTTTCTAAATCTAATCACCAAGGGTTTTTTTTTGCCTTAACCTAAGCACAAAGTTTTACAGCGTAACGATGACTATTTCATAACATTACGGACGTGTTTAAAACTGCGACCGTGAGGAGAATATGTAGTTTTGGGGACAATCATTTATGTTGTTTTGAAAGTCAGTGGAAACCGACTTATTTTGTTACTTAGCTATGAGAGAGCATTGTCTGGTTGTAGCTCAATTTTGCTAAATTTGTAGTTACTGCCTTTGTAGGGGAGAATTGTTGGGTGATTGTTTTACACTTTACATGAAAGGAAAGGAAGGAAAGAAGAAGGGAGAAATACTTTAAATTTGTCTGTGTCACTTAGTTATTTTATGACCCTTGAGAAGAAGAACATATTTGTTAGAAATCTAGATTTCGAAGCAGGTATATGTTGTGCTTCTGTGTGTATAAATCAAATTTCACCTTGAATGAGTCAAGTGGACGATGGCTTTGAACTCCATCCAGCAGCGACAATGCCTCCTCAACCCTCTCATCCTGTACAAGTGCCTGGATCTGCTCTTCGACTGGCACCAGACGCAGGCTGAAAATGTCTCTCTCTGTGAACGCTAACACACCATCTGAGGGGAGATTTGTTTTTGGTTTTTCAGAAACACACAGTGAGGAGGAACAATAGCTGCAAGGATGATTGACTGAATCAGTGCAAACTGAGACAGACACGGCGACATCTTTAAAAGACAAAACCGCAGTGTGACAGCCTTTTTCGGTCTGCAATCTGCCAAGATTAGGTGATGAATTGATGTTGCCTGGTTTACCTGATGTGGAGAGGAGACCCTTCGCTCCGCTGAGACTCACAGTCTGTTTGCGCTGCTGATCTACCATGCTGTAGACAGTCAGCACTTGGGGCTGCAGGGTTAGGATGTAAGGGAAACATACTCCGACTGCCAGCACCTCCTGAGGCCACTGCAGGGGAGGGCGCTGGCATATCCCTGTCTTCATCACAAACATGCCTGAGGGATGAGGATGGAGTAATGATATCTTGGCAAAATAAATACCCTCTGGCTACAAAGATATATGGGGGAGTGATATGAGATGATTAACTGTATAGCTTCTTAGGAAAGGAAGCACATGAGGAGGTCTGTGCTCGACAGCATGACAAACAACATCTACCATAAACATTTTGGCAGCTCTTACCCAGAGATCCAGGCCCGTTCAGGAGGAATTCCCCCCGTCCCACTGAGGTAACAATGATGCGCTGCCTGCTGTGATCGTGAGGAAAAAGCTCCTCGCTGCTCCCAGTCTCAGTATCACAGAGCAGATACCTGTTGCTGGTCGCCACACACACGCTGGCACCATCTACCGCCAAGGCCACAGGGTCCTGGAGCAGAGGGACTTCTTTTACAACCTCCCACCTGTCCACTCCCACCACGTGGATCCGGATCACCTTCCTGCGGCTGGATGAAGTCACCATCTCCACACATGCTGCCTGGGCTGAGAGCGATGAGTCGCACACCTCGAATAAAGACACGTGCTGGATCTTTTTCAGAGCATGAACGGGCTCTAAGGAGAACATGTTGAGGGCAGTAACGCTCCGGTCCCACAGGACCAGCAGATGGTTGAAAAGTGGGACTACTCTCAGTTGGGTTACTTGGTTGCTTGAGCCTAGTTTTCTCGCCTTGCCCTCTCTTATTTTGCTCTGGCCTGGACTCAGGTCTGCATTTGTGCTACTAGGAAGAATTAGATGCTGGACTGTTGCATCTTTGGTCCCTATATACACATTTCGGTCATAGCACTCAAGGCACTGGATGCTAGATTTGTCCTTTTCTTTAGGGGCTGATTGCTTTTCATAGATATGTGTTTGTGTAAAAGCTCTAAAAGCCATTGCAGAAATTTAAGAAAGTTTGATTTTTGCAAGGTAAAATACAGGTAGGTACAGATCTGCTATGAAATATGCCAAATAAGACGTCCCTACCTCTCTGCTGCTCTCCCTTCCACTCTCATTCCTCTAGAAGTTTATGAAGTGTAAAGTAGCTTCACCTCCCCATGTGACTGTGTCCTAACAGGAAGTCTGTGTCAGCAGTTTTGCGCCGCTCATCCTGCCATGTGAGGACACTTGCACAACTCATCCAACGGCCTCACCAAGAAAACCAACTTTTACCAGTGTCAAAACAATAGGTATGGTGAAGAGGACAGATATTTTGGGGTGCCCACAGTTACAGTGCCTTGTATTCTTGGCTTTTGCGTGGACCAAAGTGGAGCTTTGGTGAGTGGATAATGGACAAGTAGAGGAGCAAGTGATCTGCTGATCAAACCATATATGGTCGCTCTTGGTTTGTTTACAATGTGAATGAACCGGGTGCAATGAGGTCAAGAGGCGCACAAGAGGTTTGTTTTATAGCAATGATTGTCTAAATAGTGACTGAGACGGGAAAAAATGGTCATAAAAAAGATGTGGATTTCAAACCTACTATCACGGCTAAATTTGTCAAGGCTGAACTTTGTGTCTGTCGTAAACGGACGTGTGCAGACTCCTCCTCAGGATGGCATTGTTGGAGCAGAATAAGACATTAAGATGAGCAACAGCAGGCCTCTTCTTTACTGGAACAACCTTTGGTGTGTGAAGTATTTCACATGAGAGAAGCATAAATCATGCATCATTAATTGTTCCCGCAGTGTGAATACATTTATATAGGCAATTATAATAATGTATACTAAGCATACATCAGAAATACAGTATGTGTAATGAAAGTCAGGCCAGTGGTAGAGGGAAATATGTTTGGAGGCTGCAACTATGGATTGTTTTCTTCAACAATTAAAATTATTTTCTTGATTAATCTATTAATATTTTTGTCCATAGTGTCAGAAAATAGGGAAAAAGAGTCCAAAGTGACATCTTCAACATACATTTTTTTATCTGATAAACAGTCCAAAATCCAAACAAATTCAGTTTACTGTCATGAAAGACAAAAAAAGGATTAAATCCTAACTCACAAGAAGCTAAAACAAACAAATGTTTGACATTTTTGCTTGAAAAAAGATGAAAACAATAAAGGGCCTGTGTCCACATTGCATTTTGTGCCACTCTCCACAGCAATTTAATTTAATTTGATTTAATTTTATTACTAAAATGTATTTTATTTTATTTTATTTTATTTATTTAACAGGGACAGTGCACGGCTACTTAGCTGCACCAGAGTCAGTTATAAGCTAATTTTGATCTGTAGTCCCTGGGCAGGAAACAGAGAATAAATTCTCTGCTAAAGCTCTTTTTCGGAGTGCTACAGCTTTTTTGTATGGCCACTCCAAGTGCTTCTAGTTGAAAATCTCTGAAGGCCCGAGCCACATGCTGCGTCTTTTACTGCCTGGTAAATGCAAGGTCGGGTGCTGGAGGGTACTCTTGTGTCTTCTCTGTGCCAACTTTTGAGGGCATGGCAGGAAGTTGCGCCTGACCTTGATAAATAGCCATAACTAGCACCTTATCATAGCCTATTTATTAGAAATCCACAGCGCGCAGCTGATCTTCTTCCAGGTGTTGTTTTTTCAGTGTTTATCAGGCCTAAAATGTTGTCAGTGGGAGAGATGTAAAGCTCTGGGTAGCCCTGCATTAAAATGATCATCTTCTCCTGTATATTCATAATTAACAGAAGAAAGGAGAGATATGTGTCAGCTGTAATTGGCTGTTCCTCGTCACATGACATGCAGTGCATGTTGCTGTGTTCCAAAAGTTGAACTTTGTTTATGCCTTATATGCCTTGAAAAATAGGTGCACGAGAACGCTTGCATGCAGTGACAGCATCGCTCTCGCTTTGGAATGCACCTTCCGCGCATCATAAATGCTCCGATATCGTCACTGCTGCTCCTTTAGCTACTGTCGATCCCAAGCTGTATGATCTACCCCATCTCACTCGGAAGTTGTCAAAGTCCGATGCTTGGTCAGTGACTTGCAGCGTCAGACACTGATGAAAAAAGCCATCCTTTAACGTCAGCATGATACGTGGCCGGTCAATGTTAGTTTAACGGCGCTCAGTGGCTTCAGGGGAAAACGCAGTGGGGCAAGAACAAAAGCTAAGGCGGCAAAAGTCCGAGTAGGGTAGGCTGGAGGGGTGGCCGATAGGTCCATCAAACACCAACCTTCACCCGTGAGAGCGGTGCTCACATCCCGTGAGATTCTAAAGCCAAACCCTGTTCTTTTTTCCTAAACCTAACCACGTGCATTAGTTGTAGGAGTAAAAAAAAAGAGTAAATTTGTGTTGTTGTACTGATGTAGTGCGTTTATTTTGAAAGAGACTGTATGTAAACAGTAAATTTCCTGTGAAATCGGAAGTGTATTTTGAAAGAAGACAATGCATGTAACAGGCTGAAGTTGACACGGTGTCCCAGAACATTAACATCCAACGCACCCAGGGTATCTTTCACGTCATATCTGGACATGGAAAGTCCATGACCAAACGTCAATACGTAACGAGGTCAGACTGAGAATGTGTTGATGTGATGTGAGTGTTGTTGGTGAGTATTATGCTTTAATCACTGTGAGTGTTGTAAGCTTGTAGTTGACTGTGTAGTCAGCCCTCTGTTAATGCAGCGTTATGTTTGCTACCTAGCTATAATTAAGGGTAAGATATTGTTGTCAAAGAAACAAAACTGATACGCAGTGCTGGGATCAAGCGCTCCCTAACACTCTGCCACAGCTTTTCTGCCAAAGAAAAACACTATGTGGACCCAGGCCCTAATCACTTTTCTAAAACATAATACATTTTCTGTCAATCGATTAATCCAGAATGACCAGTCGCAGTCAGCTCTAGTAAAAGCATATGGGAAAAAAACATGCATTTTTCATTTCAATAAAGAATATATTCATCAACAGTGCAACAGTGGCGCCCTGATTATAAAGATACATGTTTATCTTTATGGAAACATCACAGTTTTTGTGTGTGTGGGCAACGTGAGAGAACTGATGGTCATATGTAACACCAAAATAAGCATCTGACATTCAGAGTTTGTTTATGTACCAGGCATGCGAAGAAGAAATATTCATAGAGATATCTGTTTCAGGACAGGAGCTCTGATTGTTATTGGGATAATGGAAAGGTCACTTTTCCCTGCCGCAGTCGGTGCACAAGATGTTGTCGCGCTGGGTGAGGAAGCCGCGTCCCACCAGTGACACAGAGCACTGCATGCAGGTGAAACACTCGCTGTGCCACTGGCGCTCCTCAAAAGAGATGTACTTGGCCCCTGCCAGACCTGCACACATCAAAAGAGCCATGTATTTACATAATGTGCTTTACATAGGTTAATGCAACATCTTCACCTTGACAGTCTGACAGGTCCCACACATATGCAAATGACGGCCTTAAATATGAACCACATGTCAGAGTGAATGAAAACATGAGTGACTCACTGGTGATGGCTTTGGTGCAGCCCACACACTTCTTTGCATACAGGTTGCTGAAGCATTCGAGGCAGTAGGGGTAGTTTTCCCTGGAGGTGAAGCGCTGACCCGACAGCTGCTTCCTGCAGCTGATGCATAGGAAACACTCACGGTGCCAGGGCTTGTCTTGGTAGGTCACTCCACCTGTTGTGATGGCCTGGAGGTAACACAAATCCACAGCGAAGGAAAGAGACACACACAGACACTCCTCTTACTATGCATCCTTTTATTATGCAGTCACTGTGTGAGTAATATTAAAACCCCAGCGTCAGGGGGATTTAATGCAGCAGTCAGTACATATAAAACACTCAGCTGTAACTCTACCTTCTTACAAGCGCAGCACTGGTAGGCAAACTGCTTCTCGAAGCAGGGCACACAGAAGTAGCCGCTGTCTTTTGGGATGAAGGACTTGGTTCCTATTGGCTGCTGGCAGCGGTGGCACAGGAAGCAGGTCTCATGCCAGCTGTTCCCCTTGTATTCCATTTTGCGGGATCCTGGCACAGGGGGACAAGAGCAGCTTAGTCAGCATATGGTACCTCTATGACGGAAACACACTGAGGCCCAAAATAGGCCTGCTTCATCTGCGGGGAGAGGAGCGTGCAATCTTAATTATCTTGGAAATAATTTGGGGAGAGGAAGACACTGCATCGCTGTCTAAATTTAAATGTTTATATTTTGATATGAATTTATTTTATGTGAGTTTTCTGAACATATGCATGTCACATTTTTCACACAATCCTTTAAGCCAACATGGATATCCTTAAAATGCTCAAAAAAACTGAAGTGTCAACATTCTCAACTCAGCTGGGAGTCTACTGAGGAGTACATGTGACATGCTCGAAAGCTCCGGAAGAGCCACTAAATGGACTCTGTAGTGAGATTGCTTTGTCAGCTACTGTTCTCAAGGTCAAGAATAAAAGTACAATCTCAACTTTAAGCATGGTTTTCTTTGCTGCAAAACTCATTACTGTTATCATCGTCCATCATTATCACCATCATCACCTTTAGGACTGGATAATAAAGCCAATCTACTGCATTACTGATACAGATCTCTTATCCATTTTCACTTGTAGTGCATCTCTTTTAAATAAATTGTCCAAATTAAGAGTAGCAACAATAAACAATAGGCCAGGAGCCAGGTCCAGCCCTCATGATGTCTCACGGGACTTAAAACCCCTTTTTTGGGACGTTTCTGGTGAAATGATGTAAATGCAAATATTAGGGCACTACGATGGAATGAATTAGCGATACAAAACCATTTAACCAGAGGTTTAACCAACCAATCAGCTCACAATCCAGAAGTCCTCAATCATTAACTGGTCACACTGTAATTAAAGGAATAGTCTGATGTTTTGGGAAATATGCCTATTTGCATTCTTGCCCCATAAAACCACAACGTGTTGCCTTTACACTTTGGTTTCTGTACGATTAAAAAATCAAGAAATACACTTAACAAAAATTTAATCGCAACACTTTTGTTTTTGGTCCCATCTTTCACATGTTTAGGTTAGAGATCCAAGACTGTATGTACACAAAAGACTAATTTCTCTCACTTTTTGGTTGCAAATTTGTTAAAACTTTGTTAGTGAGCACCTCTCCTTTTCCAAGATAATCCCTCCTCTTCGCAGGTGTGGCACATCAAGATGCTGATTAAACACTATGTAGGTTTCCAATCAGTGAAGCCATAGCTTGACCCTCTAATCATCCCCTTCATCTTAATACACATGCAAAAAAATTCACCAGACCACTTGATGAAGTTTAACAGTTTGCTTCAAAACTCAAAGATGGTACAAAGACAATCATTTCAAATTCAAAATTATCCAGAAAAAATAGGTAAATAAAAAGGTAAAAGATATAAGAGAGGCGGTCAAAAACTGTAGGCTATGACTCCTCTCTCCACTGAACTCCACTGATACAACAATCATAGTACCCTTATCTGAAAGGTTACAAATGTGAAGCTTCATTTAGGCTCCTACAGAGCTTAAAGTTTTAAGGGAGTTTTATGGGGTCATGCCAGTGGCATGTTGACTGCAGGCCCGTTGAATGTGCTGCCAATTTTATGGAAATGATATTGAAGAGGGCTTATGGTCGTGAAATGAACATTCAGTTCATGGGCAGCAGCTCTGGTGGATACTCCTGCAGTCATCATGCCAATGGCACACTCCCTTAAAGCTTGTGACATCTGTGGCATTGTGTTGTGGGATCAAACTGCACATTTTAGAGAGTCCTTTTATAGTGACCATCTCAAGGCACACCTGTGTAGTCATGATGCAGCTTAATCAGCATCTTGATGTACCACACCTGTCAGTAGATGGATTATCTTGGAGGAGAAGTGCTTTCTTACACAAATTTTAACAAATTTGCAACCAAAGTTTGGAAAAAAAAAAGTATTTTCTGTGCATAAAAAGTCCCTAAGTGTAGGGTTCGATGTTAGCACCAATTTTCAGCAGCTTCACAACAACCACATTTCCTGGTTACACGTCCTTGTTTTGGGTCACATGTCTCTTAATTAACCAATGAGAAGCTAGAAGGACTAAGACTGAGGTGAATGTGTGTGAAAGTTACTAAGGCAGATCCAGCAAATTATATAAAACTGTTTCTGACAATGCTGCTGCGAATATTGTAACATGTAAATATGTAAATAATTGTGAACATAAATATATAAATAATGAACTGTTAAAACACTGCAAATGCATTTTTAGTAAATTATTAAAACACATGACTACTTGTAAACCCTATATAAGTATATTTCCCAAAATGTTTTCTATAACTAGGATGAGCACTAGAAATGAATCAATACATGTAAGATCATGACGTTTATGGACTTCTGGTCAACAGGTCTTTCTCACAGCAGACATTCTGACTTGTCATAGCAGGAAAAACACAGGTGTTAGTAATGACACTAACGATGGCTCAACTCAAATGCTCCAGTAAGAGTGAGAGTGAACCAGGAACCCTAAATCAGAGTAGCTCAATGGAATTCAGCCATCATTAATTATATCACTTACACCTGTGCTTCTCCTAATGTGACAAGGCAAAATGTCCTCCATGAAAAAAGGCCTATCAAAAGGTCCAGAACAGCGACTTAATGGACCTTTTGAGGGAAAAAAAAACACAATCAGTATATCAGGATAAAGATTTAAGATGATGTCGTTTAGCCCAGTGGTTCCCAACTGGTGGGTCGCGGTCCAAAAGTGGGTCGCAGGTCCATTCTGAATGGACCGCAAGTGAGAATATGTCATACATAATTTGTTTCTGGCACAAAGCTTTTATTTTGAGGTGCCATTTCCTGCTGTAGAGTAAGTAAGCAATAGACAGCTACTTTACAGAGACGGCAAACTAGCTCAACAACATGGCCAAATGCAAGTATGATGCTAAATTTATTGAACTCTGTGAACCTTGAGGATCTTAATGACTAAGGAGAAATCTGGACCCCATGGCTGGACCAGTTGGGAACCAGTGGTCTAGCCCTTTTCATCACCACCCTCATCCCAACATACGACATACCTGGCATGACGGTTTTCTTGCAGGTGGCGCACTTGGAGGAATAATCGTGGGCGTAGCATTCAGTGCACAGCAACAAATCATCCTTTGCAGCAAAGGCCTTTTCCACCAGAGAGCGGCTGCACTTTGCACAGTTGAAACACTGATCGTGCCAGTGACGATCTTTGTAGGACAAGTCCTGTGCATGTTTGACACATAATTAATGCACTTGTGGATATTCTATAAGGCGTGATATTTATTAAGAATGTGCATGAGTGGGTGTTTTTTAACGTCAAAATGTGATCAAAATACATCAAAATGTTTCTCACCTTTAAGTTATACTACAAATAAACATAACATTTATTCTTATTTTTAGACATTACTGACGTCAAAGCCAATATGCTGAGGGTGAGACTGGTGCCTCCTTACCTTGCTGTTACAGCCAATTGCTAAAGAGCAGCCCTCACAGCAGTTAGCAAACAGGTTCTCATAGCACTTAGTGCAGTACTGCGTGTCCTCTTTCATTATGTACTTCTTCCCCAGCAGGGATTCTTTGCAGTAATGGCAGTCGAAACGCTCGCTGGTGGACATTGTTGTTCGGTTTTCTTAGCTGCAGGTCAAAGAGAGCAGGAGGAGGAAAAATTGGACAATAGAGAAGAATAGGAAAGATGGAAAATGGCCTGTAATAGTCCGTGCAATCTCTTCCCCTCTCATCAAGCAAAGAGGCCAAGCAATGTTTTCACTCTGCTTTGAAAAGAATATGAAAAAAGCAGTGTTGTATTAAAGAAGTCTCTACCTCGGTGGATATGGGGCGAGGGTGAGGCTGCAGAGTGTGCGGTTCAGGCACAGGGATGGGGCAGGGATGAAAAGGGGTGAGGCAGGATTAGGGGGATCCACTGGGGGGGATCTTCTATAAATACTGGGCCTCTTATTAGCGATAATCTCCTGGGGCAATGCTCCCCTGCATCATTCTGCACCTTTTAAGGGAGCTGATGGTGCACAGATCGCACAGCCTTTGAACTGATTTAATCATTGTTGCTTTGTTGCAGGGATGCGTAAAAGCAAAGAAAAAAGCAGTTTTCAGATTGTCAAACAGATTATTGTTGCAAAGCACGACAGCCTACAATGGAGCTAATGTCAGGGCCCAAATGTTTGATCAGTTTCACATAAATACACATCAGTAAAAGATGAGATTTGAGCCTAAAGATGCAAAATATTTTTCTTTTCAGCGTGGATATTTGTGCCACAGCAGAGATACTTGGCCATTTGGATGCTGTGACGTGTCTGGGCACACTTGTGGCCTTCATCAGTGCCTGCTACACACACAAGCAGTTGCAGATGGCTTATGAGAGGTGGGCGCCAGCAGCTTTGTGGTTGCCAGGTACTGAACTATATATTGCCAGGACCTCTCAGTAGCTATTGAGAGAGCCTTGGCAGCACTTCAGAAGGGGGAAGCTGCGGGCCTGTGGATGTCCAATCCACAGGAGGTGGAGCAGAAATGACAGTTTGATGGTGATCATTTGCTGATAACGATACTCTTGTCACATCATTAACAACACATAGTTAGTACAGTTGCAGGAACAAAATATAACAGGCGATACACTGTAAAATCATTGCATTAACGGACACAGTCAATACAGAACTGATGGAAAACTGGGTCAACTTTAAATAGTACAAATCGATTGTTTTAACCCAGCGCTGCTCTCTATACTACTGCTTGGTTATATTCCAACACTGAAATATGGTTTGAAAAGGAATTATCAAAGAAAGTTTTACCTTAAAAAACCCACACAAACATATTGCTAGTGGTACAAAACAATTTACATTTAACATCCCAAACTGCAAAAGATATACTGGACATAGTATGAACACCGTAAACACTATGAATACCCTATTTGATCTGGGTAAATAATGATGTGAAAGATAACATAAGGTCAAAACCATGGACTGTTTAAACCTAATGGACATAGCCACCATCATGTTGCCCGATTTAAAGCCATGGTTTTGGCATTTTGGACGTCGCCATCTTGGATTTTTAGAGCCAGAAGCAACCGGGGGTGACAATATTTGAATATGTTAGCTCTAGAGACCAAAAGCGTTTTTTGTACCAGGCTGAAACATGTTTATTTCTGCTGTAAAGTTGGGCATTTTAACATGGGGGTCTATGGGGATTGCCTTGCTTTTGGAGCCAGCCTCAAGTGGCCATTCAAGGAACTGCAGTTTCTGCACTTGCTTCATTTTTCAGCCCTGGAGGTTCCTGCTTGGTATAAGCACAACGCAGTTGCCAGAAGAAAATGTTTGCATAAGTAATAAGTATGTTACATTTGCATGTTTCGTATGTATCACATCAACACCTCTTAATCACTTAATGTAGCTTGACTTTTGTCATCCGCGGACATTTGTACATGGGGCCCATGTGGGTAGTAAATGACCTGAAAAATGGGCCCTGTATGGGATTGTCCAAGGGTTCCATAATGGCCCCATGCCAGTTGCCCACATGGGTGGTTTTACCCAAGTGGGCCTAAGATAAGATGCCCATCTTGGGCCCATACCCACTTGGTACCCTGGTAGCCGTAGCATAGCCCGCGTGGGTAAACCACCCATGTGGGCAATTGGCATGGGGCCATTGTGGAACTCATGAACAATCCCATATAGGGCCCATTTTTCAGCTCATCTACCAACCACATGGGGCCCACATACAAATGTTGATTGGAGTGGATAGCAGATCACCTAAGCAAGATGCCTATCGAGCTGCAGACCTCTGTTTGAATCCAACAGCACCAGTTGTTTCTTTGGTGACCCTTTGCAGCATTTTCACCAATGTTTGTGGCATCAAACTTGGGTGTGTATAGCGGCACATCACTGCATTTTCCAGTGGTGTTTGAGCCACTGAACCTGGTTGTTTTTCTCCAACTGATCACAGCATTTCCTAGTGGCGCTTGAGCCACGTAACCACGTTTTTTACCGACCGGTCCCTGATTCTCTTGCAGCTTTTGCGCCGCCAGACATGAGTGTTTTTAGCAAAATCCTAAGAAATGTTTGTGCCTAAACCTAAACACACCTTCACCACAGGGTTGCTGAGAAAGGTAAAGTTTCAGTGTATCCGCCTCAAAATGATGAACAAATGTAACATATCTGTGGTTTACAAAAATGTACAGTATGAACATTTTTTTCTGGTGATAGACTTATCAAAACAACCACTTATCTTGGGTGGTGAAGTTATCACGTTGGGACCATATTGACCCAGACTGGATCAATATTGACCCAGTGAGTCGAGTGTTGTGCCCAGATCACTACAGTACAGTGTGTAATTGAAATGCCTCTGATTTGTCTGCATGCATGTTTGACTCAGTCACTCATACCAGGTGTCAAAAATTATTCCTGACACATTATAAAACCTCCTTTTCCACCTTTAAAAAAAACCCCAGTTCTTCAGTGTCTTTGACTGACAGTCGGCTAATTACATTTGAATCTTGGAACATGTGCTCATATCAGTTTTCCAAAAGGATCAGGGGGCGGACATCTTCATAAAAATAGCCCTGAGAAGACCACCGATCCAGCCCACAGGCTTAATCCCTCGTATACACACACAGGAAGGTCAGTGACAGGGATGAGGCTGGGAGGAATGCAACTCTGTCAAAATGAACTCTCTGTCTTGTCTCTTCCACTCCTTGTAAAGAAATTCGGCTACAATTACCCTCTTGTGAATAAGTAAGATGTAATCCATTTTGGGATCAGCAGATGATGCTGGAACACGGGCCTGTGTGTATGTAGGTGGTATCTACAAACCACTGAGGAATAATGTAAGACGGTGTTATTTTTGACCTACAAGCTGCGTGTTATGTAAGGCTTTCAGCACAAAATAACCATATCATGTCAGGAATTCAGGTGTAGGAGATATTTCTGATGTGAAGTCATGCCATCCTTCAGGTTTTACTTATTTGTAAGTAGGTGGATCCGCTGGATTACACAGAGTCATCTGCTGCTCTGGATTAAATTACCACTGTATTGTGCCCTCGCTCCCTGCTGGGGTCCAGATCAGCGGCTGCACATCACAAAGCCATGCAGACCTTAAATAAACCCAGAACCAACTGTAGGGCAAATATAGTCAAAAAGCTTCTAATCTTTGTTGCAGTGGTGGCTGCAGTATGTCTGTCATCATGTGACACCAAGGCAGGGGTGGAGGTGACCTATATTCACCAGCAAACAAAAACTCTCATCTCTGCAAGTGTATTAACAGAATATGAAAGTCATGAGAAATAAATTGCATGTGACCAGATCGAGCGTTAGATATTAAAGCGGAGATTATTGTATATTGTGTTTTGTCTGTGTTAATCTGCGTTCGTGCATGGCTCTTTGTAATTTTATTATAACCACTCTGATTTGAATCTGATAGATAACAGGTGCCAGTCTTTGTCTCTCGGATTATTAACTTCTACGCCAGACAGTGCCGACTCCGCGGAGCAAAAAGCTTGCTGATCTTGCATATTCCTTTTTGCCTGCTTAATCCTCTGAAGTCAACTTGTGAGCAGCTGCCAACAGATTTCGTATGCGGCCTGTCGAGCCTCAATAAATAGGCCTTTATTTGACCTGGACTCCGGTGTCCTCTTATCTTAATGTATTCACTCTTTACAATAAGGTGTCAGTGGCGGTTTTCTCTCCCCTCTTAATCAAATGATCTCGGGGAAGAAGAGAAGCATTTATTTTGGTGGCTCCTTTGAGGTGGCGACTTGTTGTAGACTGAGACAGATCAACACGACACAGTCGCATCTCTCTGGAGCACAAAAGCCTCGCCGCACCAGGGTTGACAGCTGGTTGGCATGGTGATGACAGCATAAGTGGGCTCCATTAGGGTCGAGATGAGGGGCGGCTCTAATAGCTAATGAGAGGACTCACACAAACCTGGCCCTTTGAGCAGGCCTCTGCACTCTTCTGCTCGCTTTCACCGCAGTGTTTTCAACTGAACAGGATAGCCACATAGGGGGGCCAGGAGATGCAATCTACTAAGTCTACAATCTCGCAAAACCTTACACCCCTTCAGGGAGGCCCCGTGAGCGCCAGGGTAATGCCTGCACCATCTCTGCCCCTTGCCGCCTCCCCAGTTCTCACCAAAATGAGTCATGGTATGAGTGGGTGACAGGACCTGTCACATTGCCAGACATATGATCTCCACTGCTAAAGAGGAGAGAAAGTCCTCCACTCCTAGGAATGCAGAACCCATTAAAATGTTCTCCTCTTCGATCCGTCGCCTCCTCCCAGCCCACAGATTTTGTGGTGTTTGGATTACGTGTGTAGATGAAGCGGCTGATCACCTTTGGGCGCCAGCAGCAGCAAGCCAGAGCACACAACATACCTCAATGTGTCACCTATATAAGAAATTTACACCTAGAATTTTGATAAATTATTCACAGCCTGCAAAACAGAGATAGCAAACATCAAAAAAATGAATTTCAAACATACCTGCCTCAGTTAAAAAAGAAAATCTAAATCTTTAGTCAACAGAGCCCAAGAAGACTTCTTAATTCTCCAGCTTTCAAGGACACTTTCCCAGTAATAACTCCATCCTCAGAGCCTCGTGCTGAAACACTTCCTATTATTGCAGCACAAATAAACAAGCCTGCTGTAAATGTTCCAGATGATGAGATGGATCCAAAAAAGCCCAGCTCTCATTAGTATGGCAGGAATCTAACCTGGGCCTCATTATCTGATCTGCTACAGTTCAAACATAGAATTTAAATGACAGAGAAGGTGAATGGTGAAGTGTTTGTTGGCATTATTATTATTCAATCATTTATTTTTGGATCTGAAACCTACAGTAACTAATATTTTGGTCACTTGGGTGCAGCGGAAACTATTTGTGAACATAACACAGACATACAATATTATTTTCTTTTAAGCTGATGGTAAGTGCATTAGCAAACACTTGTCTATTTACACACCGAGAAGATATGGAGCAAAAATAAATTTATGATCCTCTGCTACATTATGAACCATCCAGACCTCTCAGGTCGTCTGGGATGGGTCAGCTTTCTCTGCATAGTCAAAACTAAACAGCAGCGTTCAGTTTTTATGCACCAGAAACTCCCAGAAAGCTGCAGGTCTGCTGCAACTCTCAATACTTTAAAGGGGCTCTGTGCAAACTTCAGAGCATATAAGTTGTCTGGACACAGTTCTCAACATGGAGGTGGCTAGCAGCTCACAGTGCCCACTACATTAACAACACTATTAAGGTGCCCCAGGAATGAGTCCGAAAATGAGTTAGCATTTTAGCACTCCCAGTTCCTTCGTTTTGAAGTCAATTTGTTTTTTGAACGCTTGAAATATGTTTTGTTCTACGACATAAAATGCGTCATTCCGCAAAAATTAAAGGGCCAGAACCAGTTGTTGCTGGCAGCCGTTTCGCTCGGCAGCCATGTCCCAGCAGGGATAGGCCCGTTTTTAAAACACTTAATTGGGCCCAGATTTGGCAACCATCAACTGGCCAGGACCCGCTTTAGTGCTGGTCACCGACTCATCCACCTGCCATTTGTCAGCTGGAATAGACCTGTATTTGTAATACCCACATCTGGGCCAGATTTGGTCAAAATTAAATGGGCCAAAACTGGCTCACATTTGGTACCATGGAGCCAGAACACAGCCTCAACTGGGCCAAGTCCTATAGCTACCTGGGTAAATACTCCACTCATTAGTTTTGAAGCTCTCATGTCTTAAAAAAGGTGGCTAAATGAGACCACAGAACATCATGCCATGTCATCATGCCGAACGTGGCTTTACAGCAGCAGTGTTGTGGGAGTCTCATTAAGTCCTGCGACCATGCTGTGTAGTTCATTTATAGCCTAAGGTCATCTTTTTACCTCTGGTGATCTCATTTAAGCTTCAAAAATCATAAAAGTGGTGTTCATTTGTGAAGATTATCTTGATGAACAAAACATGGAAGTATTAGATGTTTGTTTGCCACAGAGCTTATTTTCTGCAATAATCCAAAATCCAATGTAAAAATCCCACTGGCTTTTTAACAAAGGAACCAGGGCGACGCTAACTTCCATGTTAGCCTACAGAAAAATGGCATCTCTGAAGTACTCTATAATGGCAACATGCCAACAGAGCTAACAGTGTTAACCAAGGGGGTACCAGAGGATGGATGGTATGCTTCCACAATCACAACATCCTGATATTAGGGGTTCACTGCCATATGAGTGCAGTGCAAAGCCGCAACGATAAGCTAATTAGCTAGCAGAATACACAGATGCACTAACACAGCTGTGAGGCTACAACAACAAAACACAGAGAAGCTCAGACAGACACAGAGGAAGTGTGAGTTTCTCTGCTCAGGATGCCATTACTCCACTATATATATATAAATAGTGGTAGGCTATATTATTGCTCTAAGTGTTGCATTCAGAACATCTAATTCAAAACGGAAGACTTCTGTTTGCTGCTGTCTGATTTTTATCCTTGAATTTTATACTGGCCTCAATCTGTTTTTATTTTCTATTTCATTGGCTCTTGAATGAGCAATTTTATTGTATTTAAATGTCCTTTTATAATGTGTTTCTTTTGAACTTTTAATGTTTTATGTAGCACTTTGAGTTGCCCTGTTGCTGAAATGTGCTATTTCAATAAACGTGCTTTGCTTTTCTTTTTTTTGGAGCTGTGTTTTGGCCACCTCATAAATGTTAAGTCCAATATTCACTGTCTTTTTGTTCTATTTTTTGATCTCCACTCAGTCTCGGGGGAATTCTTGGGCTCTTAGGGCTGTTTTAGCAAGTTGCTAACCTTGTCTGACTGCAGTATGATGCTGAGCAGTGACAACAGCTGTACAGAGCATGTTATGAGGATGGTTAGACTGAGCCAAAAACAGTTAAGTTTCAGGCCTAAAAAAACAATGAGCTGAAAGACGCTATATATAGAGGCTTTGTCCGAGAGGAACAGCAGAGCCAGGTAATAACTTCGTGTGTGTTCTTCACTGCAAGACACACCTTTGACATTCTCCTCCGTGACACTGTCTTGAGTTCTGAAAAGTGGTGGGACAATCCCCCCCGCCACCTGAACTTTCACATTAATCCCCAACTGACATCGATGGATTATGTGCGCCACTGATCCCGCCAACACACACACAGTTTGACCCGCACCGTTCAGCAGAGGCAGTTGACAAAGATGTGTCATCTCTGTCGTGCGGTGGAGGAGACGACTGTAAATACCAGAGAGCTAGCGAGGATATGGGGTAACCAACAACAGCCAAAGGATCGAGCCGTAACCAACACAACACACTCTCCTTGCTCTCATCAATCACTTATCAAGGCTTTTGCATTTCTATTTATACCTCCGCCTGCATTACATGGCACTGGAGAACAGTGTGGGCAACATTAATGGAAATTATATTTGGTATAGATGAGAGAATACTATATTAGGTGGCTTCATGTAGAATGTGTTAAGACCAGCTACCTTTGTCTGACCTGAAGAAGTCAAACAAGAGCCATTAAAATAATGGAAATACTCAAATTTAAAGGAACAGCTTGACATTTTGCGAAATGCCCTGACTCACTGCCTTGAATTATATGAGAAAATGGATACCATTCTCAAGTTTTTAAGGTAAATATGAGGCTACAGCCAGCAGCTGGTTAGCTTAGCATAGCATAAATACAGGCTAACAGGGCAAAAAGCTTGCATGGCTCTGTCCAAAACTAATGAAATCCACCCACCAGCAGCTTTAAAGCTCACCAATTAACACAGGGAATCTAATTTGGAGAGTGGTATCAATTTTCTCATCTAGTTCTTGGCTGGAAAGCAAATAACTGTAGGGTAGAATGGGGTTGGTCGTCACACTATTTACTGTAATTTGGATGCCTTAAAAAATGGTATCGTTAATAGATTCCCTTTGAGTGTGTAACGGAAGCCTAAATTGTGAGCTTATTATGGTCTAAAGATATGAGCTGGTAACAGGCTGTTCTCATAATGAAAAGTAATAATGCACCCAAATTTGTACATATCCCATGTCATCATGAGCCAGTAATTCCTGCATTACCCACATTTTTTCGAGGGCTGCGATCATGTGATCAATGTGCTGTCAGAAGAAAAAGAGAAAGTAGTCCTGAGTGGTCATAAAGAGCAAGACTGAAGTGGTGGATGGGTCACCAAACCATGGACTTTCCCCCAGGACTTTTCCCTAGGAGACACGTGTCCTGAACCATGTGGACTTTGAGTGAACTTTAAGTCATTTTAAGGTGCGTCTTTACTATGTTTCCTTTCCTAACTCTAACCTCTGTAACATAAATAACGTAACTGTACGTTAACAGGCAGCAATTTGTTCAAATGGGTGAATATAATATATATAATATAAAATATAATGTAATCATTTCATAACATTACTTGTGGTGTACCCCAGGGGTCAGTATTGGGACCAAAATTTTTTTATTGACTAAAGATTTTGACTTTCAAAAACATTAAAATTTGTGTTATTTGCGGATGATACCACTATTTTATGCTCCAGAGATAACAGCTGCTTTTGATGGAGATCACAACAGAAATGAATAAATTGAAAAGATGGTTTGAGAAAAACAAAATGTCGTTAAATTTGACAGAGTGTGTCAAAGAGTGTGATATCTAATAAATGTGACAACCAACCCCATTCTCCCCTATTTCCCAAAATGTCAGACTATTCCTTTTAAGGGAACCAGTACAACAGAATCAGGGAGATGGGAAATATGAGGCCTTATCTCATGTTTTGAGGAAAATTGACATACATGAGTCATAACCAAGAGAACAAATAGTGTGAATGCATAATTTTACAACACGCGTGTTTAAATTACTTTGACACGCCCACAAAAATCTACCCACAGCATTTTTTTTCAAGCAAGCTGATACAGTTATGATGCATGGAAGGGGGTATGAGTCATAACTCCAAAAAAAAAAAAAGTCCACATGTCCATCAGTCTGACAATATTTGTAATAACCTGCTATTACAAAATTAAATTACATGACAGCGTGACTGGGAGTCTGTTCATGCACTGCATCAAAACAGTTTTGAGCTAATTACTGGGCTCATTGGTGCATTCAAAGCAACTCGACTTGAACACTTGAACACAGCTCCAGAACGAAAGCGTGTTTGCGGGTCACATTCATCATAGCGTACAAAAAACATGATTGGCTGGAAAGAGGTCACATGAAAAGATAAGCATAAACAAAGACGTAAGATCCATGAATTAATTTAGAAATGAATGAATCTTGTAAGATTAGTCCGTTTAGGGATGGTTTATATTTTTATATCGTTATATGTCTGTGGTTAGTGTTTTAGGATACTATTATTTATTATTTTGTTGTGATTGCGGTTATTGGGAGAGTCAGGTCACATGGGTATGGGCGGTGACACTCATGATCTATATGAACACCTCATCTTCACCTGTATGGTTTTTTGGTGAGTGGATCGCTGTATTTTTTGTTGACTGCGCTTTTCTTTGTTCGCTGTGATCATCTTAATTCTAAGTTTGTGCACTTTAAGTTGCTTCCTTTGCAGTAATAAATTTATTTGACGTATTTCAATCTTGTGTTGGCATGTCAGACAGGTTAACCAGGCCCAGCCCCAGCCTCTCAGCGACTTTTTGTTTGTTTCCTGCAGTCGCTACAACAGACGTAGGATCCATATTTTGCTCTCCTGACCATGTTGGGAAATGAATTAAATGAGACAGTGCAGGCTAAAACCAATTGAAAGCATCACTAAATGCTCAAATTATTGCACATTGTGCTACCTTTTAGCGTTGTTGAACGTTCATTGTCCGGAGGGCAAAATTATCGTATCAACTGTCATGAATCTGGCAACGCTGGTTTCAGTGTAGGATCTCCAAAGTTTACCATCAAATAATAATTCTTGTGTGCTCCACTCATGTTTGCTCATTTGTCCATATCTTTATTTTCTTTGACACTATCAGACATCTACAGTTAAAACACAACATTTGGCAAAATACAATGATTTGGCAAAAAACTTGTACTGATTGACTCACTGATCATTTCAGTGAAACTGGCAGAAAATGAGCATTTCTGGAGAAATCGTCATGTTCAACCACACACAAAGATTTCATCCCACTTGGTATACAGTGTTTTTAAGTAACCCTGGCGAAATCAGTGCCAGGTCAGACAGTATCCAGAGACATCTTGATTCACTCTCTGGTGCTGTGACACGCTCACAGACTCAGACAGGGGGTGGGGGTGTTGGGCAGAGAAGCCACGGCTCCCCGTGTTTGTTTTTGTGCAAAAAAGAGAGAAAGGGAAAGAGAGAGGGTGAAAGAGACGGACAACACGAAGAAAATAAAACAACTTTTGTTCCTTAAAGTCACCAACCACATTTGACAAGAAACCATTGTATTCATACATGGACTGTACATTATGAAACCATGAGTGGCAGTTTCATAGTTAATCAGTGGGACAGCCGAGGTCTTGGATGACAGTTTCTGTACTCACAATAGCTCCATCTAAAGACAGCCACCAGCACAGTGAGTCACACAACTCCACATGAATAAAAGTGCTATATCTCTGCTGCATTTTGGCACGACTTTTTCAATCAGGTCATGCCAACAAGATTACCAGCTAATAATAATAAAAAATAAAAGTGTAAAATCGCCTCCCTTGATGAAAACGTCCACCTCACAACACTAAAACCATTGTCTCTGAAGCTGGTTATCCTTTTCAAGTGTCGCTCTCTCTTCGCCTTGATTCACAGCCTTTTGAAGCACCAACGTTACCTACAAAGGTGCAGCGCTTTTAACTCACTGCCCGACAACACTTGCATGTTATAAAGAGATTTGAACATTAAAAATATATACAAGTTTCTTTTCCCCATGAATGCAAACACTGCTGGAGCTCCCTCCGTCTGGTACAGGAATGATCTGTGTTAGTTGGTTGGGTCCAGGTGATGATTCAGTTCACTACGAGGTTTATATACAGGTTTCACTATATGGCGTTTGGAACCATATCCCATAAGAAAAATAATTGACTTCATCCTAATTTACATCAATGGTCCCCTTGACAGTGAAGAAATATCAAAATGATAATAACCTGAAACATGTTTTTGAGTACTCTGACCAAGAAGACGCCGGCTCATCTTGCATAAAATGTTGACTTGGTTTTGCACAGTTCGTTCTGTTAAAAACTTAACCGTCATGTCAATAGCTGCTGAGTGCTGTTGAGATGCATTGTTCAGTGGATTTGCTGTTCTGACAACATTTAAACGTGATATCTACAGATGCTGATGCTTTTCGTTGTGTGATCTTGAGTGGTGTAGGTTGTAAACAGGAGTGTAATAATAAAAGAAAATGTCTTTCACATGCAACCTCTTACTCCCAAAACAACACTGTGATGATTCAAAGACAGAAATATGGATAGTCTTGCAGTAGTTGTGAACTTTTCTCATCTTTCACAGGTCCCAAACATGTGGGCAGATCTCGAATTCACACCCACTTCACCTGCATGTTAATATCTGCTTGAAATGGTTGAAAATATCAGTGTAAATATTAAATGTCACATTGTGGGATGACAGTACAGTACGCACAGCAAAGTAACGTCAGTAAATTTGTGCATTTTGTGCTCTTTCCCTTCCCTGGATTCAATTAAAAACTACATATCAAATCAGAGTGCAACATAATGAGGTGTCTAGGAGTTTCATATTGCAGTACAGCGGCTCTGTACTGTACTATCATCGTCCACACGGGATCCCACTGCACTGTGACACATCACATGTGACAATGAACAATTCACAACATGATTAAAATAGTAACCTCCCTCTCACAGAGCAGAGTCACATCTGCTGTCGGAGACTACCGGGGTAATGATCACAATATGCCATCTACGACCGCGTTAACACGATGTCCGTCCGTCCGTCCTGCTGTACATATGTAAAGATCGGTGACAGCTGCAGTGCAAATGCAAATTTACAACAAATAAAAAGTATGGAAAAAAATGACAGCTACATAATTCCAAAAATACACAATATGTACATGACACAATTGAACTACTTTCACTTTTTGAGTTCAGTAAACACTGCATAGGTGACTGCATCACTAGCACAGATGAGATTGTTGTTTTTTTTATCATATAATGCCTCACTTGAATAAATATTACATAAATATTTGCACTTTTTATGTCAGTCTCCATCTGTAGCCAACACTATTCTGATGTCCGCTTCATGAAAAGGTAAAATTTTGAGAGAGAAAAAATCAGCCTTGCATCATGAATGTTGTCTGTTAAACAGGAACATCCATACAATCAAGCATTCACACCAATAATAGCACAAAAACATTAAAAAAAAATAGCAGCAAATGTCGTCATGTTAAGCAAAACATGGAAATAATAACAAATGTAGTGCATTTGCAATTCATTGAAAATAAATAGTAAATGAATAACACAAAAGGCAAAGTAAGGCTTGGCAGAATTGGCTTGCAGATTAAAATAAAACAAGATGGATGTCTCACTGGGCCACTGAACCAATAGAAAACATCATTCGGGAGCTCTGGACAGAACAGTAATGAACCTTCATGTTAACCAAAGGACAAAAATCTTAAAGCACGGCCTTTAACAACAAAACAAGCACTGCATAGCCCTTCAAAGCACTATCCGCCCCAGTACCACTTGTCAAGGTTATTGAATGCCTTGTACTCCTTGTGCCTACGCAGGTAATCACAAGCCAGGCATGTGTGCTCTGCCCAGAAATAGGCCTTCTTTACTTTAAAGTGCCGCCTCCACTCAAAGTACCTGAGGTACATTTCCTCGTTCTTGTCCAAGAGCAGCAGGTAATCGGCCAGCTCCTTGGGCGAGGTGAAGTCGTCCACATGGATGAAGGCGTCTCCCTGGATAAAGTTCTCATAGTTCTGCCTGGGCGGGCCAAGAACCACTGGCACTGTCCCCACAGAGAGCGGGTTGTAGAGTTTCTCAGTAATGTAGTCCTTGTGGATGGAGTTCTCGAAAGCCAGGTAGAACTTGCAGCTGGCGATGGTGGGGAAGTAGTCTTGGTCAGAGATGTACTCCCCGAAGGCTTGTCCGTACGCGTGAACCTCAATGTGTTTGTACAGCTCATTGTAGTATTTCACCCGCACGTGGTCCTGGTTCCAGTTGCTCACAATCCAGCAGATCAGCTTGTTCTTGCTGGGTGGGACGAAGTCCTCCTCGCCCTCCGCTGCTACAATGGACCCATAAGGCACTTCAATGTCAGCATCCTGACGGTAGTTGAGAGTCAGATTGAACAGGTTCTCGATCCCAGGCAGCTGGGAGGAGTGCGACGGCGACTCCAAGTTCATCCATATCCACTTCTGGAAGGATGGTCGCTGGAGCGGCGGCAGGTTGGACAGGTCAGTGCAGATGTCTCGGTGATGGATGACGACCCCATCCGACTTGTTGTAGAGGTTCCTGTCCGCTGTGATGAAACAGCCGTCGATGTTAAAGAGAGAGCTGCACACGCTCAGGTCGTAGGTTTGTCCGAAGGGCCAGAGCCAGATCAGCACGGTCGTCACGTTTTTATCGCTCTTGGTGGAGAAGAGGTTCTTGACCCGGTCTGTGGATACTGTCGACTCTACGGGACCCGATAACCAGCTGGTGGATGGTTTAAAATACATCAAAAACAGAGTCACAAAGCATCCCAGTATGAAAGTGCCGAGCAGAAGGGGTCGTAGGATTCTGTGAAAAGGTGCAGATGGCATACTCTGTCCTGGAAAGGGCACAGAGGAGAGAAAAAAGTCATGATCGACAGGACACAGCATCCAGACTGATCATCTAATCATGCACAGGTATTACCACCAGCACACATTACCATCAAGTGTCTATGGTGCCTATTATAACGGATCATTGACTCTGAGCATCATTTGTACCTCAATTAAATACAGTTGGCTGGTGAGCATCTGCATGTGAACACAGTGTTCCTATTCTTGCTCTAATCCATGAGTATGCACCCCGCTGTGCTTAAGGCAACCCACCAGTTTGGATCAATACTCATAAAGAAAAATGTGTCGCCTCCTCGGCCTCATTAAGGAACAAACCTGGTGGATTTGACTGAATGCTGAAATCCAAGCAAGAGTCGAGGTCGCGGGAGTCGGAGGGAGCAGTTCCTACATTGGGTCGATGTTGGGATCAATCTTCTTTGTGATTCAGGGCTCATAGACAAACAAAAAAAATTGCAGGTCACGGCCAAGAGATGCTCCTTTCGCTCTCGACGCAGGTTAACAATGATCCTTAATGATCTAATGAGGTGTGCTTGATCTTGAACGTACAGGTCTTCTCAGTGACGCCTCCTTTACGTGAGCAGAGAAAGAGAGAATCAATTAGGGGCTAGAGAATCTGAAGATTGCAGAAGGAAGCATGCAATGAACTTGCAGAGCTTTATTTTCACAAACAAATCTTCTAAATTAGCTGGGAAGTCAAATGAAAACACAAAGATGATTGCAAAATTCATCAGGGATGTTATTTCAAATTTCCCAGTTAAGCATGGATGTAAGCTTCCAGTTATTAGTTTTTGGCATACACGATGTACTGTAAGAGAATGCTGCCATCTTAAGGCTGAGGAGAGTAGAAAGGCCCCCCGACTCTCTGGCTCTCTAGGGCTCAGTACACCTGCATGTTGCATAAAGAGGCCATACAGCAGAAATAGATCTCAAGAGGTGACTTTTTAAAAAAAATCCACACTATACTGAAGTGGATTTAATCAGTGAGACAAGCTCCAGCACTCATTTTCCTCGTGTCATCGTCCAATGTGACATATGGGGAAAGATACTGGCCTTATGTATGACAGCACCCCCTCATCTCGCCCATCTGTGACCCAGGTACAAAGATCCGTACTCAAAGGCCACACGATCAGGCGCCAGATAAGTGTATTCCTTTTAAAGGCTTGTGGTATCAATACATTTTCATGCATGCAAATCCTCTTACACACTTGTAACATGTTTGCTGTGTGCAGCAGTGATAAGCTCTTTGCCTCAGAGGACGCAGCATACCTTCATACGTCGGCGTCACAACACAGTATGGACTCAGAGAAGTGTGCAGAAGTGCAGAGATCAAAATCAGGCCTATTAAATATGCAGTGTGTGGTAAAGTTATAGTGTCTCCATGGTGATGGCGCTGAGGTCAGAGCATTTAATATGAGAGGGCTCACACACTCATGATTCCCCCCCTCTCCTCTTTGCATCTCTGCGCCAACAAATGAGACCTGAGCGAGACATGTGCAGCTCAAGCATCCACTCAGATTTTAAACAACATAACTGGGGTTTTGTCAAATGCATTGTGATGTATTTGGGACACGGGGAAGAGCACCGCATGGGTGAGTAGTCTGCAGCGGGGCTACGTTGGAAATGACTGGAGAGGAGGCAGGGGATGATTAAAAAAAACGCAACCACAGATTTTGGTAGCATCACTCTGATGCATCAAATCCCTGATGTGGTTTTAGTAACAGGTAGGCTAAAGGGCAAACGGAGAGGCTGCAAAATGGCATTTCTCCACCTAATTTCACTCTGATTGATGTGTTTTGTGTAAAGCAGGCCACAGCACTGATTGTGAAAGGACACTCCATCCCAGGTGAGAATTAATTCCCAGCCAGCGAGCACTGAAGGTCATTTTAAAAACGTGATGCTATATAGTCGAGCCACTGTGTTAAAATGGTTGTCTTTAGGCGTGACACTGCATCCAAGTTGATGAGAATATTGAGAGATTCACTGGGATATTTTCACGGCACCCTTTTGCGCACCAAAAACGCGCAGAATATAAATAATAGCGTGGAGGATGCTGCTGGAAAATGTACAGTAGTGCCATGCAAAATCACTGGTGAAAAACCTTTATATCCACATAAAGTGCAATGCATTGACAATATACAAGAAAATATGCATGTAAGAATAAACACCTCGAGGAAAATGGGAAGGAACCAGTCAGTGTTTTTACAGTGAGAGATCATTCCTAATTAGCTGGCGAGGATTTGCCGTCAAAAGCAGGTACCGCTGCTCAGCCATAGGGTGCAGGGAGAGGAAAAAACACACAGCCATGCATTTCACTCACCATCTCGACAGGCGTGAGTCAAAATAGCCCTTTCTTCTCATTTCCTCTAGAGGTCCGTGTACCCTTTTTTCAAAGACACCTTGCAACATACGGAAGATGCGGATGCGTTTGGAATAGAAAATCGCGCCCGTCCGCCGTATTTGCAGGAATAGATCCGGATGAGCCCACATCCATCGTCTTGATCCAGAAAAATGATACCTACTGTAGCAATGTGCGCTGAATTTTTCCCCCGCTGCTGCTGCTGCTGCTGCACACCGACGCAAAGAATGATGGCTGCAAAATAAAAAATAAAAAATAAATTTAAAAAAATTGGCGGCTACCCGGTCAGCCTGCACACTAAATTCATGGCTCGGTGTGTGAGGACGCCATGTATGCTCAGTGATGTGATGCGATGTGGAATAATTCCCTGCTGGCTGCCCATGCGCTACCTTGCTCTGTTTACGGTCAATGCAGCTGCAGGCTGTGGCGGAGCTCCAGTGCGTGTGTGTGTGTGTTATGTGTGTGTGCGTGTGTGTGAGATGAGATTCAGCGTTAGTGCATATTAAACTTCAATCATCTGCTGAAGGCTCTCCTTTGAATAAGCAGGTGAATCATCGCTGCTGCGGATCAAAAGGTTTCCCCCCTCGTGGCCTGTATCGTCTCCTTTGCCTCCTAACAAAATAATGGGAGCTCTATGTGGTACGTGGCTGCCTTTTAGAGATGTAGTGGTAAGCCAAAGCCTGAACTATGAACCGCCAGTCACTGATGATAATGCACCACAGCCACTAACTAGAAAACTAACATTTTCATGATGGTATTTACATCATTGCCACAGATCAATGCCTCAGCAGTGGGTTAATTATTCCACTATTAACAAAGAGGCATTTGAGCTTCCAAATGTGACCAGTGGCCCCATTAAACATTTAACATCACAAATTATGCCTATTAGCTCATTGCTTAATAATTTAAAGGGGCACTACGGTGATTTATTATCACACTTCCATAAGTTGGGGAACAAGTCAGTGGTCAAAAATCGATGGAGCAGCAGCCAAAGAATCGCCACTTTTTGCTCCCTGTAATGTTCAAGCTCCAAAAACACTGGATCCTCCAATTCCCATAATGCAAAGCAGTAGTGTTCTTCATTAGACCTCAATTTTGCCTGGTGGATGCCCACTTCTTTTCAAATGAAAGCTCTCAAAACCCACTGTACAAGACTTACTCAGCACCAAACAGATGCCCCATTTCCACCGAGCAGTGGTTAGCATGCTGATGTTAGCATTTAGTTCATTTAAGCATTATCTGACAACGTAGATGCCTGTGACTCGACAATTCGCCTGTGGTGTATGTTTTCTAACAGATGAAGTAACGTCTACAGATGTGATAAAAAAAGAGCTTAGGTTGGCACGGGTTACTATGGTGATGCATCTCCAACTGGTAAGGAGGCTCTCAGGAAGTGGTGTGGTAATTACCGCTCAGTGCTTCCCAAAAGATACATATTCATGTACGCATATTAGGTATAGGATAAGGATTTCAAACACACACAGAGATCCCCTCAGCACTAGACCAAAAACAGAACCAAGCAGAAAACAATGGAGGAGGAGTTCACCAGGTAGCCAGAAATAGGGACGCACGACTCTGGATTTCTTGCCGATATCCGATATGCCAATATGTAACAACTCATTTGACCAATATCCGATATATCGACTTTTTTCCCCCATCTTATTTTAGTGACTTCTGTAGTGGAGTTAACATCATTTAATGCATGCATACTCTTATTAAGATGGCCCACCAGTGGATGGAGACATGAAATACAAATTCCAAAATGCAACTTTTGCAGCATGGAAGTTCTGAAAATAAAATCAAAGAGGTGTCGAAGTGTCTTTAAGTGACACATGACAATAAGTTCCAGGTATGTACGACGGTATCTGAACATCAGTGAGAAGGAAAACTATTCCACAGATAAAAATAACCTTCATTTCGTCTCAGTAACTGAACTGCTGTCCTGTCATCCCTCTCCTGTTTTCATCACTATGATTCATCTCAGATTTCAGGTCGACACGCCTTTCAAATATCAAGATCTACGTTGTGCTTTCTCTTGTACTGTTTTTGGACTGAGGCAGAGTTGGAAGCAGAGTGAGGTGACAGATTTATACCAGCAGACTGCTTTGTTTACTTCCCTTCCTTTTTCCAGGGCGCACTTTATTTATTTCTATTGAGCTTTAATATAGGCACAGATTACAGAGGGGCAAAACATGCCTATGCACAGTTTCAGCTGAACACGGTGGAGTCGGTGATAAAACATGCCGTTAAGACGTTATGAATCCCAAAATGTACAACGCTGTGTAAACAAGAAGTAATAAGTTCAGTCAGCTAAATTAACAATAATTTACTCAAGTGTAAAAAATCACATACATCACTGCAGCCAATATTATAATCATTTAGTCCGATTGCCTGTGGCTTTGAGAATAAGTTGGCTGTTCACATCATTTGCATTTCGTTGCGCAACTTCATTTCATTTTCATGTAATTATTTTATACAACAATAAAAGAAACATTTGCCGCGGCTCTGAGTCCAATCAATCCTGCCATTTTCGTCGCTCTCCTCCAAATATCGCAGCCCATTTGCGAGTAATCTCCAAGTAGATTGCAGGTTTATTGGGCAGGTAGTCCAGATACACAGTCTGGCCCGTTTTGGGGATCGCCATTTCAATCTGAGACCCCTCATGCCATTCATTAAAAGACGTTATAGAGATGAAATCAGGCCTGGCTTGTAACGCAGCACTCAGAGAGGTCTCGTAGTATTTGCCGTTGATGCGGTTTCGAGTGTTTTGGAAGTTCCAGGGTCGAATACTCGTGTCGATGTACCCCGGGCCCACGCTCGGGATGAATATCAGGTTGTTATCTTCGCAGAAAGCTTTAATGGAGTCCCAGTTCCGCTGAGTGGACCCATAGGAGAACCCATTAGTGGCAAAGTAAGTGTAGACACCATCAAAACCAGCAGTCAGGATCTCCCTCTTGTGTTTCTCCTCCACCAGCAGAGCGATGAAGATGGCATCATACGGGGTATCCCTGATGCTGTTACTCTCTGTGTGTTTAAGCAGTTTGGCCCACTGCTCCGAGTTCATCAAGTATGAGTCATACACGTAGAAGAGTGGAAGAAGCTTGCCAGTGTTGGTCCGGTACTTAAAAAAAGCAGGGTGCTCCCCGTATCTGAGGAGGAGGCATACGACACAGGATAAACAAGCGAAGAAAGGAAAATGTCACAGGAGTAAAAAGACTGATGCAAACATGGTAATTATCGATGGATGCTAGGAATCATGTCAGAATGATTTCCAGAGGGAGTGTAAGATTATGGAGCTGGCATTTGACGGAGGATAATAATGGAATACACTCACTTGTCGATGATGTATTTGACATTGTTGAACATGCTGACTTCGTCTCTGTCTTTGTATGGCTCGATGTGAAACGCTACCTGTAAACACAGAAATGACAAAACATTCTTATAGACATGAACTTCTCTGATTTTCCCCCCGTAATGTGGGATTTATACTTCTGCGTTGAATCGATGCTGTACCCTACGCCATAGCCTGACGTGCATTTTCCCAGAAATGTAACTACATCTCCTGGCGACGCAGACCTTCTGTAAGCTGAAACCATTTCCCTCAGTGGAAACAAAGCTTTTATTGACTTTAATCACACAGATTAGAAACAATAAATTGTGAAGACAATAAAGCCTCCACAAAAATAGCATTTTAAGTCTTGCGTGTGATTTATCCTGGCTTCATATGAGCAGAGGAAAATCTCCCCTTGTTGTTAAGCTAATTTATACAATGTAAAATACCATAGGCTTGTGCTAATAACGTTAGCATGTTATAATTGTTTGGAAAAAATGTTCAGTGTAAGACAGTTGTTTTGTCGGTGAACCCTGTGAGCTGTAATGAAGACGAATTTTGTAACGTTACCTTTGTTAAATGTTGCTGTTGTCCCTGGCTTCATATGAGTAGAGGAAACGTTTGTTGGCTGCTAGGCTAATTCATACAGTGTAAAATGCCATAGGCTTGTGCTAAGAACGTTAGCATGTTGTATTTGTGGGGAAAATGTGTCCAGATAAAGACAAGTGTTTGTCTGTGAATGCTGAGAGTTATAGTGAAGCTGATTTGTGTACTTGTGTTTGAAAATGTCTCCATTAAGCCATGTTTAATGTGTGTTTAATGTGTGTTTTGAATCCACTAAACCTTACAGCACTTCACAGGAACCCACAGGTATAAATGCTCACATTGGCGTAGGCCACGTGCGTATAGGGTCTGCCACACAAGTATAAATCCCCCTTAAATTTTTAACTTACTAGATGTTTTTAATGAATTCTGTACATCAAACATTTCTGCTGCGTTCACATGGAATCAGGTAGATGGTAGACGGACAACACTGTCTGGACGGCACGGGAAAAACAATCAGTCCGACTGCATGGAAGGAAAATTTAACAAGACATGCACGACATTATGTAGCAATGGTAATGCCGCCTTGTTTACAAAGAATGGAATAAAAAATATCACATAGAATTATTTTGCATTTATTAACTTACGTAATTTTTCTAGTACTGTCTAGTAATTGTTCAGATTGCCCATGTTTTAGCCTGAATGACCCAAGAAACATCCAGTTGTAAATACTGTCACAGAGGACGGCAAAAAGTTAAAATACTGTAACTTCGAACGGCAATGATTCCATGTGAACGCAGCATTAGCCTGCTGCAAAATAAAAAACAAAGGCTACTAAACTCACTGCTGTCATCATACAGACCTTAATGTGGTATTTATGAGCCACTTCCAGCAGCAAAGGCACAATGTCATCTACTGGCTCACCATTATCATCACTCATGTTAGGAGGATACCAGGAAACAGCAAGGACACCTGGGAATAAAAGTTACAGTTCAAACATGACAGAAGAACATGTAGATAATGTTCATGAATATAATAAGTTATTCATGTAGTGCAAATGTACTGCAGTGATATTAAATGTGTGGTAGGAGTAATACAGAAGGGGCAGGGACAATCGTTTTCTTGGTCAAATCAGTCAAAATATGGATTATGTACGTTTAAAGACAAAAGGCTATTTAATTTAAATATAAGACTGCTGCAAAGTGTGATGACATAAAATGACACATGCATAACAAAAAACTGTGAAAAGCTGTAAAACCAGTTTGCTGATTATCATCACTGCAGTGCTGTAACACAGTCTCTGTCTCGAGACGGCCCTCAAGACCAATTTCTGAAGTTCTCAGTCTCGACTCGACTACATCTTTAATCTGTCTTGTCTGGGTCTCAGAAAAAGAAGACTTTGGATTTTATTCCAAGACCACAACGGCAGGGATATCACTAAACTGCCTGTGCAAACAGTGTTGAACAAAGAGAGTTAAGTTGAGTCGGCTCTTTAATGTTTGTTTGTGTTTGTTTGTTCATAGAAAACAAAGGAAATTTCATTTTATCGAGACATTTCTCATGGTACACTTAAACTTACACACATATATACAGTATGGCAATAAAAGAGGTGAATGAAGGGGACTCTTCATTTAATGTCTGGGTGTTTATAAAGGGATGTGGATCGTTCAGATTGATGTGAGGGGTGCCTATGGTTTGCATGTTTATCATAAATGCGTAACTCTGGTCTGGTCTTTGTCATGACTTGGTCTCAGTTTGGTGGTCTTAACTACGACACTGTATGGCTGCATTATTTATAATAATATAGGGCTAGTAACTCATTATTACCATTTAATGACATAGCATAACCATATGCAATGATAATAATGAAAATTAACAAAATTAGCTCATTTAGTTTGGGTTTTTTTTTTTTTGCTTTTTTTGCTAGATTCGATACATAACAGTAGAACACAGTTAACTGCACTGAGGATCAGTTTCATTATTCTACATGTGTTTGTTTTTTGCATAAATCTGCTGCAAAAGCAGCATTTGGACTTTTTAACCTACTGCATTTATAATTTATAATAATAATCTATTGGATGCAATAATTCAACTGTGCCACATTTTTCACCTCGTGAATGTATATTTTAATTTAACATACAATGCACATAACTGCACATATTTCTTATGCATACTCTAATTCTATTGTTGCCTCAGCACAGTGACTATATATATATCATTTTAATATTTTAATTTTCATATCTTAAGTACTAGTGTCAAACACGGTAGCATAATGCACATTTTATTTTCATTTTCATGCACGTTTTATTTCTACTTTATTTTATTTATTGCTCTATATTACACACTTTTTTCCCTCTTACTCTTATTCTTATTTCTTATATTTCTCTATTCTTCACATTAGTGCAACTGTAATGAATCATAACTTGCTCACAAGGATCAATTAAGTATTTCTGATTCTGATTTCTGATCTGAATATATCGTAGGGATGCACCTAACAATTAGTCGACTAATCATTTTATCGAAAAATGTGTGAAAATGTTGAAAAATGTCGGTCTGTCTCTCCCAAACCCCAAAATTATGTCATCTAATGTCTTGTTTCGTACTCACGCCAAAGGGTTTTAGTTCACCGTCATGGGAGAGCGTGTAAAGCTGCCAGTATTTGAATGTAAGAAGCTGCAATAAGAGTATTTTGGGGTACTTTTATAGTACTTTTCTATGAAAAATGACTCAAACCGATTAGTCGACTACTAAAATAGTCACAAATTATTTTAATAGTCGATTAGTCATCGATTAGTCGACTAATCGTTGCAGCCCTAATCGTATTACAGGAAAATTACCTTATTATTTACCTATTGTTGCCTCATTATTGTCATTGTGATTTCAATAAGCACACTAATCCTACTTTTCCCCCACAATTTAGATTCTGATGTCTCCATTAAGGGTATCTGCCAATACTTCTTCCCCACATCACTCTTACGTAAGGCAACATGAGGCAAGTGAGTGCCTTGGCAGTAGCTGAGTGAATGTAACTCAAAGTAAAAACACTTGACGTGAATTAATGTGGTAAGTATGCATCCATAAATCTTGTGGATTCATTTTACAATGTTGAATTGATTGTACACCCCTGGATTACATTAAAGTTGATTTCCATCTTACCAATGGCGGCTGTGCGCAGCTGCTGCATGTGAGACTCTATAACGGAGGGGTCCCTGGAACTGTAAGCCCCTAACGAGGGGTAGAAGTTGGACCCAATGTCATCAGGCGGGATGTGTCTCCCTTGTGGATACCCCTGAGCCACCTTAAAGTCCCAGTGTGGCAGCTGCGGGTGGTCCCAGTGGATGAATTTACCATCAAACTTGGGGCTCCCGTACCAAACGTAGTAGAAGGCATGGACGTAGTAGTTTGGAGGAGGGAACTTCCTCAGTGAAGCTTCCAGCTTGTCTGACTGAGCAGAGTCATTCATTTTGGTCTTGTCAGGTTTATTGTTGCCGTCTTTCTGGACCCGATTGTCATTATTTCTGTCCGCGACCAGCTCCACGCCGACAGGGCTGTTGAACGGAGAGTCCTCTGGTGCCAGCGCCTTCAAGACCACGGTTACTATGAGTACGAGCAGCACTAAAGCTATTAATGTGATGCAAGATTTGCGCCTGAACCTTGCCATTCTTCACTCAGTGCTGGAGGCTTTCCACAGTTCATTGTTGAGACAGCAGTGAGGGAATGTTGTTGGACAGGGTGCCATTGAAGCTCTGTTTGTTCAGCCTGGAGGTTTGAGTAAAAAGGGATATAGGTGTGTTACAAAAGAGCATTATGGCTGCAACTAACACTTATTTACGTGATTAATCAACTAATTCTTAGGTCTATAAAAAGTCCGAATGTCCCATAACCCAAAGATGTTACGTTTAGGGCTGACACTACCAGTTATTTAGGTAATTAATTTCTTGATTAATAGTTGTATCTATTAAAGTGAAAAATACCCATCAGAATATCTTAGAGCTCGAGGTAATGTCTTCAAAAGTCTTGTTTTGTCTGACCAGCAGCCCAAAACCCAAATGTAAACTATGATGTTGACACAAAAATGGCATCAAGTATTTACATTTCACAAGCAAATGTTTGGCATTTTTGCGTGAAAAAAAATTACTATAAAGGCCAGTTCAACGCAAAATCAAAAACACATATTCTTCCTCTTAGCTGAAGCGCTATGTATGAAGATCTAGATTGTTTTAGTGTGAGTTGCCGTGACCAGTAGGAACTATTTTCTTTTTACCGAGCCACACCTGCCAACCAAATTACCACACAGAAGGAAGAGTGCATCTTCTCATGGACGAGAGGATCGTGCTTGTGAAAGCACAAGATGGCGTGTTCCTCAACTGAGCTGTAATGTTAGCTAGCTCAGTTGTGCTCAGTGAGCTAGCAGTAGATGCAAGCTGCCTTCTACGCGGTGATAGGGTTGGCGGGTGTAGTTCGGTAAAAAGAAAATGGTTCCTATATGAAACTGCTCACAACAAGGTCTTTGAATTATCTTGAGTAGCTGGGTCATGATTTCTGGAAAGAGACATTGCTGATACATTTTTCAAAAGTCATTTTTTTTGGCACCACAAGCCGAGAGCCATCTAGTTCCATTATATTGGAGAGAAGGCAGACATCTCTACAGCTGATATCCAAGGCAACTCACATAAAACAATCTAGACCAGTGGTTCTCAGATAGTGTGCCGTAATGCCAATACAGGCGTACGGTGGGATTTTGTGATATCCATACATTGGCATATTATTGCAATATTCAACTGGGCCTATACAAAAATTTATGAATGAATGTTTAATCAACTGTAACAGGATGTTGTGCGCACCCATTTCCTAATTAAGAGCTAAAAAAATAATTCAATTTAAACAACTTTTACAGGGCGCATGGGAATTATAAGTGTGTGACCCATCAAAAACCCTGATTGGCAGCCAGTGTGAGGGATTATAACATTGAATAGGAGAAAGCTGTGAGTGGGACAATGGATCACTTTATTGTACAGAGCAAATCACAACAAAGCCCCAGCGAAGATGGTCAGTAGACAGTATCACAAAAGCTACCTGTCTTATTCTCTCTTATTTTTATTGTCTTATGTCATGATAAGTTTGATAACACACGTTATAGAAGCTGTTGTGCACAGATATTAATACAGGTGTGAGATTTTGGGTTACCCTTTGGTGTGCCTTGAGCACAAAATGTTTGAAAACCACTGATCTAGACTGATAAATTAATCATTAGCAAAAAAAAGTTGCTGATTAATCTTCTGTAATCGATTAACTGACCAGTTGTTGAGGCTCCAGCTCAGTTTACTATGATATCAGGCAAAGAAAAGCAACAAACTGTTAAATGTTTGGTAGTTTTGATGGAAAAATGTTTGTAAATTATCAATAAAATGATGAATCTCTATAAACCAGAGGATAACAGAGAGCTAGCTACAGTGCTCCCAATGCGGAAGTGCTGCCAGATAAACAATAACAGTCAGTTACAGAAGCTAACCGTGCTAACCTGTATCACATTACAGCTGTTAAAGCTGCTAGCATAACACTCAGTGATGCTAAAAGACATATTAACAAGCTAATAAGGTTAGCTGCTCCAACTCTACCTGCACTGATGAACTTTAGACTTGTCAACAGCAGCCGAGAACAACAGGGGTGACACAGTGTTAGTTTTATCCTCCGACAGTCAAACACTTCTCTTGTTCCCGTATTATAACCGGGCCCATTGAAACACAGACTCTGGTGTTAGACAGCACCGGTGTAACGGCTCAGACGTGTCTTCATGAATTATTTCGATGAATGAGATGCAGAGGACGGGACACAACCTGCACTTCTGGTTCGGTAGCTTGTCCCGGAAACAGCACTGATCTGTAAATGATGCGACTGCGACTGCGCAGTGAGTCTGACCCATCCATATTATGTAGGAAGCTGCTGTCACGAGCTGACTCTTCTCCTCTCCAGTCAACAACAGTTAAAGGAGCAGTTCACCTGAAGCAGGCTGACACATGTCGCCCCCATTCGGTTGGGAGGGCGAATTACACAAATAAATCCTCACTAAAAACCTTTATTCATTTATTTATTTATCTATTATGTGTTTATTTGTTTACTCTCTTTTAAACACAAAACACATATTGGTAAGTGTTTAAATCATTCACAATAAAACAAGTGGACAGAAAAAGACATACCAGGGGACAGTGCACATATACAAAGCCAGAAGGAAATATTTATTCATACAAATACATTACAGGAGATGCACATATTTATTGTCTGTGGAGAAAATGGTTTCATGTTTTGCTTGGTTTTATTTTCAGACATAATAAAGAGGGTTTAGAGTTATCATATTTGAATTTGCGCATATGAAGTTTGGCCAAAATAATGATTAGATTAATAATATGGTATTCTTTGGTTTTACTGCCATTGCATTTATTGAAACCAAAACAAAAAAAAAACATTTTCTGAGCATGAAGTGAAAATAGAGCCCATATTATCGATAACAAATCTACTTAAGTCCCCCCAAAGCCTCTTAGTATGGGCCCAGTGCCAAAACAGGTGTTTCTGGGAGATCTGAGCAATTCACACTGATAGCATTGTCAACTTGACATGTTAACAATGTTAATATCTGTGTAAAATTTTAAAGGACACTTTCTTTATTTGGTGGCACGGTGGTGCAGTGGTTAGCACTGTCACCTTGCAGAAAGAGGGTTTCTGGTTCAAACCCCAGGGTGGGGGAGCCCTTCTGTGTGGAGCTTGCATGTTCTCCCTGTGTCAGTGTGGGTTTTCTCTGGGTGCTTCAGCTTCCTCCCACAGTCCAAAGACATGCAGGTTAATTGATGACTAAATTGGCCGTAGGTGTGAATGTGAGTGTGAATGGTTGTCTGTCTCTATGTGTCAGCCCTGTGATAGTCTGGTGACCTGTCCAGGGTGCACCCTGCCTCTCGCCCAATGTCAGCTGGGATAAGCTCCACCAAATAAAATGTCTGTGAGGTGAGATGTTATGTCTATTAAGTGATGGACCAAGTGGGCAGCATTAGTTGATCAAAGTTGGATAATTTCATGGGGATCTTTCAATCTTATAATCACACACTAATATACATTTAAGGCCACTGAACTTGAGGATATGCACCAAGGTATGATGTTCCAAACTGATGTGGGATTATTTAGAAAATGTTTAATCCAATTGACTTTAAACTTATTATTAAGGGTGGTGAAGTCATGGACAGTAAGTCCTCCTGATTCATGTATTTATAACAACCTATTTCTCAATGCAATGGGTTCCCTTTTTCCAGATGGAATTAAAAAGCATGTTATCAATTGATTTAACAATTCATGTAGTCTTATTACTAACAGAGTGAGAGACACAGGTTAAACAGGAAATACCGTCTGCCTATGTCAACAAAATTCTTCCTCTCATAATAAATCTCTCTGTAACCAGTGACTCTGTTTTTTCTGGGTTTTACTTATAATTGGATCAATATTCAGGGTACATCTTTTGACAAGCTTGATTCCAAGATATGTAACAGTATCTTTTATTTGTATATTACAGATATGGGGACCTTCACAGTCTTTAAGGGCAAGTAACTCACATTTATTGAGGTTCAACCACAGCCCAGATGCTTTAGAAAATGCCTGTAAGCTATGGCAACCTGAGTGGCATCTTTAAAAACAACAACAGTTTTCCTCCCCGCTACTGATATTCCTTTTATGATACCACTTTTGATATAAATATTTAGACGCTGTGTACAAACTGCTTCGCCGACGGCATTCAGCTTCACATCTCCACCAAAGCCATCACTCAGTAACTGCATCACTTGTCATTAATCCATTCAGGGAGGACCCAAATGCAGAGTAACAGGCAGGTTGGAGTTTTTAACAAAGAGCAAGCTTTAATGCAGCTGATAAAAAAACATCTGGAACAAGCAGGTAACTGAAAGGCCAAACACCAAGAACACAGAGGTGAGCACAGGAATGAAAGCAGGACGAACTGACAAGGAACAAAGTGAAACCCACAAGTAGCCTATATATACACAGAAAACTAATGACAAGAAGGAGACACAGCTGGAGGAGGAGGACACGGGCAGAAGGAGGGAAATGGGGATTGGCTAACAACAAGGGTGTGGAGGGGAACACTAGGGTGGAGCAAACAAGACTAATACAGAACAGGTGTGAAGGGAAGACTGTTGGAACAGGGAAGGACTAACGAGACAGGTGTGACAGAAAACAGGCGGGAAAACACACAGAGACAGGAAGTAAAAGCAGACACGACACATGAGGAGAGAATCTACAAAATAAAACAGGAAGCAGATTAAACATGAACGATGAACATGAAACAAGGAAGAGCACAAACAGAAACCTCCAAAACAAAGTCCATAGGATAACAGAATATAAACAAAAACCCAGGATCATGACGTGACTGGAATAAAGTCCTGGGTTCAAACCAACTTCCTCCCCCCATGTCCGTAACCTTGGTGTCATCTTCGATCAAACCCTCTCCTTTGAGAGTGTGATGTGTTCAAACACATCAACAAAACATCCTTCTTCCATCTCAGAGACATCGCCCACCTCTGTCCATCTCTCCTTTTCAGCTGCAGAGACTCCCAATCATGCATTCATCACTTCCTGACTTGACCACTGCGAAAGTCTCCTCTACGGTCCATCATTCAAAACTCTCAAGAAACTTCAGTATATCCAGAATTCAGCTGCTCGTCTTCGACCACATCGACCCTGTCCTTCTTAACCTCCACTGGCTCCCGATACCCCACTGTATCCACTTCAAACACCTCCTCATCACATATAAAGCCCTCCACAACCCACCTCCCCTTCTGTCTGAGCTCCTCGAGAAATCCCTGAAAACACACCTCTTCAAAACTGCCTCCCAACCTCTAAAGAACTATAGAAATTTTATTTCGTTTTGGTCTCCAATTGTCATTTAGTCAGTGATTTTTTTCAGGGTTTAGGAACCAGACTAATACGTCGTTCTGTCAGTGCAGGAGGAAGAGACCCCTTTTCAATACTTTCAGTAACAGAAATGGTGTCAGTTCTTTAGCAAATGTCTTGTAAAATCCTGCAGTAAGATCATCCACTCAAGGGGATCCATTATTATTAAGATGTTAAATTGCATTTGAGATTTCCTCCAGAGATAAAGGACTATCACATAATTGTTCATGACCTAATTCAAACTGGGTGATGTCATTCATCATTTCCAGGAAGGAGGTTGGCTCTTCACAATACTGTGAATTGTCACTGTAAACAATGTTAAGATGTCACGTTTAAGTTACCAGCTATCACTTCATTGTCATTTATAGTTTTATTGTAGTAGTTTTCTTATGAAATAAGTTTTGTTCTCCCTCTTCGAGCCATCTTTTCCTGGATCTTCCAAAATGCACCTTATGCCTTCATTTTATAAATTTAATCCAATTTATTTTGATATTTAATTAATTCAGTTTTTGTCTGTGTCTGATAAACTCCCAGGGGGTTGTTAATAAAAAGAGAATATTTTAGAGACCACGCTTTTGCCAAATGAATGCCATATCTTCTCGCATATTGTGCTTCTTCAAATTTGAACAACTCCCAGTTATTGCAGTGCAGATTCTCAGTTTGGGCCTTGTACCAAAAGTATCTAATCACATTTTGGATTTCTATTTTTACCACTTTGTGCTTCAGCAGGGAGCTCTTAATCTCCTAGTACAAGCCTTTTTAGAGTGTTGTTTTCTGAATGTAAAGGGAGATGGATAGAAACTGCACTATGGTCAGTTAAGGGTGTGGTAATGATACTAACAGAGATATAACAATTATTCATATGTTTTTATGCTAACCAGTAATCTAAATGAGACAGTCTGACGGACAGCGGCGTAAGGAAGTTAGGAAGGGCTCTAGTGCACGCTATCGTGCATGTACTGTCTTGACACAAATAGAGACTTGACATTTGACATCAGCATACATACTAAACAGGATTAATTATTGCATATCTGACAAAAAAATATCAAAGAACGCAAGAAATTAATCATTTAATTAAATAATTTTTATAGTATATTTACAGATTTTATAACCCTGTGTCCTCATATGAGGATTTCACATTTTTGGTTTCCTGCACCTTTTATGTCATTCTACTTAACTCAGACCTGTTGTCCTCATCCGTGGACACTTTTTGTGCCATCTAGTGGTAGTAAGAGCACAGTACACTAATCCATGTAAAAACAAGATGGCTGCCATCTCTGCCAAGTCAGTCTGCAGCCGATCCTGAGACAAAAGTGGACAAGATCTAAAACCTGATCACATTTTATTGTTGAAACTTGTTTATTTATGATTAATAATGTTTGTAGTGTGATATGGCAAGTTTGACTAATTTTAGCTAGCTTGGAGAATGGATCGAGGGAAATTCATGCCAAGTTTTCTAAATGAACAAATCACAAGACTTTATTTGGAATAGAGTTTTTGCACAACAATATTCAGGTGAACAATTTTATACTTTACAACACTTTTGACGATTAAGATAAACCCATCGTCCCCATATGAGGACATCTTTTTTCTCAGAAGCCACTTCCTGTTTAAAGACGTTTAATTTTTATACTATATACAGGTCCTACTGATCCCAAATAGCTGAGAGACATTAAAAATGCAGGCCAAACAGAAGTTGACGTCTCAGGGGGATATAGTAAATGCCACTGTTTATAAATTAATAATATTCTTCTATTCTTTTTTATCATTTAGTGCAGTCACACTGCCTGCATTGTCTATATTTACATCCCTGCTGATAGAGGTTCTATTTCTCCAAGTATTCACCCCAGGAGATTTCTTTCTCTATATGTCAATCAGATTAAACTTTTCAGTCAACATCTTAAGGCACTCAACTACGTAGTGTGTAAGCAGTGTAAGCACGTCGTGGCCAGCAGTCAACGGAACTGTCTTTAATCATGTTAAAAACCTCTCTGCCAAAAAGTTTTTGTTAGCCAGGGTTGTATTAAATTTTCCAGCATTTCAAGTAAATTGTTTTGTATTTTAGATTGATATCCATAAATACTGACTGTTCTAACTGTGATTTGATCTATGCTGATGATTTGACAAAGATAGTGACCAGATGGATCTCAGTCAGAGTGCAGGATGTTTCCAGAGAATTTGTTTGTTAGGATGTCTATGCCCACAGAGCGTTCAGAGCCACGTGCTAACCGTAGGTCATTGACCCACAGTGCCCTCCAAACATTGGCATCTTTGACAACTGAAAAAGACTCTTTGAAAAAAACACAAATGGGTTTTGTGTTGCTTAGCAAACAAAAAAAAAGGCTTTGCATGTAACATGCTGGATTTGTACTAACCTCTTGTGTCATTGCAGTCCAGCTCACCAATGACTGTGTTTAATTCTCTGGATTTTTTTGCCAACTCCCTGTCTGTTTTTGTTTTGTTTGTTTTTTTAAAGCTTTTTTTGACTCCTTGTTAGTGTATTACTTTTTTGGACTGAGGTAAAGGCCATGCTTTTTTTTTTTTTAACTCTACTCTGCCTCCTGTGTGTCTTCTGCATTTGAGTCTGAGTTTTCACAGGAGTTATGACACTGCACTTAGCTATGTTTCTTTAAACCCCTGGCAGAGAGGGTAACTGACAAAGATATGCTCACAAGAGACAGAAGAAAAGTGAACAAAGGATTGATCTGTGACTAGCTTGTGAGTAAATCGATGATAAAGAGTGTCATCATCTTAAATTAATGTAAAATATATTAAGTTAACTTGCAATTAGTCTGCTTTGTATAGGTCAGTGTGTCAAATGCCTTTAATCTGCAAACACTATCTCCTAAAGGATTAAATGATGCAATACCATGGCATGTCATGCTGTGAAGGATTTTGGGATCTTAAAAAGACCAATTTATGATACATGGCATAAGAGTGTACAATGTTGAGTATTTTGAATGATTTATGAAAGCTGAGAGGCCGATGTGTTCATTTATACGATCAACATTTTTGTCAATAATCTTGTAAATAGCTTTTATTTTCTAAGTTCTGAGTTGTTTGTCTTGTCCTCTTGTTCTTTAGTTTGTGGGATATGTGACACATGGTGCACAGGCTGTTGTCAATGATGCTGATTAATTCCCTCACACCTGTGCACACCTGTGAAATGGGTAAGGCAGTTTCTTTTTAAGCTCATTGTTGTGAAATGATGGTGTTGAACACCCTTGAAGAAGGTCCAGGAGGAGTAAAACGTTAGTGTTATTATTAATTTGTGAAGCTGAACAGAAAAGCAGAAAAAATAGATAACTTGGATAGCTGCCTTCTAAATACAGTTGAAATAAAATAAACTCTTTATCCCTTAAGAGGATATGATTGAAAAAATGTGATCATATTTGTTTTAATATTTGGTTTATAATATACTACTGTTGTTTGAGGTGCTCAAAACCCAACATCATCTCGATTTAAAGGTTCGTTTGCTGTTCTAAAACACAGGGTTGCACACCAAAATGCAAGTTGTCGTCCCTTTTATGCTACACAAGGAAAACATTTTGTTAGTTGAATAGTTTTACCATTATATTTAAATGTGGCTCAGCGCCCAAATGTATTTCTGACATGCTTGTGACATATGAACCTTCTAGGACCCTGAGGACATCTGGGGCCGGCCTACTGACTGTCCCAAGAGTCAGAACGAAACATGGTGAAGCAGCGTTTTATCATGCAGCACAAACCTGGAATAACCTCCCAGATGATGTTAGACAAGCCCCGACTCTGAGCACTTTTAAGCCAGAGCTAAAAACATTCCTTTTTTTACAGCGCCTACTCCACCCTGTAATGACTGCAAATTTATTTTTAAATTATCTTTAAACTCATTTTAAATAATCTTTTCATAAATTCAGCTTAAAGTAAATAACTCTGTGTAACTTTGCAGTGCTTGAAGTTCTTCAACAGAGTGAAGACATGGGTTCAGAAACAGAGAGGGCAACAAGTGTTGGTTTCCATCAATTTTATTGAATTTATAGACTTTCAAACAAACTTGTACAAATTGCAAAACAGCTTTTGGTAACACCTCATTGTTTTCGTATTATCATCAGTATTAGGAAATAAATTAAGTGAACAAAAAGTAAACAATGTGAATAGAGAACATAGAAATACAACAGAAAGAATACCACAAAGAGCAAAAAGAAAGAAAGAAAAGAGGCAACTGTTTTCCACAAAGGGTCGACTGCATCGTCACCTGCCAGTACCTCCTCCTCATCCTCATCCTCCTCGTGGTGAATGACAACATTTTGCACTGGCAACAGAATCAAAAGCCCATCGCGAGCTTGTTTGAAATTCATATCTGATTTGCACTGCACTACTGTGTTCATACACCAGGTGGCGTCACTATCACACAGCATAACGTCTTGGTTCTGCCGCCCACTCCTGACTCCTCCACAGTTTTCATACTCTGTACCAGAACAGATTGGGTGATGTGACAGGAGGATCGCTGGCATTTTTTAAAAGCTTTCAAAAGCAAACTTTCTTCATTGTGTTGTTGTTGTTGTGTGCTCTATAAACAGCACTAAACAAATGAAATACTGTGGAGCATTTTATGAAGCTTGCATTGTATTTATTTGGTCATTTCAACACTGTACGGCTTATTTAAAATACATTGCAACCTGTGCTGTTAGATATTTTCTATCCTTCACTGCTTCTTCATACAAAGATTAGGAGCGGCCATTTTTATAAGCACTTCTTCTACACCATATCTCCAGTATGTCCGCAGGTGAAATACTGACCGTTAGTGTGTGTGGACATTAAGAAAATGTCCTCACTTCATATCAGGAGGATTATAACGGGGTATTAACTTGATGAGAACAAATAATAAATAGACCCAGGAACATGGTCAATGCCAGCTCTGTGTGAGGAGCGGCATGTTTTTGTGTGGGTGTGGAGTCGAGGCACAGGGAGGCATAACAGAGTGGAGGAATGGATGCCCAGAGGGCGTTGTGTTCGGGGAGAGCGTGTCCACTGCCAGCAGCATCCAATTTAGCCTCTATACTTCATTCAAACCGGTCTCTTCACATTCTTCGCCACTCGTGGGGACATGCACTTTTTCTCTGGTTAAATATATAAAACGTGCGCCTGCACCAACAACCGCAAGTGCACCGCATACGCTGTAATGTGTTCAAACTGTTAAACTGTTATTTGTGTCTACGGATTTAGCATTGCACAGAAAACCTCAGTCTCGTTTAACAACACGCTGGAAGGACTCGCTCCGCTTTTCCGAGAGGTCAAGGCAAACAATCAATCTCGACTGTGTTTTTAGTTAAACTGAAAAGAAATTCCTCTAAGTCAGCCGCTCTACGCAGAGAAGGCTTTTCCTTACACGACACAGAACCTCAGAAAACCTCAAATGGCATTGGAAGTAAAACCACAAAAAAAAGATTATCTGTTAATAATATCAAAAATACCAACAAACAGGCAAAAAAAACCAACCAAAAAAAAACCAGATTGATCACAGCAAATTTATGTACACATACACATTAAGAAAAGAGCTGTCAGTGGAGTTGGGGAGGGGGTGGGTGAGTAAGGGAGAAAGATTTGGGCAATTAGATAAGCCCTGTATCTTTGCTATACAGGGGAGTTACAGGGGTTGCCGTGATGGCAGACCGGGGACGGACAGGGGGAGAAGGAGGGGGAGAGCCAAGGCTGTACGTTCACCTCTTCTTGGGGGCTTGGGTGGTGCGGGGAGGGGTGACAGGCCGACCAGAATTTACACCGCCGTACTGGTACTTGGCCTTCTTCTCTGAGGGCTTTAGGATCTTTGAATAACAACACAGAGACACAGAGAGGTGTGAGCGTCTCTGAGGTAACACAGTCAAACATATATGCTCATGTCTAGTTTTTAACCTACCTGGAAGGAGCACATGAGGGATTCGTCGACACTCATCATGCCGCCTGCATTGTCAAACTCCCCGCAGTAGTTTGGAGCGGAGAACAGTGTGACCAGTTGGCGTTTGGCAAAGAACTCATATCCATCCTCCACAACCTGTTGGAAGACACATGACATTATTCCACCGCCCACGCCGATCAATACGGAGAAACAGATCTTCGGCTAGTTACAGAATCCAGCTTTGCTATCATGGTTGAGCGTCCATAACCACCTACATCTGAATCAATATACGACGCCCAACGTGGAGCTGAAATAGCTAATGTATAACGGAGAAGTTATACATTCTGATCATGATAATCAATTCTTTTTAGTCATCTATCAGTGAATATACGTGATGCCAGGGTCTCAGATGCAAAAAATAGCTTCTAATTCTCTGTCAGACTGTTTAAAATCAGGAAAAAAAAACGCATTGATAATAAGCGAGAGCTAAATGAAGTCGTAATGAATGATTCATGGGGGAAAAAGATACACTGAGTCTATTAATATGTGGTTTAGCTCTTGTGTCTGTGTCTTTGCATCAGCCGCAGTAATTACTCGAGCAGAAGACACACAAACTAATGGAGGTCAGCTTTCATTAAAGTGCATGTCCAACCAATTTTAAAGTCTCTAAGAAAAAAAAACAAAAAAAAAACAAGATCAATTTGCTTGCAATGCACTTCCTGCTTTCACACTCCCCATCCAGGACTCTCTGCCTTCATTCCCCTTGGTAATTACCTGGTGGGCTCTGCAGATGAGGTCCAGGTCGTGGCGGTTTAGGAACTTGCTGACCACATCTGCCCCGAAGGTGAAGGAGACCCCGCGGTCGTTCTCTCCCCAGCCTTGTACGTCCTTATCTGGGTCTGACCACAAAAGGTCACACAGCAAGCCTGGGGGACGCACGTGGAGAGGAGAGATGGAGATAAAGAACAGGGAAATTGGGAAAGAGTTGAAGGAAGAGCGTAGATAGTAACAGTGTCATTGTCATTCACATTAAGGAAAATCTATGAGTGTAAGCATCCACTTAAAGGGACAGTTCACCCCAAAATCAATACACATATTTCCTCTTACCTGTAGTGCTGTTAATCTGTCTAGATTGTTTAAGTGTGAGTTGACGAGTGTTGGAGATAGCGGCCACTGGGAGGTCTGCCTTTTCTACATTATAAAAGAACTGGATGGCACTCAGCTTGGTGCCATGTCATTGTGCTAACGGCCCCAAATTCTGAAGCGCCTTTAGTCCCCTTGAACCAAAAGCCTGTTCCAAAGATAGATCATTATCCCAAAAATGAACGCCCATTGCTCCGAAGTCCTGTTTCTCCAAAAATACACACTCCCTGCAGTTAGTTTCCGTTTCCTAGCAGCGTTCGAACCACTGATTGCGGGTGATTTTACCGCAGGCGTTTCTCAGCAGCATTTGAGTCACCGCACCCGGGTGTATTTCACTGACCCGTCCCTGCTTATCAGCAACTTTTGTGCCACCACATGTGGGTGATTTAAGCCAAAACACAATCTTTTTTTAAACATAACCAAGGTTTTTGTGCCTAAACCTAACCACACAGTCACCACAGCGTCGCTGACAAATGTAACATATCCGTTACATGTAACATTTTTTCTGGCAATTGGGAAACTGGACATTTTTTTGACTAATGCGGCTTCGGTTTTTGGAAAAATGGACAGACCTCCCCTGCATGTGCTGCTAACGTGCCAAAACAATACATCTGAACAACTTAATAGCAATGTCTCTTGCCAGAAATCCGCTTACTCAAGAGATATTCTACAGACCTTGTTGTGAGCAGTTTCAGTAACAGTTTTCAGTTTCATGTAGGAACTATTTTCTTTCTACCAAATTACACCCACTGACTATTTCTGCACAGAAGGAGGCATGCATCTACTGCTAGCTCACCTAGCGCCACTTAGCCAAGGAGGCTAGGTGAGCCGAGGAGGACGCCATTCAGGTTTACATCTTGTGCTGTCATGAGCTTGAGCCTCTCGTTCATGAGTTGCACTTCCTTCTGCACAGTGATACAGTTGGCGGTTGTAGACTTTTTGGCACTTTGGGCACCACAAGCCGAGTGCCATCTAGTTCCATTATATTCGAGAGAAGGCATACATCTCTACAGAACGATATCTCCAACAACTAGACAATCTAGACTGATAAACAGCACTACAGGTAAAAGGACATGTAGGTTTGATTTGGGGGTGAACTGTCCCTTTAAGTACATACAGACACATTAACAGTACCTGTATCAGGCACGTCTGTTGGCCTCATGATCCTGCGAATCTGCTCCATTGACTGCAAATCAGGCGATAGCCCTAAATAGAAAATAAAGAGGTTAGTACTACGAATATATATCAAACCAGGGCATCAAAAAGCTCTGGTTTACATTTGGGACAAGGGGAGAAAATGCGTGCCAGCTGTTTTCTTACCTCCATGGCAGCAGAAGATTTTCTCATCAATGATAGCAGCAATGGGGAGGCAGTTAAAGCAGTCAGTGAAGGTCTTCCACAACTTAATGTTGAACCTGCGCTTGCCTGGTGGAACACAAATACAACCATGATTAAAACCAAACGATGTAAGTGCTTCAGGACTGTTTAGGTGTGTGATGATCAGTACCCAAGGATTCCAGCAGACCACTGCCTTGTAACGAGTTGATCAATGTCATTCACTTCACCTGTGAGGTTTTAGTGTTGTGGCTGATAAGTGTTTATGTGTGCAGGCAGGGTGAGTTCATTTGTACTCACACTCATCGTAGAAGCCGTAGATGCGGTTGATGGAAGCACACTCGTGGTTGCCCCTGAGCAGGAAAAAGTTCTCTGGGTATTTGATCTTGTAGGCCAACAAGAGGCAGATGGTTTCCAGGGACTGTTTCCCTCTGTCCACGTAGTCGCCCAGGAAAAGGTAGTTTGCCTCTGGAGGGAAACCACCGTACTCAAACAGCCTCAGCAGATCTGTGTATTGCCCATGGATGTCACCTAAAAGGGTGGTGAAAGGCAAAGGGTGGAGACAAGACAGGGAGAAGCGTTAGTTTGGCTATTTGCTGTAAGACAAGCTGCTTAAAGCTACAGTTGGTAACTTTTATGAGAATTATTTTTGGTCATATTTGCTGAAACTGTTAATATATTCTGAAAGATGTACAGTTTTCTTCTCTGATGAAATATAAATCAAGATTCTGGTACTGCATTGCCTATTTCTCACCTGAAATATTCTAAGGAACATTTTAGTGTCCTGTTTAGCTGTAAAATGAGAGTTTGTGGCCTGGCTGCCATATTGGATGCAGTCAATGATACAGTTGAGGCTTGAAATAGGCAATTTTCTCCGCAAACTATATATATTTCAAGCCTTACCTGTAACAACGACTGCATCCAATATGGCGGCCGGGCCACAAACTTTCTCATTTTACAGCTAGACAGGACACTAAAATGTTTCTGAAAATGCTTCAGGTGACAAAATATGCAATGCAGTAACAGAATCTTGATTAATATTTGATCATCGCTGCCTAGTTTGACAGTTTGACCGCAGTTTACAGCAGTGATTGACATGACTGACAGCTGCGTTGGAGATTCCTCGGCTCTGATTCGTTGTTTTCAATGGCATGCAGTAAGGACATCTGAAGCGCTTCAGGGCAACAGAGTAGGCAGAAAAATATGATTCTTTTTCACAGATTATCCATCTCATTTCATGCTGTGTGAATATAGTTACAGTTTCAGCAAATATGGAAACGTTTTTTGGATAAAAGTTACCAACTACAGCGTTAACGTGCATTCATTACACAAAGAGGAAAACACTGAGAAGCACTAAACACAGCTGGGCGAAAGGGAAGAGATTATCAAAAACAGTGGTGATGCAGTTTGTGGAGAAAAGGATAAGACGAAGAATCTCATCAAAGCAAATGCAGGACTTAACACAGAAGCAAAAACTTTTTCTGTCCCCAAACCACATATCCACCCCTACATATATATACACACACCAACTCCTATGTCTCTGAATCCATTTTGATTTCCAGAACACCGCCAGACATGTAGGTTGGTGGGGATATATGACTGTGCCTCTGCTTTACTGGGACTACAGCACCAAGTACACACACAAAATGAGCCACTACAAGTGCCACCAGATCAATGCCATGGCCCATGGGAAGAGCTACCGAAGGAGAGAATGCAGACAATCCAGGTTAATCACAAAATACAAGGACGCACATACACATACCGGCACAAACTAACTTTAATTTTAACAACTCTCCCAGGATTCAGGGTCAACCTCGTCTCTTTTTGACATCAGGCATGCAGAGATGTGCTGGAGCAGCTCTTATCAAAGCGCAGGATCTCTGCAGGGGAGCCTCACTTCATCACCTAGCCAAGACCTGCTTCCTTTTTTATCCTCTCGCACCAACTTAAAGAGCTGCTCTAATTTGGGCTAAGTGCTCCAGACCCAGATGACTGCAAAAAGCCTCACTAGAAAGACTAGGACAATAATAACAGGCTGTATTGTGACCAAAACGGCAAGTGAATTCATGTGCCACACTCTTTTTATGGCAATGCTTCATTACAAGATAGCACCAAAGACAAATTAAATGAAATAATAGGCCTTGTTAAGCTGTACAGCTGTCTGGCCCTGAGATTAAAATGACCAACAAAAGTCCAGTTTTATATCATCAGAGTGGCTGGCATGATCTTTTTCATTTTAGTGATCTGGGCACCAAAACCCAAACCACGACTGGCATCAATATATGGCTACAGGCCTCTACTTATTTTTGCCTGTGTCTAAGGATGGCATGCAAAAACTCACTTTTTTTCCCCCATGCAAATGAATGATTAAAGGAGCAGTTCTGGATGTTTGAAGTCAGGCTCTGACTTATACTCAGCGCTCATGTTGCGCTTAGCCTGCTGGTTTGCGTTTTACCATCACCATCAATCACTTTCTTTGCTCTGGACACGCAGCCCCAGCTCGCTATCTCGAGTTTTGACGCAAGTTCTGGTAATGTTAACAACTTCACAATCCTTCACATTAATAATACAATATCAAAACTTCAATGAAACAAGTCCTAAAGTATTAATGCAGTGCTCCTGCAACATACTGTAGTCCAGGTCGCAAGCTGTCAGTATGAAAGCAGGAGAGCTTTTAAGTTTCTTTAGCACTTTAGATGCTGCCTTCAAACCCTATTTTAGGTTTTAACTTCTTATGGGAGAGTGAAGAGGTAAAGAGGAGAGTCGGGATCCATGTGCCAGATGTATTTTACAAGATTTCAGTTTTATAGGGCCTCATTTTGTGTTCCAGTTAACATTATTTAAATGTTGGTCTGCTACAACAGTGAAATTAGTCATGTCCTTATTTTATTGTTTATGGGCACACATAACAGTGTAATAAACTTTTGTGCACCTGCTACATAGGGTAGAACATTTCTGCACTTCAGCTCCCTCATCTCGATGTCATTGGGTTTTCGGTTAGATGCCTGAAATAAGGGCTGTGGTTAACACAAGCTTTAGAGATTTTTCACGTGTTGATCCACGATATAAACACGCCAGTAAATACCTCACTTGTGAATTTTTTGAGCATCTGGGCGTCTTAAAAAAGGCGGTTGCTAACAAGTAGAGACTAGAGAATGTCATCAAGCCAAACACGACTTTACAGCCTTACTGTGGTGGCAATGTTGAAGTCATGCGACCATTCTGTAGTTTGCTTATAGCCTAACGTTAGCTTTTTTATTTCTGGCGTTTGCATTCACACTACAAAAATCATAGAAGTGGTGTTCATTTGTGAAGATTATCATGCTGAACAAAACTTGTAAGTATCAAACATTTTCTGCAACAATCCAAAATCCAATGAAAAAGTCCCACTGGCTGTTTGACATGAGAACCAAGGCGACGCTAACTTTCACATCGGCCTACAAAAAAAGTCATCCATGCAGCACTCGTAAATATTCAAATTTTACCAGCCGCTCAATAGATCATCATTGTTTTTCTGGCTGGTGAATGAAGTAAACGTGCATATTTTACCAGCACTTGACAAGCGGATGGTGCTAATTTGTACCCAGAGTCTGCATTGTGCTAATCTTCCTGGAGCTAGGAACGGATCTGAAGGCTGCTGAAAGCTACATAAAGACATGAAAACACTGATTTTGTTGAACACAGATTGTTTTTAGTCTTGGCAGGCTGAAAGCAACACATCCTGGACAACAGAGTAAATAGAGAGGACTGAGTAAATACAGAGGACAACACACAGAAAACAATAATTCTTGCTTGTGCCTACACCAAAACAGAAACGGACATGAGGCATGAACAATTAGCTTTGCTCATTTATCTTGCAATTTGCTCAGAAAAGAAAAATGGAATGCAGTAACAGAGCCAGATTTGGATTAAATGGTAAACACAGAGACATGGCAACACAGACTGTAATCTGTGCACAGACAGTTGGAGGTGAGTGAAATTTGGAAGCGCAGGGCTGACTTCAGCTGAGCTTTGACTCTGTAGTGAAACCTGGAGAAACTACCACTAGTTGACTGGCTGTCTGTTTGAAAATGTCAGCCTCCAGAGAAGGCACCTCAGGTCGGTTTTACTATCCTAACTATCCTCAGCTCCACACTACGAGTTGCTGCTCGACTGAATGTGAATGTGTGAGCTTCACTGGGACTGGCTTTTTACAGGGCAGCCCCCCCGCCTGCCCTCTCACGAGGAACTGTAGGATGACAGTGAATTATTTACCCAGCACTGCCTCTGCAGTGTCAAAACAGTCCGAGAATAGCAGCACAGAGATTTAGGGTTTAAAAAGCAGAGCAAAAGGCTGAAAGTTGGAAAAAGAGGGAGTGCTGGACCTGAGGTCAGTGTTATAAATGAGCACCATTTTTCCCAGATGACAACACAATATAAAAGCAATGGTAATAACAGACTTCTGTAATAATAAAAGGACAGAGTAGTGCATCTTATGGCTCCTGAGTATGCCACCCATGTGCTGTACAACAGTGTTATATGTCATGCTGACATGTAGATGAATCAGATCAGTAATGATTAAACAAACAATAACAATGTCTTTGCATGCACGGGACACTGGTGCTTAGGTAACAAAGCTGTAATCAAGTGCTCGGTTGCGTGACCTCGTGTAGTCAGATAATCAAAAGGTTCAGAAACACCCACATAACGACACGTCAGTGGTGTGAGGAACAGTGAATACCGTTCAGGGCGCATTTTCAAGATGAAAACAACAAATAAACACAAAAACACTCAGCAAACAGGCTGACTGTAACTGTAATGTAGCCTGTCTAGACTGCTCTACTGTAGATGGCGTGACATGTGCATTAAAATATTCAGTTATATCCAGTGAGCAGCAGTTCTCTGGGTGAAAATGCCTTGTTGATGCCAGAGGTCAGAGGAGAATGACCAGACTGGTTCAAGATGATAGAAAGGCAACAGTAACTCAAATCACCACTGGTTACAACCAAGGTCTGCAGAAGACCATCTCTGAACCAACAACACATCCAACCTTGAAGCAGATGGGCTACAGCAGCAGAAGACCACACCAGGTGCCACTCCTGTCAGCTAACAACAGGAAACCAGCACCTTGATGAATCTATGCCACAAAGAATTAAGGCAGTTCTGAAGGCAAAAGGGGGTGCAACCCAGTACTAGCAAGGTGTACCTAATAAAGTGGCCAGTGAGTGTATAACACCCAATGACAAACATGTCGAATGGAAGAAAAAAATATGACAATAACAGCAAATGTGCACCACACACAACAACATAACTGGTCTGATGTCAAAGCTGGCTTAAGAAAAGCTTGATTAGCTGTTTTCACATATGACCACCTTACAATGTCCGGAGAATCAGGCCCTTATATTTTCCTTTCATACGCTGGAGACGTCATTTGGAGCCAGAGTCTGCACAGCAGCAATCTCTACAGTACAGAGTTACCTCCGATACACCCATCCGGCTGATCGTGAGCAGCACCAGTGATTGAAGCACAGTGATAAACCTATTTCACAGCAGACATTTTGACATGTCATAGAAGGAAAAGCACAGGTGTATTAATTGGATTAACGATAGCTGCACAGAGGTCCTGGTGTTGTCCATGCTGGCTCACTGAATAGGTTACTGTGAAACTTAATGGAACAGAGCCATCATTAATGTTGTCAGTTTCACCTGTGTTTTTCCTGTGTTTTGTACCAGCTACTTAATGACCTATACTGCAGCTGGCTTTACTTTTGGAGCATACCGTCCATGGGTGCGTTCCGAATCGCATACTTTTTCTTTTTAGTAAGTACTGCAGCTGCCCTTAAAAAGTATGTACTGTTGCATGCAGTATGCACACAATTAGGACATACTACTTCCTCATAACATTACACCCTGAACTTTGACCCTGTTGCTTTTATATCTGTTACCGAGGAGATAAAACAAACACCACTTAGACACAGAGATCAACACTCAGAGCTGTGATGTCGTTACTTTGCACTGTTATAACTACATACATGTAGACTCTAACATATTATATTTGTGACAGTGAAATTACATCTGCAGTCCTCTTTAGTAGTTATGTCTTATTGTTGTTATAATGTTTCTGATTTTTTTTTTTTTTCACTTAATCAATATCCCTATATTACTATTTGACTGGTCATTAGTTGCTTTAATGCGCTGTCATCCCTCATTGTGACTTCTGACTGCTGTCAATTAGCTGTCAGTGAGTCATCAAGCTGTCATCTCTCTGCAGCTCAGTTGATGTGACATGTTGTCCGCTCTGCAGAGGATTGTGGGTCTAAATAGCCAGAACAGCATGCTGGCTTGCAGACTGCAAAATCGGACTGGATGTAGTAGAGCATCCTGGTATTTTTGGCAAACTGCATTTGACATATTATGCATTGGGACAGGAGATTTTCGTGTCAGACAGGTTCTCACCAACTGAAAATACCCCAATTAGTTTACGCGAGGGGTGCAGGAGGCATGTCTGCAATTCAGCGTTTTTCAGATGTTAACCTAAAATAAAACAGCTTTTATCTGATGAGAAATCACAGCAAGTTGTCTCTCCCAACAGCGTCAGCTTCACAGCGGCGTGCACAGGCACAGTCAAAACATTGCAGCTTGGCTGGCTTATCCAGCGCCAGGTGCATGTGTGAAATATAGAGGCTGTGGATGAGAGGGGAGCTGAGTGCTGAAAGTCAGAGATGTCATGTTTTAGTCTGTGTGATGCTTGTTCAACAGTTGGTTGATAACTTGCTATTAAAAACACTTGTAAAGGATCTGAATTGCTATTTTTTTTTACCCTGCAGAATGTTAGTGAACATAGTCTGTCTTCAGCAAATTCAACACACCCTTACAAAGAAAGTTTGATTAGTATCTTTTGTGTCACTGCACAAGAACATTGACTGCTGACCATTGACAACAACACTGCATTAAAGAAATCCAATATTGTATTATTCCCTTTAAATAAATGCCAAACAGTGTCAAAGCCGCCAGCTTGGGTCAAAGTATTCCAGTGGCATTAAGGTTAACACGTGTGAGCTAGAGTACGCGCAGAACCTGATCCATGTGGCCTTAGTAAATATTTAAAGGCATTCACTGTTTGGTCTTTATATTCAGTGCCGGTGCCCTGAAAGCCTGCCGTCACAGACGTGGGTTAAAGGCAAGCAATCATCGGGGTTCAGCGACAGAACAAAGAAAGTAAAGGAGAGACAAAGAAACCCCACACAGTGACAAATAACACCACCTCACACTCATGCATATTTTAAAGTAATAAGCCCGGGTAAGGTCTACATGGAAGACCTTTAAAAAGTCAGGTACTCCGATGCAGGCATATGAACTTCATCAAATTAATGCTTCCCATTATCGTGTTTATCACTTGAAATACAAATGCTGCCATCTGAGGTTGACACAGTTATTAGGCCGACACAACAACAATCGGAAAGTACATGTTTGTAGGAGGAAACTGGTATGAGGACAGCCACAAATGAACTGTGTGTAGGCTTGAGGTTGTGTGTGTGTGTGTGCTGTTTTCTCGAGCACTGGCACATATATTCGATGGTTCTGACTTGTTTGCAGTTTGCACACTGGGGGGGGAGAGATAAAGCATGTGGGAGTGTGCAGAGATGTGCAGGGGCCAGCAGAGATAGTGATAGTGGTTACATTTCAACTGCTGAGAGGGAGTGCGCTGTGCAAATGTGCACTGCTTTGCTCTGCTTCGGTCTGTCTATATTATGTGTGTGAAACAGTGATATACAATCTGCATGTGTGTGCAATTCCATGCATACACAGGGTAGTGGAGAGAGTAACAGTGACTTAATATACGACCCAGGCTGAGGCAGTGTTATCTTGTCTGGTTACATAAGTACACTTTTAAAGCTTTCGGTTCAGATGCACTTTAAAGCAAATGTCACAGTGGAATATACAGTACAGAAGGTTATGAGAGAGTGAAAGACAGGAGAGTAAAAATAAACATGAGGCTGTGAGAAAATGGCCTAAAACAAGGGCACATGAGTACAGCACTGACCACAGATCTTCAAGGGTGCCTCAAGCTCCAGCAGGATGGGCTGGCTGAGGAAGATCTCCCTGGATTTGATGCAGAGGCCCCGCACCTCCGCCTCGGTCATCTGGACTATCTTCCCCGGGCGACATCCCCGTACTGGAGAGGAGAGAACACACCCCATCAGTGCTATCAGAAACTGTTAGCATCATTGTCAGTGTGAACACAGCAGCACCGGCACACCCCAACAACGCAGACTTCATCAGAATGAGGCCATGATAGAATAATTTTTCACCTAAGGGGAGGAAAACACTTACAGGGGGACTCACAAAGCAATCTTAAAATCTGATGAGTGGTGGGCGTAATAGTTCTGTAGCTTATAGCTGCTTGGTCTCAGCCATACTTAAGAAACCCACTGCTTAGACTATGAGAGCAGCTTGCATCTTCAGCACTGGTGTGGGTTTATTGGCTGTGTAGTTGCACTGTTAGCTTAAGCCTACTTTCTGGCGTTCTGCCACAGCTCTGCGAGCAGATTTATCTTACAATGATGAAAAGCAAAGTGAGAACTGCAAACGTTGGCCACAGTCAGCAGTCGAAATAATCAAGAGATATGAAAAGTGAGATTATACATAAAAAGTGCTTCCTTGCTGTAGTACCTTATGGCTTGCGTAAGACTAAAGTTATGTTCTGTCTAGTTTCAAAAGTCTGCATTTTATGTATTTGTGTTTGATTTAATATCTGGACAGCTTGGTTGGTGCAAAGTTTCTGAAAGATGGCGTCCTTTTAAAAGCACACAGTCAGTCACATGGCAAAACAGCGATGCAAAATTGAGAAGTGCAGAGGTAGACAAACACAGAAATCCAAATAAATTTATATCAGGCTGAAGACTGGTCCTATAGTCAGCCCTAAAATGCACTGCTGCACTTTCAAAATCATCCACCTGCCCTTCAAACTGCATTCCCACTTGTTTTTTGAAAGCAATATTTCAGAAAGCTGGTCCAGATATTTTAGCCATTATTAACTGGTCTGTCTACTGGCATCCCCCCTTCAATTTTAAAGCGAGAGCTCACCTCAAAATCAACAATACATATTTTTTTCTCTTACCTGTAGTGCCTATTTATCAGTCTAGATGTTTTGGTTTGACTTGCCAAGTGTGGGAGATATTAGACATGCAGTCAACATTTGAAAAACTCAACAGAAACATCTCTTTCCAGAAATCATGACCCCATTACTTAAGAAAATCCACAGACCCTTGTTTTGAGCAGGAGGAACTACGTAGGAACTATTTTCTTTCTACCGAGCTATACCCGCCAACTGAATCAAGGCACAGAAGGAAATGTGCATCTACTGCTAGCTCATAGCACCACTGAGCTAGCTATTGAAAACACCATAAATGTTTACATCTTGCACTGTCACAGGCACTACCTCTCGCCCATGAGCAGACACACACATCCCTCTGCACTGATATGGATGGCAGATGGAGTTCAAGCAGCATAAGCCCAGTGCTATCTTGTTCAATTCAATTCAAGAGAAGCAATTCATCTAAATATTATCAAAACTGTGACATGGCCAAGTGCAGTATCCAAACTGCAGGAGCTGCAATGTCTTGATAAAGGTAAAATGTGTCACAACATTCCATAATAAATGAAGCTTTGTGGTGCTACAGAGATGTCCTGACCTACAAACCATATCCCAGACATAAGGCAACATGTTTGTTTGGTCAAGACCCCAGCAAAATTACATAAAATCACATTATCATCATTTTTATCTATTTTTTTCAGTGAAAAAGAAATGCAGAAATGACCATTCCCACTAAAATTGCGACTCATAACTGCTATCTCTAACACTCAGCAACCCACACCAAAACAATCAAGACTGATAAATAACACTACAGGTAAGATGAGAAATTATGTATTTTTGATTTTGGAGCAAACTGTCCTCTCAAACAATACACTGGTTACCCCCTATTAAAGGCCCAGTGTGCAGGATTTAGGAGTACATGTTGGCATCTGTGTACCTAATTCACCTTAATTCAACCCTTTCTTTTTATTCTTCTTAACTTTTTAATATTTCATTGTGTTCTTGTTGTAATTTTATAGTCTTGCAAAACTTTATGTTCAGTTGTTTGTGTTATCCTTTAAATTGTGTCTGTGTCATCACAATTTTGCCATGTCAAGCACTTTGGGCTGCATGTTAGTATGAAAGGTGTTATATAAATAAAGTTGAGTTGAGAAATGGTATGTGATATTTATTACAATGTTTTCAATAGTTTATAACCACTTGAAAATTAAAAGCATTGTGTTTTTGTTAGCTTTGATTGATCCGTTTATATACATGAGAAGTGGATCCATGTTATTGCTACAGTAACCTGGAATGGACAGACCAAGCACTGGCTGTAGATAGGGCCATTCTCAGCCACCGTAGTTCTCCTACATGTTTGGCACAACGGGAAAAATTTCACTTCTGCATCTCACCTTTAGATGCCATTAAATCCTAAAACACTGGACCTTCATAGAAACCCTCTGTGAATCCCTCTTTTGTTATTAATTATAAACCTATCTCTAAGCTGACATTTACATCCAAGATTTAAAAAAAACCCAAAATGTCTCCACCCAACTGATTTCTTCCATGAAAAGCAATTAAATTTCCAAGAAAATGTCACAACTGTGACACACTTTATTCTGCTATCAGCAGGCGAAACAGCTAAAGACCGCAACTTATACAAAACGCTGCTGCCAGGCTTTTAACACACTCTAAGAGAAGCGACCACATCACACCAGTCCTCGCTGCCCTTCACTTGTTACCTGTGGGTTTCAGAATTGATTTTAGATTTTACTGATGATTTTTAAAGCCTTGAATGGTCAGACTCCTGCCTGTATGTGTGATCTGCTAACTCACTGTAAGCCTCATCACTGCTTGAGATCCTCTGGCCTCACGATCTCCTCCATCCTCCAGCAGGCAGACTCAATATCCTCTGTTAAAACTCACTTTCAGCTCAAGGCTTTTCTTAACTCATGGTATTTTATGTAATTATTTAAACTGATGATCTGTTTTTACTGTAAAGCACTGTGTAACCTGTTTCAAAAGGTGCTATATAAATAAATGTTTTATTATTATCATTATTATTTTAGTGGTGACGCAACAGTGACTAACTGTGCTATGGTTCTATATTAATACATGTATAGTAAATGGTAATTGGACAGCACACAGTCTCGGTTTGGCGTCACAGCAAGCAAATCAAAGCACTATGTGAAATGCACCATTGACAATGGAAACAAAAGTGATGAACAAATCCATGACTGAGGAATTATGTAATAACCAGCCAAACCGCTTTGGTGCTGCCTTAAAGCTAGACGCCCACTGAAGATTCCAATAAAGGATAGCTGAGCCTAGTGAAACGAATGCGCATTAGTCAGAGCAGGGGAAGTTTCCTTTAAATATTTCCCTTTTTGTTTTGTTACAGGATGACAAATTATAGAATGACCAAACAGGGAGCAGTTCAAAATGGATTAAGAGCTGTATTGGTGAGCAATTCCTTAAGCTGAGTGTAGGCATTTTTGTACATAATTGCACGTGTGCATATGCATGCTACTTACTGTACTTAGACTCACTCAGGGTCTCATTAGTCATGTAATCCAAACAAATCTGAAAGAAGTGAGTGAACCAGAGGAATATGGATCCTCACAGATGGTGTGTCTGGGTGCCAAAAACTATTCTAGACTTCCACCAACCTCAATCAAGTGTCGCTTTACACCATCAATTTCACACCATCAATTTCCTTTATCATCCATCTACTGTATCTGCAGTGCTTCATAGCCATGTGCCACGCATGTTGTGAAGCATGAAATTGCAGAAGTAGGGCTTCTCACTTAACGGCCAGGCGTCATCAGAGCTGAGCGAGTTAAGCTCGGATGCTTAGCCTGCCCCAGCTTTTACACTGAACCTTTCACTGTTCGCACTTCTGCAGGCTGGCACTTTTAAAAGAGATTACGTTCTTAAGAACATTGAGGGGCAAAGGCTAAAATGAAGCAATGACAAGGATTTGCAGCCATCATAAACCAGATCGCTGTTTGTGTGTGTGATTGTGCGACTGTATAAGTCTGGCACAGTGGCACAGTGTTTCATAAGTTTTAATTCCAATGAATAAGCACTCTCACTGACACTTGGCTTTTCCTCAAGACCAAATTTTCCCAGACACCAAAACATACAGTAAGCTATTATGTGATGGTGGGATGCAAAATAAGGGCTCAAGACCTTTCAAATAATCTGCTTTAGAGACTAAGCACCAGGGAATTTTTAGTCTTTTGTTATGGTAAACTCTGAGCTGAACATCAGAAAATATCAACAGAAAAAGGTGCACGTGTTTAAGACCAAAACAGGTTTTGTTTCACCTACAACTACATTACATCTAGGCCTGGGCAATATTATGAAAATCAAATATCACAACATTTTAGACCAAATACTTTGATATTGACATTGCAGCAATATTGTAGGGTTGACTATTGTGGCTTCCACAAAATATTTAGACCTACACGATGAGATTTGTAAGAATTATTATCAGTAATGTGAATAAAACGACTAAGTGGGAAAGACAAAGGATGCAACAGCTAGAACAGTCTAGTAAGTTCAGGAAATGACATCACTTTACTGTGACACAGCCTTTGAAACCAGGAAAGACAACACTTACAACATCCAAAATCTAAAATGGTAACTAGTCTCATATCACAGTATCAATATAATATTGATATACTGCCATGCCCTAATTATAGCCATTAAAAGAGACAGAAATTTGGAGGCAATTGTGTAGAGCTAGGAGAATACTGCATTTATCAAAACAGACACACAAACCTAACGCTGGATACTGGGAAAACAAAAGCCTAGATTAATGTTAATTAAGATTCAAACCAAATTAAAAGCCTAGCTTTGGTTTCTGCCAAGTTGCAGGGTGCATATTCTTGGCTAATACCTCAAAAACCTTTAACACAACTTTTTCTTCAGTCACAAGACCTGGACTGAAGACTTGGACTGATCCAGACTCATTTTGTAAAATAAAATTAAAAAAATAAAATAAAATGAAAAATGAGATAAAATTAAATTAAATTAAATTAAATTAAATTAAATTAAAAAACAATAAGCAAAGATTTCCACAGTGGCAAGTCACTGGTAGAAATTTCTTACCTACTGTAAATAAAAACATATGACAATTCATGATGGATGTTTTTCATTAGGGGTGTTAATCACAAGTTTCATCACAATACAATATTATATAAATTCTGGGCAAAAGTATACGATATTGCTGATATCGGAAAGTCTGCAATTTCAATTTGATTTAATTCAGGGGGCTGCAATCAATGAGACGATATCAGTAAATATGCTGCTGCCATTGTCTGCTTGGCAGAAGGAGGTGTGCTTGGAGGGAAATGGTGACACAGACGTGCCACGGGAATTTTAGAATAATGTGGGGCTGCACAATTCAATGAAATATTCTCAAAACTGCAACATGGCCAAGAGCAATATCCAAATCGCAGGAGCTGCAATATTTTGATTAAGGTAAAAAGTGTTACTAAATGCAATTATAAATGAAGAATTGTGCTGCTATGGAGAGGCCCCAGCCTATAAATCATATTTCAGATGTAGGGAGAACGCTTGTTTGGTACAAACCCCAACAAAAATCATATTATCAACGTTTTAATTAGAAATAAAATGCAAAAACTGACATTCCCACTAAAAAAACAACTCGTATTGCAATCACAATATCTGTAAAAATAAATGCAATATGATTTTTTTTTGCATATCATGCAGCCCTAAGGATATGTATTAACGTTTTTGATCATTAAATCGATATATGGATCATGTTGATGTATAACTTGATCCTAACTCGAGTAATTCCACTCCACTAACAAAGCTGAACTATTACGTAAGAAGCCTATGAAACGATAACATTCAAATCTATTAGTCATGTGTAGTCACTTGTTTTCAGAGTGTGAAAATATAAAAGGAGACACATCACCATCTTAAACCAACAAGATCACAGCACAACTGACCACTCATTAACCATGCCAAGTCCCATTTGTATTCAAAATATGAGCAACACAATCAACAAGTCACAGCAGTCCAAGCTGCGAAACACAGAAAACACAGTGTGTGAAGAATTAACAAGCTTCCCAGCTCAGAGAAAATTGCTTCACGATTAAAAGTAGACAACCAGATGAGAAGACGATTGCAGGCTGTGAAGCAATGGTATCATTTACTTTTAATTAATTTCACCATTTGGTAGCAATGTTAACATGAAATGAAACCGCAAGAAACACAAGGCAGCTGCAGTGTGACGGCGTCTCCCTGCACAGTCACTATAAATAACAAATCTTAGCATTTCAATGTTGGCATGCTGGTGTCTCATCCCTCCAACAGAGTCACATATACTGGTGGAAAGTATGCCAAGGACAGCTGAATTTGCCTTAGTGGTCTGGTCTGACTCAAAGGATAGATCACAGGGGAACAGAAAACTCCCAGCCTTTCTCTTGAGCAGGTGGCCAGCAACACAAAAGGATTTTTGCACATCCCTCTCCCTGCCAAAAGCTGCTCCTCGCACACCAACAACATTCCCTTTATTTACCAAGTAGCAATAATGAGAGTGTGAACACAGCAAAACAAGATGACATTTTAAAACTGTGGAGGGGAAAACACAGTATTTATTCCATCTATCCTAATTTCACAGTCTCGAATGTGTGTTTTGTGCACCATTTTCTAACAGATAGGCATGTGGGGGCCCAACGTGCAAACCTACACTGAAACAAAGCAATCTGTGCACTCAAACACACCAATAAACCAAGACACAAAAGTTAAATGCAAGACAAATTAGTCTAGGATGTAGTAGTAAGGATGTCCAACACGAGATGAAAGGGTTATCTATACATTAGTGTTTTGTTTTTCAGTGTAGGCCTATTTCTAAAGCTTAAATTAACCTGTGAAAATAGTCCGATTTCCAATAATGTCACATAAATTGAAATTAAATAGTGTACTGTAACGTTCACTGACAGCACCTCGGATATGGAGCAAAACTTAACCGTGTCAAGGACAGGGGCGCTGGTTAGATAGGTGTCCATATCTTTTGAAGCACATATTAACTCACTTAACTTATTCATAATTCACGTCCACATTAATTACAACCGTTAGAGGGATAACAAATGGTTCACGGTTGTATTTTAACGTTACAACGTACGAGACAAAACGTCCCAGCCCTTCCTTCCCGACAGCCGTACATAATTTAGGAAATAAATGAGCCAGAACACAGCAAAAAACACAAGCCACAAAGTTTAATTACACGCTGAAGTAAAGACCACGACACACTTAAATGACTCGCCAAAGTAACGTGGCGGTTACTGCGAAAACTGAGAAATGTAGGCGTTCACCGCTGACTGTGTTTATAAACACGGCCAGCTAACAGTAACGTTAGCTAGCAGCAGCTAGCCGGAGGTGCACCGTTACGAGTGGCTGCCGTTAGCAACACAAGCTAACACATTACCTGCCTGTTGTGAGGGAAGCCGCGGTAGCTACAAAAAACAACTCGCTACAGGCTTAATTATAACTAACAGATAACTCTGTGTAACGTTAGAAAGTGTGTAGAAATGGTTCACCTTCCAGGAGCCGAGAGATGAGGCTGTCCACGTTCAATTCACCCTCCGCCATCTTCAAACTGATGTGGTACAGTGCTGGCCGGTGCGACTCCCCCTACAGACACCAGGGGGCGCTGTTACCAAGACAACAGTCACCCAGGATGATAATGAGAGAAGTGAGGAGTAAACACACTTTAATTACCTTTATATTAATTAAACGTTATTATTTGTGGCTTTAGGCTGACAAACACACTGTATTATGCTATACTAAATACAACCCAGTGTGCAGTTATTATTTTGAAACAGATAAAAAGGCACAATTTGTGTGGGTGTTTGCAGTAGTGGTAAAAAGCAGCAGTGCTCATACAACAATGTAAAAATGCTAATTTACAAGTAGAAGTCAGCACTGTGTCTTGCTTAAGAAGCAAGGCTGGCCCTCCCTCTCATTTATAAAGGACTACTTCAAAAACTACCACCTTACTTATTATCACTCCTGTGTATAACCCATTGTAAGTATATCACCTGTTCTCAGGAGTGGCTTACACGTCCCTGCAGTAAACTCTAATATTGGAAAACCAGCCTTTAGATATTTATATTTGTCTGAAATAATTTACAGAGTAGACTAAAACTTGACACACTGATATCAATAGGTCAATACAACAATTTGATTTGAGGTTATATTGATTTCAGGGGGGTGTTTTACATTGTATGCTTGTGTTTTTAATTCCTTACACACAGTACATATGACAAGGATATTTTAGAATACATTAATTTCGATTTGCCATGCAGTAGTCTACATAAAGTATGCTTTTACATAGCTATATATATTTTAATATATTATATATATTTTACTTTATTTTTTACTCTGTACTTGTAAATGAAATATTGACGTTAATGTGAATAATGTGACTTCCTTACATTAATTAATTAAATAATAATAATAATAATAATATTTTATTTAATTAAATACACTTGCTTAATAAAATGTTAGTGATTGCAATGGGGTTACAATCTACATTTTCTTTCAGTGAAAGCCTTATATGTGGAAAATAACGTTCATTCTGTTGTATTACATCTTTTGGCCGTGGCATACTTTCGTTTGAAATGTTACACAAATTGAAGAGCAACATTTACACTTATGTTTTTCTAGGGCTTCTCAGTAATCAGAAGTAATCAAAAAGTAATTGAATGTAATAAGTTACTTTACTTTGATTAAACAATTAAAGGAGTCACGTTACTCATTTGATTTTTAACAGGGTAACTAGTAACACTTTTCAAAAGTGACACTAGATAGATAGATAGATAGATAGATAGATAGATAGATAGATAGATAGATAGACTTTATTTAATCAGTCATGCATTTAAAATCTTGTACAAGTGAAGTTCCAACTATAACAGTTGTGTCTTTTAAGAGTTAGATTATTATTACTGATGCATAAACTTGTAAAGAAGCATTTTAATGATGTAGATGGAGCTGATTCTAACAGTTTTATATCCTGTTGAGGAGTTTAATGTGGTCAATACATCAAATTTTATACAGAGATCATACGTTTTGTTGGTAAAATCTACATCTGTAATGAAAGTAATAGCTTTACCTCTCAAATAAATGTAGTGGAGTTAGAAGCACAATGTTACCCTCTGAAATATGGCACCCTTTCACCTCCTCATTTAATCTGTTACCATCTGGGTGACGATATTGCCCCCCTCTGTATATGTCTACCGATGATTTTTGATGTCCACACAAGGACAAATAAATGTATCAATCCATCTATGTAGTGGAGTAGAATTATAAAATGACATAAAATGAAAACACTTTACACACTAATTCAGTAGTTGAGTAAATGTACTTCTACAACTGTATGTATGTGACATAATCAACAGCAGTGGTTGCTTTCATCACTCTAAGGAGGTCATAAGCTCACTGGTGGTAATGATGACATTAATACATGCGGGCTGATGTGTGCCGTGATCCAAGGAGTGTAATTTCTGCATGAGTGGTTAGTGTAATTTATGACATGTCATGACATTTATGACAGTATTTCCTGCGTATCTGAATAAAGTTCATTAAGGTGTAATGGAGAGGCTTTCCTGGACATGCAGGTAACATGTCGGGAGTCTCTTGAAAAATCAGACTATAGATTCCAGTTTATGTTCATGATTGTAAATTATTTATTACAATTAAATAAAATCAAAGGCATTAAAATAATAAAAAAATAAGAAAGAATTAATTACATTGTCTTTACAATTATTTATAAATGCACAAAACAACCATACAATGTTCGACTCATATTTACATCTTCATCATTATTACATCATCAAGAGTGTACTCGACATCTTTAATCTGAAAATCCTGATTAAAACTCTGACATTCATTCATTCATTCATCACGGGGGGGGGCGCTGGGTGAGAGGCGGGGTACACCCTGGAAAGGTCGGGCTAGAAGTGTGACAGTACTGCCAAATACAAGTCAATTTTATTTTCACAGCCCAATTTCACAAATCACAAATTTGCCTCAAGGGACTTTACAGTCTGTACAGCATACAACACCCTCCATTCTTAGACCCTGTTAGTTAAATTAAATATATAACAGCAGTAATAAGTTAATGTCCAGTCAGTAGTTTCAGTCTTTACATTTGCACATGGAATCTGCTGTGATTTGTCATGGTTGGTGACGGCATTGCTTCATTAAGTCAGCATTTAAATACACCTTTCACCTCAGTGATGTTTGGCTGAAGTGTTATCCTCTCATCTTATTTATTGCTTTCTATAGATGAAGACTGGTGTAATATTTTCTGTGGTTCAAGGATAATAATTAACTTCTCTATTGAAGCAAGCAGAACTGTCTTGTCGTGTCTTTTTTATATAAAAAACCTGCCTTATTATCCCCACAATCACTTTAGATATTGCAAAGTTGTTTTGCAGTTGAGGTCCTTGAATAGTCCGGTGCAAAAACACAGTAAGTAGCATTTTAAAACTTACTGGCCCTCATCTCCACTGTCGCCATCAGCTCCTGCTTTCTTCTCTTGGCTCTGCAGAAGAGGAGGAGCCAGGTGACAGCCAAGCCAGTCAGGAGACCTATTACAGCGAGCACAGCAGTGAGCCATGCTGGGACGTAGTTCGTACAGTCAGGGGTGAGAGGCAGGGCTGTGCTTTGAATCGTGGGTGCTGTGGAGCGCTGAGTTGAAGCTGTGCTGTGGGTTGTAGGTGCTGTGGAGCGCTGAGTTGAAGCTGTGCTGTGGGTTGGAGGTGCTGTGGAGCGCTGAGTTGAAGCTGTGCTGTGGGTTGTGGGTGCTGTGGTGGTGATAGTCGTACTGGGGAGGCTGTTCACCTTTGTGAAGATGTAAGGATGCTCCTGGAACACACAAGAGGGAAGGCTGTCTATTCAATCACACCCACTTTTATGATTCTGAATGGATCCACTTTTATGACCCTTTCATGCCATTGTGCGCAAATTGCACAGATAAATCAAAAATGGGTCAGCGGTAGCACGGCAGCAACACTTCTTACCTCAGTGGGGCACTTGATGTTATTTCTGGCATTTGTGAAATTGTTGTACGTCTGTTTTTTACCCACTGGCTCCAGCTAGAGACAAACAGAGGACATCTTTGCTCAGCACATGACTAAATGACAGTGAGATGTGATCATTTAGAAAGACATATCTGCAACCCTTCCCCTGTCAAGCAGTTAGACATTAACTCCTCGCCTTGCCGGTGGACTCACCATGTTTTTCCACAGAGCTGCAGCCATGTCAGCATGTCCCCGTTCACTGAAGTGGAAACAGTCCTCAGAGAAGTAGGTGTCGTCAGGTTTGCCGTCCTGAGGAAGATATAGTTTGACATCAGTGTTAGTAGGGGTTATGTCCTTTGAGGGGAAGGTCTTGTTACTGTGTGTGAACGTTTGTTTATATAGAGTGCAGTGGAGGCTCAGGAGTACACAAAATACTTACAACATTCAAAGGGACTACGGTGTTCTGAAAAAAAGGCTGCACGACCACAGCAAAGTCCTCTCTTCCATCATAGCGGCCTCCATACGCCAGTTTTTCTGTCTCAATCTGAAAGAGAGGCCACAAAAGTTCAATTACCTGGTTAAAACAAGAATTATCGCCTTGTGATTGTATGCCTCCACGAACCAGTCAAATCACAGTTAGCTTACATTCATATCGGTCAAGACTCATATGTAGCCATGACAGGTAACAGTGCCTCAAATATGAAGGACGCTACAAAGAAGCTACGCACTGGTTTACACACATCTTCCACCTGGCAGCACAGAAGATCACCAATTCAGTATCTCACCCAGTGTCTCCTCTTCTGGTCCTGAGTTACGGCGTTAAACAATGGCTAGAAAAGTGTTTTGGTAGAAAGTATGATGTCACAGTGAAGTTGACCTTTGACCTTTGGGATATAAAATATCATCACTCCATCAATTTATCCTGTTAGACATTTGTGTGAGATACTAGCTGATGAATTCTTGAGTTATAGCCAAAAACAGATTTTGTGAGGTCCCAGTGACCTTGAGCTTCGACCTCCAAATTCTACTCAGTTCATTCTTGAGTCAAAGTGGGCGTTTGTGCCACACTGAAGACATTCCCTCAAGGTGTTCTTGAGATATCACCAACACAAAAATGTGACAGAAGAGGTCACAGTGACCTTGACTTTTGACCAATGACCACTGAAATCTAATCATTTCAAATGTAAGTCCAAGTGGACGTTTGTGCCAAATTTGAAAAAATTCCCTCAAAGTGTTCTTAAGATATTGTGTTCACAAGAATGGGACGGACGGAAGGATACGCATACCCCCATTTAAGAAACACCACAACACTGAACAATCAATTAAACCTTCACGATATGTGCACTGGAGGTTTCATGTTTCCACATCACACTAATGTAAGTTGCTGCCTTGCTGGTCAAACATTTTTGGCCCCACTGTTCCAGTCTGCTAACCTGGTGTTCCCGATTGATCCGTTTCACTTCAGCCAGCTCTGGGGAATCCTCTCCTGGCAACAACATGCACGGGCAGACAAACCTGAGGATCGAGGGTGAAAATCAACAGCTTATGTAGGGAAATAAAATATTAAATCATAACTGAATTGAGACAAATTGCTTACAGGTGAGATATCCTTTAATAAATACCACATCATTTTATATTTCATTGCTGGATTGATTCGGCATTAAATCAATATTATTAAGAGAAGTGCTGTTCATGCACGGGAGCAATCTGCTTTGGAGTGAGTGGATCAATGGGCGTACTTTTGTAACACATTGCACCCGAGACTATCCCTTTTGATCCTGCGAAGGCCTTCGATTTCTAGGATCTCCAAGATGTTGACAAATGTCCTGGGAACCTGTAGCCAGAGAGTGAGAAAACATGACCTTTGCGCACTTTGAAAGTGTAAAATCAAGATTTTTTTCTTTTATTAATGATAATTTAAGGGAAGCGAAGGGAATAAAATATGAATGTGTTTAATCTGGGAGAAAAAACTGCACATTCTTTGTTATTTTCCAACTCATTACAGTGTTTTTGCATCATCAACTGTTATTTATTGGTAGATAACATCGTTATTTTACCTCTTTATAAAGCATATCCAAGCTTGTCATCATATGATGGCTGTAGTTCTGAGGTGACAGAGTGACCTGTAGTTAAAAACAAAAGAATAAATAATATTACACATAATGCACGAGGCGTTTTATCAATCTATATTGCCTTTTTTTCCTATCTGCAGCCCTTCTCTGTTTTGGCCGCGGACAAGCAGAATAATCAAGGCACATTTCAGGGAAACTGGCCAAAATTACAGCTAAAAAGTCCACATCAACCAAAAGATCCGACGCCATGCAACATGTATGAGCGTACGAGCAACAACTAACCCTAAGCTGTCACAACCACAGTCTCAGAGCTCATCTTAAATTGATGCCGTGCTTTGATATTCTGCTTCAAAGCACAAACATTAAAAAGAGAGACTACAGTGTCGGTGGAGCGCGAGGGGAGTAATGGAGAGAGAGAGAGAGAGAAAGGGAAATGGAGGCAAAATGAGAAAAAGAAGAGAGAGAGAAGGAGGCAGAGACAGGATGAAGAGAGTCTGGGCTGACCTCTGTGTTGTTTATGCCTCTTGGAGAACAAGGCCTGTCACTGTGCCTCGTGTGCTTGTTTAATGCAGACAGAGGCCGAGATAGAGGACGGGAGGAGGAGAGGGGGGGGTGTTTTGTGTGACAGAATGTGCTCATTGAAAAGAAACCATGTCTGCTCTCATCTTACTCTGACACCATAAAACAATTAGGGGAGGGCTGCTCACAAAGCTTGATTATTCTGCTCCAGTGTGCAGTCCCGTTTGGACAGTGATATCATGAGACGGCTCGACACGGGGCGTCGCACAACACTGCATGATGTTTGACCACTGTGCTACGGCAGGAGGGGAGTGCTTTGAAAATGTCCGTCATACGTTGAATCACCCTGATTTATCCCGTGACGACTTCTTAAAGCAACTCACCCGGTCATTGCAGTACTGACACAGGTCGTTGCCTCCAATGAAGAGGGTCACCAGCTTCCAGTCATTCTCGAAATCCACCTTCTATTTTTGTTAAAAGGAGGCAAAGATGACATATTTTCTTGCACATCATAATTTGTGCTCACAAAATGACACCAGTGCATGCATATTAAACTCACAGAGTCATTCCTTATGGTATCAATCAGGCGTCGGATCTGCCCAGGTATTCCCCTGCAAGAGATTTGTCATTAGTGCACCAAACCCTAAAACAACTGAAAGCCTCCTGACACATCAAAGAAATGTTAGAACTCACGCTATTTTAGCTCCTGACACAGCCATGTTGAATCCAGTCTGCCACTTCCCTTGTCCCTTTGACCACCCTTTGATTTGAGGATTGAACTTCTTAAGGATGTCTGATGTAAAAAGAAAAAAGAAAAAAGTAAAGAAATGACTGCACAACGTTTTGTTACAGTCCAAATCTGCCATCTAGTGGTGCTAACATGCATCATGCAGGACAGATAAGGCTTGGGACTTACTGGGCATAGTTGTGACAGTCTCAAGATTTTTGTCTCCTCCGATGCTTTTTTTAATGAAAAACAAACAATGAATAAAATGATCACAATACATTTGTCATGCATATAGCTTGTGTGCAGTCTCTCACCTCCATGCCACCCCTCTGTACTCAGTTCTTAGCTGCAGGAGATTCTTTGCCTTAGCACCAAAGCCGGCCTACATGCAGAAAAATATGGTTATACTACTCAATCATTCCTCTGTTTCTTTCCCTGACCTGTTACATTAATAATGCTCTCTAAACTACAAAAGATACAGACAGAGAGAGGAACACAAAACAACCACAAAGAGGCACAAAATTAGTACAAAGCAACAACAAACGACCAAGAAAGACACAAAACAACTACAAGGAGACACAAAATGACCACAAAGTCACTTGCTCCTATCCAAGTGTCTTGCTCCTATGTAGGAAGGTGATGGGGGCCTTTGCCCAGGGGCCCGTTATCTTATAATCGACCCATGGTAATACTTGGATATTATTACATTTACAGTTATTTACCTTTTTTGTCATCTTATCTTTAGTCTGTTAGCAGGTATGCAAGCAAACTCAATTTATTTGGCACGTTTCAAAACAGAAAAGCCACGAGTTAAGATTAAAATCCTTGGTAACATTCTTGTGTACAAACTTACTGTTAAAGAGTCTCCCACAGCAGCCACCACTTTGATGTCCGCTGGTCGCAACCTGTGAGCTAACAAAAGATCAACATGAGAAATATTTTACGTCAAACCTCTATTTCTCTTGAGGTAATACTAGAGATGCACAATATTACATCTCATTTCTGATGATATATGCAAATTTTTTTCCAACAACAAAAACATTTTGGTCCAGGCTGCACCAACCAGCCAGCGCGCACACATGAACGCGGTGCCCAGAGAGGCAGTTAGAGCTACAGGCTACAATGAGGCTAAAAGGCGAGCTAGCTCCGTTGTGTTTGATAACATTGTTGAACGAAAACAGAAGTGAAGCGCTAGCGGATCGTGAGGAGATGTTTGCTGTATGTGACAAAAACTTTTCAAGCTTAGGAAGACTTAGAGAGCCTTTAAATACCATTTAACCTTAGAGCCATGTTAGACTGGCAGCAGTGGCAGCAGTGTGTGGCAGCATTGGTGTAGTAGAGATCAGTGAGTAGGATGCCATATTTAAATGGACCACCTTGTGTGGGGATGGGTTGTGATTGGTGTGTGACTGATAAGAAACAATCAGCCGGCTGTCAGTTGATTACAGTTTGGGCGTATTTTGTGTCCTGCGTGATGCAATGCAAAGCTTCATTTACATGTAAAACATGCCATATTTATTTTTATGTAACACTCGAACAGCAAAATCTGTGACCCAACAGACTCTGTGACCTAGTGCCAGCCCCCCTTAAAAAAATCATTAAGGTTTTTTTTAGTTGTTGAGTGGTTAGTGTTCAGGTTTAGGGGCTGGGTCACAGAATTCAGTGTAACAACACCTCAAACAAAACTGCAAATTTCATCCTACTGTAACAGGTTTGGAAGATGCTCAGTAGCCACACCCAGGGCAAATTTTGACCTGCTGACTGATTAAAGTCACATAATTAAAGCGCCATCTTCTTGTGCTGTCACAGTGTCAGAAATGTTCATTTCAACCCAATGCCGATATTTCATTTTAAAGCCTTTATCTGCTGATAACAATGATGTGCCAATATTGTCGTGCATCCCTTGGTAATATATAAGTAAGACCTTAAATGCTTACCTGAAGTGGGCACAGAGTTGGATGGAGCTGTGTTACTGCAGGAAAAGTCACTGCCCCAATTCTAAAAAATGACAGAGACATGTTTTAGGGATTATACTCTATTACTTGGTGCAATGAATGATGATAAAAATGACTTGCCATTCTAAAAAGAAAGAAAGAAAATATGACCTACTGTTACAGGAGCAGGAGTTGGGGGAGGGCCTGGAAAGGTGTAGTTGCTGTTGACAGCAGTCCTGAAAAATGGGTTGTCCTGATAAAGAAACAATCAAAAACACATTAAAACACAAAAATGATAAAACAACATGTAATGTTTAGTTTCTGATAAACTGTTGGACTCAGTCACCTCAGTAGGACACTTCAGATCAATGCCGTTGGAGAAGTTTTGTGTGAAAGTCTTGTTGCCCACGGGCTCCAACTGAGAGATTGTGACAGTCATTATAAGAGAAATAAAAACCACATGTGCCAAAATACAAATGTAAGGATGTTCTCTAAAAAAGTCAATCCTACCATGTTGTTCCAAAGAGCCTGAGCCATGAGAGTGTGAGCTCTCTGACTGAGGTGAAAACAGTCGGGTGAGAAGTACGAGCGATCAGGCCGGCCGTCCTTTAAGGAAAGAAAGGAAGGGAGGAAATTTAAAAAAAATACATAATAAATGAAATCCATGAGGGATATTTAACGTTTCAAGTGTGTTACCTCCAATGTGGGGAGGATAACCTCCCTAAAGAAGGGCTGCAGCACCACAGTGAAGTTGTGGTGAGTGTCATACCGCCCAGAGTCAATCAGCGCTCTCATGCCACGCTGGATGGAAAGACAGCCAGAAGATAGAAGACGGTTATTTAGAGTTGGCAGAGTCATAATGATGATGATGATTTAACCCATAAAAGGTAGGTTAAAAGCAAAAGTGCTTAAGAAAATGTATAAAAAACTCAGGTGTTTCCTTCCAGCATCCCTTCGTCTTTTACCTGATAGGCTCTGTTGAAGTCATTGACCTTCTGGATTTCAGCAGACCCATCTTTAGGCTTCAGTATGCAGGGGCAAACTAAACTGAAACACAAATATCAAAACTGTTAAACAATGATTCAGTCAGTTGTTTTGTCGCACACAGCCAGAACAATCACTGACCTTACAAACCAGGTGGGACAGCCCAGACTTTTATCTTTATGCAGATCACGTAACGGTACAATGTTTAACAGCTCGACCAGATTGACGATGGCACGAGGCACCTGGATGATAAAAAACATAAAGTTTCTAGATTGTCTGCAGTTTAGATCATGACTTTGAACTTGCTAACATATAATGAGGTTGTATGTTTGTGCAGGAGGATGAAAATATACTTCACTATGGAGTATGTCCAGAGCTTGGCGGATACGCTCGACCACGTTCCTGGGTGAGAAAACAGCCTGTGGAAGTACACAAGACCCAAAGCATGAAATGGAACCTGTGCATACGTAAGCACCTATTTAAAGGAGTATTCATCCCCCTGAAATGACCAGCTGTATATCAATTTATCACTGTAACAAGTATGGTCATTGCTTCCCAAACAGACTGCACTTGAGTGGCAGTAGCTCACTCCATAGGGACTTGGGTTGTAACTAGAGGGCTGCAGGCTCACATCCCTGTCCAGACCAAATATGTAGTGTGGACTGTTTGCAAGAGAGGTGCCAGTGCATCCTGAGCACTGCAGAGGTGCCCTTGAGCAAGGCATCAAACCCCCAACTGCTCGAAGTGCCTGCCCATTGGAAGCTCCCTCGCTCTGCCATCGCTCCATTTTAATGTGTGTATAGGTCCTGTTTGTGCATGTGTGTGTATTTTAGGCCTGTGTGTGTATGACAACAGAGTGAAAAAAATGTAACTTCCTCTTCAGTATTATTATTAAAATCTTCTTCTTCTACTTCTACTCAAGTGAACGTGAAATTTTTGCTCTCTTAAAAACCAGACTCCATTGACAAAAGCAGTAATTTTACCTCACTGAACACAAGAGCTGCTGGTCTACTGATGCCTCGATAAGTTCGTTTGTTTGTCTTATTGTGTGACTTTGGTGCTTTAAAATGGTTAGTTTGGATTCACCAAAGTCACACAGTAACACAAACTAACTAACTGATCGAGGCAGCAGCACACTAGCAGTTCCCCTGTTAAGCTAGGTAAAATTGCCGTTTTTGTCAATGGAGTCTGGTTTTTAAGAGAGTATAAGTATCACTTTTAGTGGAAAGGGAAGTCTGTTTGGGAAGTACCAGAGCATACTGCATGAGTTGAGAGAGAGTTTGTGAATAGATGTTTTGCTAGAGTTTAGCTGCTGTTGAACCAGGACACTTGTGACTTGAATTTATCAAGAATTTCATCTATTTTTGGATTTATCCTTCACCAGAGGCATGCGAGATAAACACATTTTTCTCTCTGAAATACAAATGGTCTTTTAGGGGTGAAGTATTCCTTAAAGATTTTCTGGTTTTCTTGCTCTTTTATGATGGTTTTGGACTGTTGATCAACAAAACAAGCAATCTGAATATATAATTTTCAGCTCTGGGAAACCACAATGGCCATTTTGTTGTATTTTTTCACATTCCATTGACAGAGCAAATGATCAAAACTGACAGTTGCAGCTATAAAACAAAACTGCTCACATTGCTATTGATAATTGTGGCTTTCAATATAACAAAGAAATTATAAAACAGATCTTAAAAAATATTGTTTGAAATGTCAAAAGATCCTGAACATATATTTTTCTGTATATAATGTAAGACAGTTAAACAATTACATGAAACTAAGTAGTGCCAAAATAAGAAATGATGCGAAAATCTTGATTAAAAAATACAAGTAGTGCTCACGCTGTCTGTGCAGAAGTCACATATGTCATTGCCACCAATAAACATGGTGATGACTTTCCAGTCGCTGTGGAAATCGATGCGCTGTAAAGCAGATAAGAAGTAAATGCTCTGTTAATTTCTGTAATTGTGAACATAAAACTGAGACGAAGGTTACATGAGAGCATATCTGCATGTGTTCCTACTGTAGTTTGCCTCACCGGATCAGTTTTCATTTTGTTCACTAGGACGCGCACCTGTCGCACCATATCACTGAAAACAGAAAGGTTGGATGGTAAAATTTTCATTCTGGTGTGCCATAAATTCTGCTCGGGTTTTATAAATAAAGGGTAAGTAACAGGAAACAGTTTGTGACACTAAAATGATGACTGACCCAGTCTTGGCTCCGGCCACAGCCTGATTGAGGAAGGCTTTAGCAGAGTTCTGGTTACCTACTCCCGTTGAGAAGCCGGTCACATTGGAGTTAAACTCCTTCAGGATGTCTGCAGACCACAAACAGAGAAGATCAGAAAAACTACAATGGTAATTGGTTTACGTGATTGTGCACATTCTGTCATTAAACCAGTGAAAATACTGGAGCAGAGGAGAGCTGAGCATGAAAATTTATCCTCATAAAATCTTAAAGGAGCTCTACACGATATTCAGAGCATCAGCAGCAAACTGCTATTTGCTTCAGACCAGGACATAAACTAAAGTGAACCTCGACTTAATTTTTTTTAGTTGATAAATTTGTGAACTTTTTAAAAAACTGTTCACATGTATTAAAGATGCGGCATCTTGATACTGATGATTAAAGGCACCCTAAAACTGCTGAACAGTGAGTCCTATAACGATGGTGATAAGACACCATAATTCTAGACGTTATCAGGAACAATGCTAGCTGGCCAATGATCGACATCTGATATACATACTTGGCAGAGTGGTCACCGTGGTAATGTTTCCATCACCACCAATGCTAAAAAAAAAAAGAAGTAAAAGCTTTTTAGTTTCAAATGAAGCTCACAAAATGACCAAACAAACTATTTAAAGTATTTTCCCACACTATCAAAATTCAAACAAAGGTGTACTTGAGCTTATCTTACCTCCATGACAGTCCTCTGTACTCATTTGCCACTAACAGAAGGTTGTCTGTCTTTGCGCCCACACCGTTGGCTGCCTGCAGAAAAACACCAGTATGTGTGATCACATCCACACACAAACAGTACAAAACACAATAGCTCCATGTTGTCCTGTTCTTTATCCTCCTGAGAACCTGCGTCCTCAGTGGACAAGGTACAAAACCTGATCGCACCTTGTTTATCTATGATTAATAATGTTTGTAGTTTGATACAGCAACAAATTTGACCAATTTTAGCGACAGTAACAAGCTTTTATAGCTGTCTCATTTGAGGCTGTCGGGACTTTATTATTGTCTTGTTTGAGGATGTTGGGAGCAATTAGGTGTGACAGACTTCCTTCAGACAAAATGACATTCCTAGCTTGGAGTATGGATCGAGGGAAATCAAGCAGAGCCTCTAAATGAACAAATCTAGACAAAACAAGACTTCTAGATTTGCTGCACGGCACTGCGCTGCAGTGGTTAGCACTGTTGCCTCACGGCAAGAGGGTTCCTGGTTCGAACCTGGGGTGGACAGTTCGAACCCGAGGGTGGAGGAGCCCTTCTGTGCGGAGCTTGCATGCTCTCCCCTGTAAGTGTGGGTTTCCTCTGGGTACTCCAGCTTCCTCCCACAGTCCAAAGCCATGCAGGTTAATTGGTGACTCTAAATAGTCCGTAGGTGTGAATGTGAGTGTGAATGGTTGTCTGTCTCTATGTGTCAGCCCTGTGATAGTCTGGTGACCTGTGCAGGGTGCACCCTGCCTCTTGCCCCAAATGTCAGCTGGGATAGGCTGCAGCATATGAGGATGTCATTTTAGCGTTTGGTTTTGTATCCTTATCAGATCCTACTGATCCAAAATAGCTAGGAGAAATTAAAAATGCATACCAAACAGAAGCTGAGGTCTCAGGAGGATATATATATATATATATATATATATATATATATATATATATGGTATATCTTAATCTATATTCATGCCCATTAAGAGAAGTACTTTAGATACACATTTACACTGTAGAAAGAAAACAAAAAACAGAGTAGGAGAAAGGAAACACTCACTGTCAGAGAGTCACCTACTGCTGCCACCACCTTGATATCTCCAGGTCTGAGCTCATGAACTACACAAAGAATAAAGTGGTTGAATTGAACAGTGCTTCCCAAAATGCATCAGCAGAATAACAGCTAACACATGTTTTTTACCTGAAGTGGGTGTAGTGGAAGATGGACTGCGGTCTGTGCAAAGTATCTCAGTACCCATAACCTGAAAAACACAGAGTACTCTCTCATAAATTTAACTGTATGTGCTGCCATTCATCATCGCCGTCTGAGATGTGAAGTCGAGATGAAAGACTTACAGGATCTGTTAGTGTGGAGGCTTTGCTGTAAACTTTGCTCTCTCTGTCACTGGGGGTATTTTTCTGCGTTCGCAGGAAAGGTCGTTCCTGCGATGAGAGTTTTAACCACAGTATCGGATTTAAAATCTTGATATTGATTTTATCTTAAGCACTGAATGCTGCTGCAAAACATTGCACCATTTAGTGAAGCTTTTCTCTGTAGCAGTGTTATGGGATGGGTTGGGGTGGCGTGCCTCACCTGGGCAGGGCAAGGAATAGTAATGACGCTGGTGTCCATGACCTCTGCCTCACCCGTCGATGGCTGGAGCTGGAGGGGGATGGGTCATGATCGGTTATGATTTTAGGTTTAAGTGAGATCATTGTGTGCAGCCAGTGACCTTACAGCGTCAAACAGTACTGATTGCACAATTCTTCTATCTGCTCATAGATGTAGCATGAACAACGTTGGAGAAAGTCATCCTGTAGGCAAATCTAATCAGGTTAATCTTTGCATCTCTTATCTAATCCATCGTCAGAGTTATAAACGCTCACTGTAATCATTGTTCCATCTTACTTTGGCTTTGAGAGGTTATGTTGAGTCTTAGCTGTCGGCTCATTTTACAACTGAGACACATACAGGGTCAGTTTCAGTGTCAGAGCAACATATAGATCAGTGGTGAAGGTTGTCAGCCAGCCTGTTGTGTATATACAGTACACTGTCATTGTTACTCAGGGCTCTGATTAATACGAACTCACCAGGTTTGTCCACAGCTGAACAGCTAGCTGGTTCAGGTCAGAGCCGGTGTTCTCCTGCAAAGAAACACACGATGCATGCTAGTTACACATTAGCCATTTCAAGGGTCTTTCATGCATCATTACTGGAAGGAAGGCAGTATAATTTACAGTTGGTGTCTTTTCTTCACTTACAGAATCTGAGATGCCTTCAAGGATGACTGGTGCAGACTGCAGCACAGCAGTGAAGTCTGCCCGTTCGCTGTGCCACTTTGGGTTGTCTAAGACTTCACTTAGCGAGTCCTGAAAACAAGACAAATGGATTTTTGTTGAAAGTAATAAGTTACTTATTAGACTATTCTTGCGTTACTTTCACCAACATGACCTCAGAAGAACTAACAGGCGTTTAAAATGGATGGAGTCATGTTGTTTCACAGCATGTAATCGAAGCACAGAAGCTCCAGTTTATTACAGTTCATTCAAAATCCAGTGCTTTGACCCAGTCATGCGTTCACATACAGTGGTTACCACTCTGTATTAAAGTCCCCTGCTTATATTAATAATAGTGTGATGATATAGAACCATTAAATAGCCTAGACCGTTTAAAAATGAATATCCTTGGACACAGGGAGGGTCAGGCAGAGGTTCAGTCTGATAATTATGAGATATGGATAAATATTTGTCGGCCTATGATGTGAAAAGGTGTGCCGGTCAGCTACAGCAGTACTGGAGAGAGAGTTTGTACAAGAGCGGGACTGTGTGCTGAAGTTGCTCTACTGTTGTTGGGGATGTGAATGGAAACACATCCAACATATACTATATAACGTGTGACGACAAGGAAAAAACAAAGCGGAGACCAGCTCTTTATCCCCGCTGCTTTCAGGCAGGATGCAAAAGCAGAATTGGATAAAGTATAGGTGTATGAATGGAAACACACTGGACATAATAATGCACACGATCACTGGCACCCTTCTACAAGTTGGTGTATAATGAATGACATGACAAGACACAACAACCTTCGGGAGATGTTTTTTTCGAGTGGCGCACTGGCAGAAGCAAAACGGTGTGGATAAGTATGGATGAATAAAAATTAAAACAACAAACAGTTCATTTCGGAAGCTAACACGTTACATGACACTGTAGATATAATATTCCCATGATGGTAACACGTTATATTACTTTGTTACTGCTAAAAAGTAATCTATTACTGTAACGCGTTCCCCCCAACACTCTAATTAAGTAGCTAAATATGATTGCGATGAGCCACAAGCACACTGATACCTTTTATCTTATTTTACCTGCAGTGTTTTCAGAAGAGTTCCTTTCTGCAGCCTCCAGTTTATACTTCCATCTCTCAAACACTCACACCTGCAAAAAAACAACAACACATCACTCCCACATGCATATTAAAATTATCAGGACCACAACACAACAAACCACATACACATAAAAAGAAAAGGGTTTCTATCATAATGAAACAAGTGAGTAAATATAGTTTATTCAAGGTTTTACGCTAGATTTTTAAAAACAACAAATCAAAACACTCACTCATCCCGCTGCTGATTTGTGCTCCAGACTACGACGTGAACTAAGGTCCGATGCAACTGTAAACATAAACCCAGCATATTAACTTTTTCCCATTCTGTCTGTTAATGGCAAAACTGTATTCAACAATTCAATTCAATTCAACAAAGGTACAATACCCTTTTCTGCAACAACTGCAGAGCTGCTTCCACTTCCTGTACAGTAGCTTTAACATCTGCAGCAACCTGATAAAAAAAAAAGAAACACTCTTAACATCCTTCATTAGCTTAAACTCACGTTACATAAAACATGGTTTTGTTGTAGTGAGGAATCTTACACGTGGTGAACAGGCACACAGTGAATCTGCAGGAACAAACAGCAGCACAAACTTCCAGTTTGTCTCCTGCGAAGATATATGAAACATAAAGGTAAATTATTTCCATTTACATATTCTGTTTAGGGTCCTGCTGGCTGACTGAGCAGGATACACTCTGGACAAGTCACCTGTTTAGTCAAACTCTCATTAACACCAATTTGAAAACGTGAGTTTGAAAGTTTCCATTTTCTGTTTTTTTGGCATTTGGTTAAAGGGACAGCTCACTCTGAAATCAAAAATACACATTTCCTCTTACCTGTAGTGATACTGTAAGGCAACTTTCTCTCTCCTGTCTCACTTATAAACATACTAGTGAAAGAATTACTGAACATCGACAACAATTGTGGCATCTCACATCTTACAATATTACTCCGCCGAACTTAATCATAACTCTCATTACCTGCGCGTAAAGTGCGCAATATTAAATAGTTCCAAATTTAATGTAAAGAGTAAAACAAAACATGTAAGCAAGATATGAATGTAGTTAACATTGAATTATATAGATGCCAAATAATGAACAAAGGAAAACAAGACCTCACGAAAATAAATCTCAGTTGCCGAGTATTGGAGATATCGGCCGTAGAGATGTCTGCCTTGTCTTGAATATAATGGAACAAGATGGCACTTGGCTCGTGGTGCTTAAAATCAATGTCTCTTCCCCGTTACTGAATATAATCCACAGACCTTGTTGTGAGCAGTTTCATGTAGGAACTATTTTCTCTCTACCAAACTACACCCGCCAACTGTATCACTGCACAGAAGGAGGCGTGCATCTACTGCTAACTCACCTAGCACCACTGAGCTAGCTAACGTTACAGCTCAGCCAAGGAGGACGGCATTAATGTTTTTATGTCGTGCTATCAGGAGTGCCAGCCTCTTGTCCATGAGCAGATGCACACTTCCTTCCGCACTGTGATATGAGTGTAGTCTGGTAGAACAAAAATAATGTGACATTTGGGGAAGCTACAGTCAGGAGTCAGTTAGCTTAGCGTAGCATATTGAAACAGCCATGGCTCCGTCCACAGGCAAAACATCCACCTACCAGCACCTCTAACGCTCACTTATCAATATTTCCTTTGTTTAGCCAGTGCAAAAATATACGTGTAAAAGTTGTTTTATGGGGGAGTTTTCCATAAACAGAGGAAACACAAGTTGCACACTTTGACAGTTTGAGTCTTGTTAACTGTCGTCAACATTTTATGAGAGGGTTAATGTGTACCTGATGTGACAGGGACAGAGACAACTCCTCAGCTTCTTCCAACAAGCTTCTGCAACACACACAAACTCACATGTTACACACCTGCACTTTTATCCTGCACAGCATGTATGTTTGTGACTGCACGTGTGTGTCGTGTGTGTGTTTACCTGCGCTGCAATGAGTGCTGATCCACATGTTGAGTGATCACCTCAGGGTTAAACATGGACAGCAACTCTATAAACACACACAGACACGAATACAGAGATTTAATCTACAGTTTCCCTATAATACAGCCAGACAGTGGATTATGTACGTTATGTTGTAACTGCTGTTGTGACAAAGGGAGCTGGTGAAAGCTTCCACTCATGTTACCAGTTTTACGTACTTTTATGTGGGAAAAGGGTCGATAACCCGTGTTTATGGCCCACTGTTTTAGATAAACTCCACAAAACAGTAAGATTGTTGTTTCTTCAAAGTGTGCTCTGTATCTGACATTTACTGCGACATGGTCTGACTACGACCTTGAACTGAACTACATCTGAGAGCATAAAGGGAAAATTCTGATAGCACTGATACTTGTCTGGAAGAAGTTATGTATGTTGTATTCACTAATATTTTCCATAGATGTTAATGTTGATATGCTCAAAGCCGACTCCAAAATCAAGGCATTTTACATTTAAGATGATTACGCAACCCCTCTTTCCACTTAAATTTAGAAACACTCAATTCACTGAATTCGCTTAAGAAGAAAAAATAATAACTTTTTTAATTAGCAAACTTATTATCTATAAGTTTTCATCAAGGAAAAAAAATCTGCTCCCGTCTCTCTGAATTAACAAATTAATAGTCTTGTAAACTCTCATTTTTCTGAATTAACAAGATTATTATCACATCCATTCTAAAAACAAGCATTTTTTTCTTATGAAAGCTTTTCTCATAACTTTGAGATAAATATCTCTTTAATTCAGAAAAAATAGAGCTGTTTTTTGTATTTTTCTCAAGTGAATTCATTACGCCTCCACAGAAAGGCATGTGTGAGAGCTATAGACTTACCAGCTACTCTATTGACCACTCTGGAGGCTTCATCCCTAATGATGAAGACAAACACAGTTGATAAAAGTTTAGCTTCTGCTTTTGTGCAGCTCAGGAGGCCACATCTGTGCATTACTGACTCATTATTGGAGTATATTTGCGTTGTATTTGTGGCTGTTTACCTGTGTGAGAGTGGAATCCCCAACATGTAAACAGCTGAGATATCAACAGGTCTTAGAGTGTGAACTGATGGAGAGGAAGCAGGGGGACATGAAGAAGTCAGCAATGCCATGGTATAAGATAACATGTTTTACAGAACAGTTTGAATTCAAGTCAGATTAATATGATTACTTTTGCTGATAACAGAGTGCAGTACCTGATGAAGATGGGGATAAGGGGGCAGGCGGTGGTGAGCAGAGGAACGGCATGTAACTTTCTGTCTGTAGCACAGAAAAACAAGTCCACAGACTGCCATTGGTACAGTATCAGAGTATCAGAACAGTATATAGAGTACATAATACATATATTGCATACTGTACCTCCTCTGTTGATGGTTCATTGTTCTGTATATTAGTGCTGGCAGCATCTAAATGTGACATAAGAAGCAAAAAATAACTTGGTACATTTCTAAGATACCAAAACAATTCAAAGAGGTAAAAACGCTGTAGCCTATCTCAGCTGACATTGGGCGAGAGGCAGGGTACACCCTGGACAGGTCACCAGACTATCACAGGGCTGACACATAGACAAAGACAACCATTCACACTCACATTCACACCTACGGACAATTTAGAGTCACCAGTTAACCTGCATGTCTTTGGACTGTGGGAGGAAGCTGGAGTACCTGGAGAAAACCCACGCTGACATGAGGAAAACATGTAAACGCCACACAGGTGGGTTTTACACCCAGAACACTCTTGTGGTGAGGAGACAGTGCTAACCACTGCACCACCACCAAAAATCTTTTTTGACCTTAAGCTACACTTTAAAAATGTATTTTTAAAGAGTTAATTAAGTTAAAAAACTTAACAGGTAAGAATAAAAACACTTTCATCATCTATTTTTCCCAATAGCTTATTTTAACATGGTAAAGGATCTAAAAAGGCTCTTCTTTTGTTACACCATGGCAGGACATTTCCTATAAAGATGTTATCTTATAATAACTGTACTTTAGAGGTCATTCCTGCTTCATGATGTCTTCACTGAATTTACTTTTTCAAAACTAAATTCTACCTTGCATCCTAAACTCATTTGTGCACAGGGGACACTGTGTAAGAGATATAGCAAACCGCCAACTTTTCTTTAATCTTTAATCTATCAAATGTATAATTAACAGAGATCATATCGATTTAAACATATATGTGTGACAACCTCAGTCAAACATGGACCAAACAGTGTCAACATGACCACAGCTATCCTTCAAAAGAAAAGCAGACTGACTAATCAGTTACCATCATCCTGACCTCATTATATAACCGTGCCATCCTTTCACTCACAGGTCTTGTGACTGCAACAAATAATTCAGCGTAGAAACTTTGATTTTAAAACCACGTCCTTAACTTTACCTGTAAACTGAGCGCAGGCTCCCACAAGGGCTGCCAGGATCAGGAGCACAGATCCAGTCATGATGTGCTGAGATACGGAGTGCCTTCCACACTGAGGGTTTGTGTAATGCCCTCCTCTCTTTCCCCCTCAGCCTCAGAGAGAGAATGACTGAGAGTAAAAGTAGGCTGCACTGTACCTGTAAAGGGTGTGGAGAAGAAAGAGAGCTCCCCAAGAGGGCAAAGTTTTAGACAGGAGGAAACCACTGCTTGTGCGAAACAAAAAGTGACAATTCCTGCTTTTATTCCCGGCCATATCTTCCTCTTATCAGTTCATCTGGATAACAATCAACCAAATTACAAGTCATGCTGCCTCCTCACTATCTCTGCATTTGTTTCCCAGTGTGCATCTGTGTGTGTCACCTGCAATTTTTCTCGTAAATCTAAAGAATATCCACATGTGTTGCAACAGGAGGGTCAGTGAGATGTGCAGTTATGTTTATGGCTCTCAATATGACTCTCAAACATAAATCAATAACTATACGAAATGGTCAATGGGTGGAAAAGACTAAACAAATTCTTTATGAACCACACGACTACCATATTAGTGTCTGTATTTTAACAGCTGGACAGTAACACACTTTATTCTAATATCCAAATAACTGGTATAACACTGACTGAATTTTTAAAGCTATTTCAAAGAGTTTAGACAATTGTATTTTGGCTGCATAAACATCTCCGTAAGATGTAAGACACATTTATTTGGAGCTGCGCCATCATTTTAAGGAACAGGAAAGAGTTTGTGGACACAGTGATAGTAACCAGAGTGATTTTCCAGGTAGGTGAATACATTTCTGGTTCATAATAAAACTCATTTGGGTGTAAAAGCTCAAACAACTGTACAGTGATTGTCCTGCTTGTAATCACAATTTATAATCTTAGTTTTATAGTTTATAAACAGGAAGTACATCATTAATAGTATTGACAGAACTGTGCAAATCACGTTTAGTCATATTTAAACATGCAATTTTATTTAATATTTTGCTCTTTAACTTCTAGTCATGCTAGTGCTGCACATTTGTAGGACACTCTGCAAACTGTGATGACAAATGTCATTTACCGGTGTTTCATACATTTCACTCAGGGTTATATAATTATATGTTAACAACCTGCAATTCTGTGAAGCTGGACAGGCTCAGTTTTGGAGATGTGATGAGATATGATTCGATTGCTAAATACTTTATGAGTTTGTCCTTAGATCTGCTCTGCAGATAACCTGACCCTTGGAGTCAAGAGAGAGTAAAATGTGTTATCTTGATGTTGTGGAGTTATCAGATTCCCATCAAGCAGCAGAACACTTTTATAATGCGGGGAAATGTTGCAGCAAAATAAATACTTGAAGCATAATTTCCCGGTGGCTCTAAACTTCACTTAGAGACTTCACAGTAGGCATGTTGGTTTTTCCTTTTATTTTTCGTTGGTGTGCATATTATATTTTATTACATCATCTTTTTCAATCAAACTTTGCATGCCTTTCCTGACAGGATCCAGCCCACACTTAGTGGAGATGCTTTTGTCAACTGTAGGATCTTTTTCACAGCAGGCTCAGTTCTACTAGAGTTGCAGTAAGTTATGTTATACTTTTACTATTGGTACTTTAAGGGGACAGTTCACCCCAAAATCAAAAAATACATATTTTTACTCTCAACTGTAGCACTATTTATCAATCTAAATTGTTTTGGTGTGAGGTGCCAAGTGTTGGAGATATCAGCGGTAGAGATGTCTGCCTTCTCTTGAATATAATGGAACTAGATGGCACTCAGCTTGTGGTGCTCAAAGCGGCGAAAGAATATATTTTAAAATTTAAGAGCGATGTCTCTTTCCAGAAATTACAACCCACTTACTTTAGATAATTAACAGACCTTGCTGTGAGCAGTTTCATGTAGGAACTATTTTCTCTCTACACCCCGCAACCGAATCGCTGCACAGAGGGAAGCGTGCATCTACTGCTAGCTCACCTAGCACCACTGAGCTAGCTTAAGTTACAGCAAACTGGTCCCCTATGCAGTTGCAGTCTTCTCTCCTGGTTATCCCCCCACCTTGTTTGGAAGTGTTGTGTGTGGATGGATGAAAGCAGATTCAAAACAATACAACACTACATACAGTACAGATTTAATGTTTACTCCTAATTTTGCTGCTTGTCTTTTATCTGCTAGCTTAATTTCTGATATCAACCCAGGACAAGATCATATCAGTCTAATAACGTTCTCTTTCCCCCCTCCAAAAACAGTTGAATAATAACAATAATAGTTTTATTAACTAAAGAAACACAAGTTTTATTTCGGTCTTCACTTTTGAATCATAGTTTCACATATAAGTCTATTCAAATTTCTGTGTATTCAGTTGGAAAGCAACATCGGCAGCACTGCAGTGAAACTGGACTAATGGTTCAGCACCAAAAGAGAAAAGAGATTCTGTTTCGCCAGATCTCACGAGAGTGTGCTGCTGAGACAGAGACATGTCCCGAACAAACTTAATTTCCTCCTGATTTGTCTTTCGGAAAAATGCCATTCTAGTGTCAGAATGTTTGGAAAATATGTGGCTAGTAGAAACTGGGTCCAATATTTACTTTGGTGACTATGGGGCAAAATAACTGGTCATAATCTGTACTCATGTTCACTTTTCCCATTGAAAACACAGACTGTATATAAAGATGGATGATATGTATTCACTTACCCCGCTACAGCTGCTGCCATCTTGCGCAGGTGACATCATTCGGAGCCAGAGCCTGCGCAGTAGCGATCTCTGCAGTGGCGGGGCTCCTGCACAAACACCCATCCGACCAATTGCGAGCAGTGCCACTGAATGCGAGCACACTGACTGGCTCATACAGCTGTCAATCATGGCATCAAATCCCTGTTTTAAAACATTAAATAACTGATTAAAACCAAACTTATCAGAAAAACGAACACTTGAACAAACGTCAGGGTGACATGAACTACTGTTAACAACAGAAACCATCTTTGGACAAAAAAACATTCGATGTGTACTTAGAGATTTTAGTTTGGCTCATGTCCCATCCACTAACATGAAGGTTGCGGGGTTGTTGACCTATACTGCAGCCAGCCACATGGGGGTGATCAAGATGTTTTGGCTTCATTGTTGAAGAGCTGTAACGTCGTCTATCTTTTTATACAGTCTATGGGCCTTATTTAGATGGTCTAAAACGCACATGGGCGTGTCCCAGTCACTTGCTAGTTAGACAGCGCGTTTTTAGACTGTGCGCCATGGCGGAGAGTCTAAAAGGGTTGGACTTACTCTGTGAATTAGTCATGGGTGTGTTTTGGGCGTATCATTCAATAAGCCAATCAGAGTGTCACCTCTCATTCCCTTTAAAAGAGGTGCGATTGGAGCGCATGGCGGAGAGCTAGTTAGATAGTGAGCGTTTTACAGCTGAGGAGACGGATCTCCTCGTGCGGGAGGTGAAGGCCCGTCAGAACCAGATCTACGGGGACAGCAGACAGGCACCCAAGCTCCCCGAGGATTTCACAATTTTATTTGTCATTATTACAAATTATGATGACCATTATTACTGCGATTAGATCATTCTGATTAATGACTGACCATTAAGACGTGTTTCTGATAAATATTTTAATGTGCACAATAATAACCTTTCACATTGTAATCATATTTTTATTTGTTATCTTTTGCATATGTGTGGCTGCTCCGTGTGTGTCTGAGCAGAGTGCACGCGCGTTGTGCACCCGCCTAGAGACGCATATTACTAACTTGTTTAACAGCGAAATACTGCGCCGTTGACTTTAGACCAGGTTTTTGTTGGTCACTGGCGCATTTGCTTTTTACGTCATCTAACTAGCAACGCGCCATGACTGCGCCTGACCACTCCTCATTTTTAGACCAACACACCCAGAGAAGCGCAAGTTCATTTGCTAGTTAGACGACGAGGGCGCAGGGCGTGAAAATGACAACTGCGCCTGCATCTAAATAGCAATGACACTTGCGACATGGATTATGCGCCCTCCGCCGTCCGCTTTAGACCATCTAAATAGGGCCCTATGATTGGAATAGATGGACTCAGGATCGCCGCTAGTCTCCTAAAGGAGTGGGGCAGTGGTGAAACCGACCTGACAGAGAAACAGGAAATTAACCTAAATTGGGTTGTCTCGGTTTATCAATGGTCTCTGGTTACAGCTCAGCTAAAGAAGACCCAATTAATGGTTTTCATTTCATGTACTTGACTAACGACCATATCACATGGTATGGAGTACAAACATTTCATACAATAACAAAACAGTGGCACACAGCGTGGCTAAAGTAAAACTGATGTTACTTAAACAAAGGAAGGACATTCTTCAAAAAATATACATATGTATGTATCACATGATGTCATACTTCTGAGCTCACTTTGCCACTTTTGTAAAAACTGATCTTTAGCCTCTGTTCAGTAGTTAGTTTGAGGCAATTACATCTGCTGTCATGAGCATGAGCCTTTCATCCATGAGTAGATGCACTCTTCCTTCTGCTCAGTGATACGTTAAGTGGGTGTAGTTCTGTAGAAGGACAATAGTTCCTACATGAAACTACTAACAACAAGGTCTGTGAATTATCCAAAGTAAGTGGGTTGTAGTTTCTGAAAAGGGACATTGCTGTTGAGTTTTTCAAATGTATTTCTTTGGCGCTTTGAGCACCACAAGCCGAGTGCCATCTAGTTCCATTATATTAGAGAGAAAGCAGACATCTCTACGGGTGACATCTCCAACACTCAGCACCTAACACCAAAACAATCTAGACTAATAAATAGAGCTACAGGTGACAGTAAAAATATGTATTTTTGATTCTGGGGTGAACTGTCCCTTTAATAGTTTAACGCTAATACTTGTACTTTTACTTAGGCTCAGTAAAATGTCGAATACATGACTTTTACTTGAAAGAGAATATTTTTCTACGGTGGTACTGCTACTTTAGTTTAAGTAAACTAAAATAGTACCACTTTGTGGCCTGCAAAATCCAAAACTACAACTCTTACCATGAAGGCTTCCCTCCGCTCTGCTGACACCTCGTGGAGCACCCGCGTGCCGCGCCACCACAGGCTTCTACGTCACGACCGGATGTTGATACTAGCTTACTAGCACAGCGCAGACAGGAACAGCTGAAAAAGAACAACAAAGCCGAGACGACGACGACGACGGTAAAAACAACAGATGTGCGTCTAAAACACAGTTAAAACAACGGTGACATCATCGCTGGTGGGGACATTTTGTGCCGCTGAAACAAATTAAAAAAGGTAGGACACCGTCATTTGTAGAGGAGCGGAGATAAACGTTTTGTTGTTGTCCGTCTTGTTCCTACTTTGTCGTCGTTATCGCGGTTAGCTGGACGGCTAATCTAACGTTAGCTTCTTTTCACTTGATAAATCTGCACGAGACCACTCAGCCAACATGTCCAAAACCTCTGTGGAAACCAGCACATGTGATCCCTTTTGTCAGTTTGACAAAAGTGCTTGTCTTTTGAAGAGAGGTTATGTTGTTATTATTCATGATGGGTTTTATTTTTAGCCCCATTCAAAGCTCAGCTGCCATCTACAGTCAACAGTCTTCATGACAAGCCAGGCAGGAACAAAAAGTACTTGTTGAAATCAGTATACAGCTCAACAGGGAGTTACTACGGCAAGAGGAGGTTTCAAAAACACCTAAAAATGGGGGTCAGAAAAAACTCATTGGAGCTCTTAAAAGTCTCTTTTGAGACTGTCAACTATAAAATTGTATGAAAAGTGCAGCGTTTTAAAGGTAGTCACTGCCTGACATTTTGCTGCAGTGTTCACAGACCCTTGGCAAAGGTAAAAAAACAAAACAAAAACAACAACAACAAAAAACAGTCATGAGGACATTTATTCAACTCAGGAGAGAGAGATATTTTGGGGTGAATTATATGGATTAAATCTGCTATCAAAGTGTCACTTATTTTTATATTACGATGATAGATATTTTGCACAATATAGTACATTTTCTGCAAAATAATTGAAAAAAAAACCCAATCATTTAGATCATCGTCAGTCATTGTCTATTCAAGGAATTTTAACAGACCATTAAGTTCTTTTACTGCAATGCATTGAATTCACATTCAGTGAGCTAGGAAGATCTGTAATGTATGATAGCAATCACCAAAAATGATGAAAAAAAACCCCCCATAAAAATAAATAACAAGCAGCAATGTCTGTCATGAAATGAAAAAAAAATTAAAAAGTGAGACCACGTTGTTTGTTATTATTGCACATAATCATAAAAATTTAACTGGATGTGTTAAAGGTCTACTCTGCAGGATGTAGCTTGTAGTCGTGCATATTTTTGTGTTTTTCTTTTTTATTATTATTATTTTTTTGTCTCTTTGAATCTCTTCTGGGTCAGAATATTTTAACTTTTTGCAGGTGAAGACCAGGGGTTACTTCAATTCAATTTTAATTCAATTTTCTTTATGAAGCCCATTATCACAAATTAGGGCTGCAACGATTAGTCGATTAATCAATGAATAATCGACTATTAAAATAATCGGTGACTACTTTAGTAGTTGACTAATCGGTTTGAGTCATTTTTCATAGAAAAGTACGATAAAAGTACCCCAAAATACTCTTGTTGCAGCTTCTTACGTTCAAATATTGGCAGCTTTACACACTCTTCCATGATGGTGGACTAAAACCCTTTGGCGTGAGTATGAAACAAGATACTAGATGACATAATTTTGGGGTTTGGGAGAGACAGACTGACATTTTTCAACATTTTCACACATTTTTCGATAAAATGATTAGTCGACTAATCTGAGAAATAATCGACAGATTAGTCGACAATGACAGTAATCATTAGTTGCAGCCCTATCACAAATCACAATTTGCCTCAGAGGGCTTTACAGCATACGACATCACTCTGTCCTTGGACCCTCACAGTGGATAAGGAAAAACTCCCCAAAACAACCCCTTTTACAGGATCCCCCTTACACTTTAGACCCTGAGCTTGTACCTGGTTAAGTAATGCTTTCATCATTTTATCCAAAACGTTTTAAACAATGTTAGAACCCAGATAAATCTGTAAATTTAATCAAGAACATGGCCCGTGTCATTTGGTCACCGTCACCTGTCAATAGTGTTGTACCCCCTTACTGCGTGCTGCAGGATTGTCATCTGTGATAAACAACTTTTAATCCAGTTTTAAGCCACATTATTCCTATACACTTTTTAGATCTTGGTCATTTTAACTGTGTGTTTCAACCAGATAAATTATTTTACTTAGCGGATGTCTGGATCTTAAGTTTCAGAGGAATAACCTGAGCAAAAATTAGTGGTCACTGTGGCCCTTAGTACATGCCTCAGGGTTTATGGTCTATGTTTTCATGAATGTATAATCACCTGAAACTAAGAATCGTTGTGTTTTCATTACCTTAGAATGAGCTGTCTATATCTACATATGAAGCCGGTCCTCTTCCACGTAGTCTGCCGTGTTGTTTTAACAGGAGCACAGAGCGGACAAACCACACACTGGCTCTAGATAGGGCCATTTGTGTTTTCTTGTCAGCCAGCGCAGTTCTCCTTTGCACTTAGCACACGTAAGAAGTGTCAGTTCTGTGACTGCATCACTAGATGCCACTAAATCCTACACATTCTTTCAGATGATTCATCTCTCATTCAAAATGCCTCTCTTGTGACTGATTCAGGCATTTAACTTCTGTAAGTTCATTTAAGGCCAGTGCGCATGATACATTGAGGTGGTAATCTTGGTCACGCCTGACCAGCTGAATGAAATTACCTTCCTCACACCCCAACAACATACACACTTCCAAAGCAGTAAAGTCATGGGGTGGCACATAACAAGATGCAGTTCGTTTCTGGTTTAACATGGCCTCAGGGGCACTCTCTATTTATTTACTCTCCCAAAACACAAATAAAAGCCTCACAAAATTGTTCGAAAATAAACCAGAGAAAGGAAAAAGACAGAGAGGAGAAAAGGGAGCGTGAGAGAGAGTAGAGGAATAAAAGCAAAACTAAATAGAAACCAAAATAACTGCACTTGGTCTTGAGTTCAGTGTGGTTACTTAAAGCATGCTCAGTTGCCTTTGACTTAGCACAAGTATGTCTATATACACCATAGCCTGGATAACTGAGAGTCTTCATGGACTTAAAATCCAGTGTGACCATAAAACAGTCACAAACTGCTCATTGATTTACTACATCGCCCGTAATAGCCTCACACGCTCAGCTGTGTTAAAGGAGATGCTACCACGTTACAAATGGTATGGAATAACTTCTTAGAGTTGACTCAAGTTATACATTGTCACATCGGTCAGGGTGTTATACTGAATGGTGTCACTGCCTAAACCAGTCATATTTTCATTTAACTCTTCAACAATAAATAGTTTGTTCTTTTTCCCTCTCTTTTTTCAGCCTTGGTTCAGTCACCCCCAGAGATTTGACGATGGGACGCATCTTCCTGGACCACATTGGCGGCACTCGCCTCTTCTCCTGCGCCAACTGTGACACCATCCTGACCAACAGATCTGAGCTCATCTCAACACGCTTCACAGGGGCCACAGGCAGAGCTTTCCTCTTCAACAAGGTACGGAGACATTCGTGATAACTGCCTATGAAGTTTACTTCTGAATCAAACAGGGTATACAAAGATCCAGTAGCTAGTTCCCTGCTTCAACATGTGTATGCATGTGTCTCAACTCCACAGGTGGTGAACCTCCAGTACAGCGAGGTGCAGGACAGAGTGATGCTCACCGGCAGACACATGGTGAGAGATGTCAGCTGCAAGAACTGCAACAGCAAGCTGGGTTGGATCTATGAGTTTGCTACAGAGGACAGTCAGCGGTACAAGGAGGGACGTGTCATCCTGGAGAGGGCGCTGGTTAGGGAGAGTGAGGGCTTTGAGGAGCACGTCCCCTCAGACAACTCATGAGCCCGTAACTTCGGATTAACTTGAGTGAGGAAGGCACACTCCCGTGTCCTCTTATCCCTCTCCTTTATCCCCTTGCCTCTGCGCTGCGCAGCACCACCTGCAGACTTAGTGGTCAGTGAAGTTCTGGCTTCACCTCCCCACACACCCCTTCCCTCTCTCTGGCCTATAGACCTCTGCTGATTAGACGATTGGTTTGCTGGCTCTACAATTGCTGATTAGGCTTCTCCAAAAATACTTCCCGATTTATGTGTCACAGGGCACCACCCCAAAACAGCTGGGGACACAGACAGGGAGTTGTAACTTCACTTTGTTTAAGTGTTCATGCACGGTCACACAGAATTGTCACCACCTCACAAGGCATGCTCCACACTTTGTCATGTAGTAATTAAAACACATGCATGATCAGTTACACAGAAATATCAACTAGTTGTTTTGTTTATTTAGATATCAGGAGGCAGTCGAGCTGAGTATGTTCATCATGCAGACACGAGCAAAGCAGCCAGCAATGGAGGTGTCACTGTACATACTGCTTCTGTGGGGCTTGTGCTTCTGTGTTGTGACCTCTGTCTCAATGTATTTGTCACTGGTGTGCACTGAATGCAATTAAGATCATGATAGTTGTTTTTTCTATATCAGTTACCTTTTATTAGCTGGTGGTGTACTGAATGTAATAGTGTTTAAAATCTATGTTCATGTCCAAATGATACCGAAAGGACTGCACAGATTGATGTCATATTTAAGTACTCATTGTAGTGTTTGATCATGATAGGAGCTTTATTTCGATCTTGCTGACTTGACGTGCGTTTATTTTTTGATTGATATTCTTGAAATGTACACAAAGTGGCTTTAAGCGCGCCATTCTTGCAGTTCACGGTGTGGATGTGACCTCCTGACAATTGTACAATGCGATTTAATTCAATTCCACCGCCCTCCCATCCGTTACCATGGATTCTGTGCGTGTGTGGCACGCTGCGTGGAGAGCAACGTGTCACTTCGGTGACTTATGAGGAACATGTACCTTCCAGCCATGTGTCTTCAGTGTGACGGAGAGGGGGGATGTGTCTGAGATGTGATGGAGACATTCTCTGGCTGCCTGCCAGTTTAAGGACAGGATTGTCAGAGGATGGGTCATGCAAGAGTTTGAAAGTAGCCGGCAGTGGGAGGCAATGTGAGACAAGTTTATAGACGACCTCTTGAAAAATAATACGTTACAATCTTAAAAACAACACTGAAAATATGTTTAAATCAAGAGTTTGATTTAATCCATTTATATGACGGTTAACTCCGCCTGCCGTCTCCTGGAGTCGATTACTTTCAGGATAGTGACCCATCCTCTTCTTATAATCCTGAGCTTTGGGCACATTTGGTCATAAGATGACTTGTTTCTTACAACACAAAGCCAAGCAAGCTTTAATGGAGTTCTAGTCTTTAAAGTTGAGCCTTTGTCCTCTGACTATGCCAGAGCCTGCATTTTATATCGTCAGTGTCCTGTGAAGATTTCAATCAAAATGTCAGATGCAAAAAAAAAAAAAAAATCTAAATCTCCATGACATTTGAGGTTATTTTTGGAGTGGGTTATAGCACAGCATCATGCCCTGGTGTAACATTGTGCCATTTCAGAGTGTGCATGCCTGCAGGCGTTACCAGATTGGTCCAGCCTTCACTAGCGACGCTGTTAAATGTTTTTGCCCGCCTTTAAAAGGTCATGCAAGGCAGTGTCATTTCTACAAAAAAATAAAAAATTAAAAAAAGAACAGGACACTGACACCATCCATATCCCCGAGTCAATGCAGTGTAACCGTCAATGGCCGTGACAGAATATTGTTATCGTTTTGTTGTTCACTTTTACCATTTTATTGACAGGCCATTGTTTTATTTGCTTTACTCTATATGATTATTATTATTTTATGGGCTGATGCATTTATCTTATTGTATATTTTCTCTATTGGAAGTTTGAAAAAAACAGTTTTCTTCTTGTATGGCTATAGTTTTTCTCTGATGTGATTTCTAAATAAACATAGTCTTGCTGGGTTCAAATTCGGTGTCTTCTTTGTGCTTGTTTTGTAGCTTAGAGCAGTGGTTCCCAACTGGGGCAGCCACAGGGTCCAGATTTCTCCTTAGCCATTACTTTAATGTCCACAGAGTTTAATATATTCAGTGTTATACTTGCGTTTGGCCATGTCTCAAGCTAGAATGCTGTCTTTGTTATGTAGCTGTTCATTAGTCAGTCACTCTACAGCATGAGATGGCACTTCAAAATAAAAGCTCTGTGCCGGAAATTAATTAATTAATAAATTAAAAAACTAGTCCATACCCATTGAGTACAGCATACCATACCATGACTTAGTCATACTAAAAAAAAAAAATTAGAAAAAAAACAAACATTGGTCCACAGGGGGAGCCACAGCGATCGGTCGCATTAGCCATTTTTAAGCATTTGTCTATTGTTATAGCGCCACCCAGTTGCCAATTAGAGTTAAATTTCTCCAGTCACCTTGAGGCGTCCTGTTCTACATATCTACCAAGTTTAGTAAAAATGGCGGTTAGCCCTAGATATAGAT
>NC_065519.1:14630565-14630901 GCF_006386435.1 Epinephelus moara
AGCATACCATACCATGACTTAGTCATACTAAAAAAAAAAAATTAGAAAAAAAAAAAAACATTGGTCCACAGGGGGAGCCACAGCGATTGGTCGCATTAGCCATTTTTAAGCATTTTTCTGTTGTTATAACGCCACCCAGTTGCCAATTGGAGTTAAATTCTCCAGTCACCTTGAGGCGTCCTGTTCTACACCAAGTTTAGTAAAAATGGCGGTTAGCCCTAGATAAGAAATTAGCTCTCTAGCACCCCCATTTTGTCTGATGGGGTCAATAATGGAGGGGTCCCCTCAGATTATGTGTGGTCATATGCCTACAAAGTTGCGTGGTGATGGGTGAAA
>NC_065519.1:14630947-14656009 GCF_006386435.1 Epinephelus moara
TGATGTAATATTGCTTCATTCGCATCCTCCCATGACCCTCTACCACTGTGCCAAATTTCATATGGATTGACCAAGTCAGTGAGGAGAAAAACGTGGAACAGACACACACACAGACAGAGTTTTCGTCATTATATAGTAAGATAAAATGTGATTTTACAAAGTTGATGCATTAGCGGTTCATTCAGAATGGACCCGCAACCCACTTTTGGACCACAAAGTTTTGTCTGCAAGTGCACTAAAGTCAGGGAATATCAATGTGACTATAATGACTCAAATAATATTTTTCTTCTCTTTTTTCACTGTTTCTCAGCATGTTTTGTATTTTAGATGTCAAATGCGGCACCTGGTGCTCAGGACAAATTTGGAAAGTGTTTTATTTCCATGTTCATGTCCATAAAAGGATCTCTAAGCCTCTAGGTGGCAGCAGGATACTGAGAGACGGGATGATCTCTGATGATGTTTTCCCTTGGATGCATGATGCTGAGTCCCTCGCCTGCCTCTGACGTCCGTCTGCTTGGCAGGATCAGTGGAGCTTCACTGCAGTCTGGAAATGCATGTCAGTGATATTACTCTCTGAGGCAGAAAAGCCTGCTGAATTATGTGCAGCTAAATAAATCTCCCAATGTGGGCACACACTGACTGAGATGTTTAGAAAAAGCAAACATGTATGACAAACATGTATGATTCCATTTTACCTATTCAGAGCTCATCATGAATCACCCAGGATGAGGAGGTTTGACTGCATCAGGTTTATAAATAGGCAGTGACGATTCTCTCCTAATCCACCCACTAATATTGCAGTACTGCCGTAGAGTTATTTATAGCGCCAATCCTGTTGGAAGGCGTCTTTGTTAGTGTGTCTGTGTCACAGCGGTGGAATCAACAACAGGTCTGCTTTTCTCTGCAGTCACTCCTGGAGGCGCCCTGCACTGAGCACGCAGCACTAAAGTTAGCTCAGACAAATATTAATTAAGGTTGTTGCACACAGCACACTGTTCTGGACACAGCTGTTTCTGCATCCACTGCAGTTGCTCCTTCTTTATTTTGTTTCTAGATCATTATTAGACAGACAACACTGGTATTTTTATGACCATATCTAGAGCCAGGACATGACTAGAGGAAAAGACAGAGGCTCCACCTCCACAGAGCTCAGTGTCCTGCTTTATAATTCATAGTAGTCTTTGACTTTGTCCCAGCCTAACCTCATGATTATCTGCTCTCTTCATTGAAAAAGCCATCAGGCCAGATAAGATAATTACACCGCCTTGTTGATCCTATTAGTCCGCATGCAATTGGATAGACATGGCACAAATCTAGATGTGACATAGTCTTATTGGTGTGTGTTCACAACAATAGAATTCCATAAAGTATGGCAACCACTCCTGGACTATCATAATAATGTCTATACTTAGAGTAATGTGATCTAATGCCTATGTGAGCTTATAATATCAAAATGTAATATTGTCCTTTTTTTTTCTTAGGTCTGTGTATTTATGTGTATTATGTGCAATTAGTGGTGTTCATTTGTCTGTCTGTGCTGGCCAGCCTCAGGGAGGGACAGGATGGGTTTGGGTGTTGTGGGTTTATGTTCCATGGTTGTCTTGACAATAAAAATAATTGAATAAATAAAAGTCACTACAACAAATGTCAAGCCTTTATTTGTGTTGTTGTCGCATCTCTTTTTTGTCGTGCATCTTTTGTGCTTTTTTTTTTGTTCATTTTTGTCTCTTTGCAGTTCGTCTGTGTCTCGTTGTGGTCATTTTGAATCTCTTGCGGGTCGGCACATGTTATGAAACCATTTGCAGGTGAAGGCCGGCGGCCCCCCCTTACACTTTGAGCCCCTGGGCCTGTACACGACGAGTAATCTTAAAAGTTTTAAACCAAGAGAAATCTGTAGTGTTAATCAAGAACATGGCCTGTGTCATTTGCCCGTTAGTTGTGTTATACTTGCTTAGTGCATGCCTCAGGGTTGTCATCTGCAAGTACGAACCTTTTATCCAGTTTTAAGACACATTTTCTGAAACACTTGATCTTGGTCGTTTTAAACTATATGAGAAACAACCTGAGTAGACATCAGTGGCAACTCTGCTCCAGCGTCTGCCGTGCCAAACAGTATTGAAGAAACACTGATTTTAATGTAAAACTCAAAACTTTTTACCTGTTTAAATCACCTGGTCCGATTGTTTTGGAGAGGAAGAGACCTCTGTGGATAGTTCGGCTCCCTGAAAAAACCTCCTGAAGAACAAACAGTAAAGAAATCTACCTGGGAGAAACTGACTATTTTTTTATTTATTGCAGTTCCTTTGTGGTCATTTTACATCTCCTTTGGGTGAATACATATTAAGTGACTTTTTTGCAGGTGAAGGTTCGGGGGGGCCCTATACATTCTGGGCACCTGTTTCAACCAGATGAACGATTTTAGTTAGTGGATGTCTTAATGTTAAGTTTCAGAGACACAACCTGAGCAAACATAAGTGGCGACTCAGCTCCAGCATCTGCTGTGCCAAACAGCATTGGAGAAACACTGATTTTTAATGTGAAACTCGAAACTCAAAACTTTTTACCTGTTTAAATCACCGGGACGGATTGTTTCAGAGAGGAAGAGACCTCTGCGGATATTTCGGCTCACCATAAAAACTTCCTGATCAAACACTGAAGAAATCCAAACTGGGTCAAATTGACTGCAATGACGACATTGCTCCGTCTTGTTATTGACGGCAGAAAATTACCTAATATATGTTTAGGGGATGATATCCACCCATTCAACTATTTTGTTGCTAAGAGATTCAGTCCTTCTACACCCAATCTAATATAGGGTGGTGTGTGCATCATTCATCTTTTCCCTCCACCCTCTGTCAAACAGCAAATCTGAAGTTACGCTATATTCAGATGCAGAGGATGATTTAAAAGAGGGAGGGTGGGGGACCAAAAAAGCACCAGGAGCATAATTGCACCCTTAATTGGTCCATGATTCATCGTCCCCAGACAGCTATTTCAGTTTATCCTCGCCTTTTGTCTTTGATTCCATGGGATGTCAGCATCACACCCCCTCTCTCTCCCCTCAGGAGAGCTGAGATATAGAATATAGAAATAAACTTCTATCTTTCCACCGCTCTCCCTGCGCACACACACACACACACACACACACACACACACACAAAAGGAGTGACATCATTCTGTCAGCAGGAGAAAATAGCATGCTTTCCATTGACATCACTCCACATCCCGTTGCTAGGAGACAGGGGAGTCAACATTAGTTACTATGGCGACCGCACTTCACCTTCAAAGCTCCTGACCTTTTTGGTTGTCTGTGGCAGACTCAAATGTGTGTGTGTGTGCAAACCGTGGCCCCAGTGTTGTGTAACACGAGCATTCAAGGTCTTGTTGACTCACCCGCTGCAGTGTGGCGATTGTTACAGTACATTCTAGATTAAAGGGCTGCCGAGACAATGCACGGGCAAAATGTCAGTGTAATGGAAATGTTCTACACGAGTGGAGTGATGAATGAAAAACAAAATCCACTGTCATGATTCCTGCGAAAAATGTAATAACGTCACCTGGAACGTACGTTCAACACTTCCTATGTTGAAGCTTAAAAGAACAACAGCTGGAGACGTGAATGAGTTGATAGAGTATATTTATTTAGATATATATTTCCTCCTGTAAGAGACTGGCTCTTGTTTACCTGAGGACAGTGACTTTGAAAGAGGTCCAGCATCAGCAGGTGATTGTAAAATGAGCAACAACAACAACAAAAAAAAACAGCACAGGTGAATACATGAATAGTTTGGCTGGTTCAGGATTGAGGAGCAAATATAGTACCATGTCTGGTAAACTACTACATGCTGATGATAAAACTGTTAACCCAGCTAGATCACAGTGACTGGAGAACAGCCCCTTTTACAGTTCAACTACAGGAGCTGCAGATTCACATAAACAAAAAAAGATGCTGCAGACATTTTCCCAAAAAACAGGGTTGAAGTGGTCATCTAGATCTCACATCGCACAGTGTTACAGCGCTGTCCCAAGACAAGTGTTTCCTGACGCACAGAATTAACATGATTTGTAATGAGTGGCAAGGAGAGTCAATGGCTAAAAGTGTGGCTGAAGCGCTACTCCAATCTTGTTTCAATTTCTGTCCTTTTTTGGCACAATTGGAGCAGCTTTCTCAGCTGTCATTTGCTAATTGAGTTTAGCAGGCGCATCAATGCCAGTCCTCTAGAGAGGGACACAGGCAGAGGTGGGCATTACAGGGCTTTTTTGGATTAGGTTGAGTTCATGGCCAGTTTTCCACTCCAAGTCTGGTCCTCTATGCCACCCTGCACATCGAGGGGTAATGTTGTCCCAACAGGACATTCTTCCACCCCAGCACCACCCACGTCCTGCCTCTACCAGGCATCCCTTCATTCCCAGAAAGGGCACAAAGCTCATCTGCGTCTAGAGACATAAGAGTCAGACCTTTTGATCTTGACGAGTTGGTGATTACGAGTGTTACCTCAGCGTAGCTGTGGGTAACCTTGGCCGGCGGTGTTTGAAGCTACCCTTTCCTAACAAAGACATTCTGGCGGGTTAATTTTTTAAAAATCACATCTGCTTTTCTCACCTTTGGCTTTTATGTGCAAAAGTTATTTGAGCAAACAGGCAGAATAACATAGTTTATGTTTCGAGACCTATACAATGACAACATCATCACACAAGTTATCTCTAAGGACTAACTGGGAAAGGCTCATTCCCCATTGGTATAAAAGGGTAAATATACCCGATAAAAGGTAAACAATGGTACACATATATACCTGTATATTCCTTAGTAATTCTCTGGGAATTATATTGTCCTTTTATTTCCTCTCTAGAGACGACAAATGGAGACTGATTCATTCAAATAGTCCCATCAGTCTGACTACAGTGCTGATTTGAATATTGGTTAGAGTCAAGTCATCATATGTACAGGTGGTCTGTACTATGGCTCTGCTCCATCGTTTATGACACTGATATAAAACCAAGGGCAACACAGCATACAATAAAACCAGTTTCAATGACATGGCAACAGTGTAACAAATACTAACAGCATTGTTTCATGACACATGTCCACGCTGAGGTTCTGAACAGCTACAATAAACACCACCAACATAAACTGGTAAAATGCACCGACAGCAAGCTCATACAAGGAGACATAAAAAGGGCAAGTGACGCACTACGTGTGGTGAATTCCTTGAATCCAACACGGATACATGTAAATAACATTCCTGTTTTGATTCTTCAACAGAAAGGTAAGCTCTCTCCACTGAAGCCATGCATACCGTCAGGAAGTGAACTCATGACTCCCTTTCTAAGGCATGGAGCATCGGGTCCCTCAGAAGGATCCTCTTGCCCTCTGGACTGAACAGGCCAAGACAGCTGAGTCCTCAGTGTCCTTGCTGAGCGTTGATAGAAGCATATCATTGTCCAGTCAACCCTGTCTTCCATCCTCACTGCATCTTCCTGTCCAGCACTTTACTCTTCTCATCCCCGCCGGCAGCCATGGACTTCCAGTATCGATGGCAGGACAGCTCCAGCAGCTCCAGCCCTCCAATCAGCTTCTGCTGGGCCATGAACACTCCAATCATGACCAGGCAGTAGAGCCTGAACGGAGCCCACAGCCACAGGCCGGTGAAACACAGAGCTATGAAGCTGCTCCAGTACAGCAGCGAGGCGGCTTTGATCAGAGTCACTCGCAGCTCCGTCTTACAAGGCGGCACGCGTGCGACACCTTCCCTATCAAAGCCGCGGGGCTGGGCTGAGTAGAAGTCACGCAGACGGCTCTCCTTCTCGGCCCAGCGCTCTCGACACCAAGACTCCAGCTCAGCAGAGGGGGATGGCAGTGAAGCCACTGGGTAGCGGCGGACGTGGAAGTGGATCTCGCGGGGGAAGAGACCCAGGATGAGGTGGCGCTCTGTTTGCGGGATGTTCTTGGGGTATGCAACTGTAATGTCATGGACGGCATCCAGGTTGTCTCCTAGAAAAAGAGTTTAAATGATGAAAGCAATAATACCTACTGATACAACAATCTAATAATCAAAACAAGACATTTAACTAGACTGAAAAAGTACAAAAAAGCCGTGTTAAATACTCAAACACTCAAATTAGCTTACAGTAAAGACATGACGCTATGGGGAGAATTAATTTTATCCCTTCTCCACATTCAAACTGTTTTATGCACCCTTCAAAATCCCAGCTCTTAACTCCATTACACATGTACCTCTAATTATTCAGGGGCTTAGAGCTTCACTCCCTCTCTGCCTTCAAACCTACCATGAGCTCCATACCATCGTGGCTGATCTGCTGTACCCTTACAACACACGGATAGTGCTGAATGAAATATCAAGTGGACAGGATGACACCTGCCAGCGCCTGCTCCTGCACAGCTCAGTTCTACCATGGTAAAAATAGAGCTGAGAGGGGCACGGTGGACTTGGACAAAGGCAACATGCACAGCATGTCAGTCAGCGGTGCCCGGAGAGGGAAAGGAGAATTAGCTAAGTCTGATGACATCACACTGATTCATAACACCTGCTTGGAGAGTTAGTGCCATGCTCAGCACCCGGGGCAGGTGGGGGATGAGACGGCAGAGCCAGAGGTGGTATTTAAGAACTCTGGAGGAGTGCCAGAATTAGCTCATAGGGAAACATGAGAATCTCTGGGGTGCTGTAATGGCTGGCATTAGGATGAAACATAGGTCTGAGACTCTGAAGAATCACAGGTATGATCCCTCTCCCACAAACAACGTCAGTGGATTAACTATAATCACCGTGATGTCATCACCCCTTGGTTTTGCTGATAAAATATTTCCATCATGATGACTTGGCAGTGTGTCCCACTTATTATCTGTGTGACCACATAATGCCAAGCACCAAAAACGCTGCTGTATGACCGCCAGCTAACGATAGCACTGTTATTATGTGCAGATCATTGTCATGCTTATTGTAGACATTTCATGATTTCACAAACGGCTGACGTGGATCACAGCTGACCTTTTCGTAGTCTGTCCACAATGAAGGTGAATCCAGTGCTGCGGGGATGCAGCACGTACTCGAATTTCGGCAGGTTGTTCTGGACAGCAAACGCATCGCTCTTTGCTCTTGTGTTTTCTGGAAGAGATACAGATAAACTATAAACCTCTGGCAATTTCAATTAACAAATTACAAAGCATTAACTTGTAAATCATGTTTCATATGTTGTATGTGGAAACTGTGTTGACTGCGGAGTGATAAACTGCGGGTATATAAACATACCTTTGCAGGTAATGAGAGAGTCATATATATGTTTATTTTTCACCTGCATTAGACTGATCACGTTATTCTAGTTTTATATTACAGTACAATTATTACATGCATTATATTTACATCCAATGTAAGGTAATTTAAAGTAATTTTAATAACTTAACAAGCCAGCAGTATCTGTTGTCCATTTGGATTCATTCTGACTTTTAATTATCTCGTGTTATATGCCCAATACATGTAAGAAAGAAACTAGTATCACAGTATTTTACATCAAAATCCCTGTCTTTTCTCTTTTTGTAAAACCAGGAAATATGTTTCAAATGTTTGATGACTCATCTTGCACTGCATCCAGCATTTACAAAAGTTCATCCAATCTGGCCACAGCAGCCTTTCAAAACCACACTTCACTGCTTGTAGGTCATAATACGTACTAACTAATATGGTAATATGAAGAGAGAGAGGAAGAGATGTGTTTGGATATAAGTGGGCAAAACCTTTGTTTTTCATTTCCACAACAATGTGGCGGAGGTCTAATTTATTCATCTCTCTCTCACCCTCCTACTGATCCAACAGAGAGGTGTGTGTGTGTGTGGAGCTGACCATCCACTCAGCAGTGTACTCTGCGGTAGCTCCATACTGCATTAAACACTAAGCCCACCTGCTTTCAAGCAATCCGATCAGATGCAAAGGATGTGATTTAAATCCTTCTCGTAACTGCAAAGCTCTCAAATATTCTGTTTCACTGGGGAATACGTCACAGTACAGAAGCTAAATATGCTCCGACTTCCGTTTCACGAGGACTTAAACAGCTGCTTAATTAGTAGCTTTCAATGTAATTTCCACTCTGAAAAAAATCACTAAATGTACATAATTGTGAAAAACTACTTACTGCATATAAAGTATTTTTATTAAAAAATAAGATATTGGTCGACAAGAGATACTGAGATAAAGTATGCTATTATAAAAATAGCAGTTAAACAATCCTAATGTTGGTTACGGGATATGACCACATTCACCAGTGACAAACGCTGACCCATTTGTAAAAACCACAGGGGGAAATAAACACAGGAAAGATGATTGTTTATTAACCAAACATTCCCCAGGAACTTGTTGCAGGGACATGTAAACTATATCATGACTCATCAGTCATATTATGTAACAAGGAGCTCCTTCAGGCCCATTTGTAGGACAAAAGGACCATGAACAGTCCTCTGTCAATCAGCCTGTGCTCATCCAGAGGGGGAAATCTGTGACTTTTCATTCTAATAAAATCTTTCATTCAATTCGCTCGAGCTCTACAAGCTTCAAAAGGGGTTATGGAAATGTCTACAAGGGCTTAAGAGCACTCTGGACCTGATGGAGGTCTTAATGTATGGCAGGAGTAAAGCTCAGGACAACTTCCGCATAAGACGTCAGAACATGCGGCATACGTCCCCTTGCTTGCGTCAAATTAAGCCTCGAGGTTTAAGAGGCTTAAATGCAGACGTGTGCGCATTCAGCCACACACATGAACAGGCGCAAACACAACACCGAAAGTGAAACGATCCTTAAAGCCCTAAATCTGCCGGCCAATTATGATGTAACTTCACTGGACCCCCTCATGACATCATGATATGTACTGAGAAGTTAAGCTTCCCCCAGTAAAGCTACTCGGGACTTTGATTGGCTTAGCCGTGGTCTGAAAGGGCTTTAGACACTGGTGTCGCTGTTGCTCGGATTTAAAGATCAGAGCATTCCTGCAGAAATGACTGTGTGGGGTGTGTGTCAGGGGATTTCGCCATGCCTTATCACTTGGAAATTGTGTTTGCATAAGAGTGTCAGTGCAAAGGTGTTAGACAGGTGTAGGGGTACACTGGGAGCTGGGAGCTGGTTGGTGGGTGGGTACTGTATTCTGGGAGCGACAACTGAATTGCAGGCAAATTGAACGCGACGAATGGAAGGAATGTTGCATTGTTACTTTCTTACCGGTGAGGTCTGTGCCCTCTGGGAACAGGAGCAGCTGCAGGGGCTCTCTGATGTCACAGAAGTAGTCCAGCATGTTCTCCAAGTGTTTCTTGTCCGCTTCCCAACGACGCTGGATGAAGACGAAGCAGGCCACCTGCATTGCCCAGCCTGGAAAATACATACTACGTCTTTACATGTGTAATCGATTACGTCTCATGTGCAACTGACTTTTCAAAGCAGAGAGAGCCTATGTTTCCCAAGTAAATCAAATGATATTGGGCTTTTTCCATCAGAGTACCTATGCTCTGAAACATATTATGTCACGATATCATTGCAGTCGAACCAGCATCTTCTAACAGGAAAAAAATGCACTTTCTTTGGTCATGTTAAAGTCCCAGTGAAACTGGAAGTGAGAGTGTTTTTAGCTCCTGTCCCAGTGAAACGGAATATTTCAGCAGTGTACAGTTACAAGAAGTAAAAGTGGGCGTGGCTTTCAGTTTAGCATGATGCAGAGCTACAGCGGAGTTTGTCGCTGAGAGGACTGTTGGCTCCACGCACACCTCCCTCGTTGTTAGATCAGGAGGACGACAAGGGAGAGATGACTGAATTCGACCTCCACCGCATTGTTTTGGAAAACAAAAGGTTTTGCCTACTGATTTCCAAACACACGTCTCTTCCTATCTCTCGCCATCTTGCCCTGTTAACTACTTCAACCCACAAACAGTGAAGTGCAGTTGCAATATGACTGCTGTGGCTAGCTAGTCTCGTTTGATTGGGTGAAGTGTTGTAACTGCTCCTGAGCGCAGGATGAGTCATCAGCATTTTTAAACCCTTTTTCTGGTTTCTGGCATCTGGTTTTACAGAAAGCGAAAGGATGGGGATTTTTATGTAAAAATACTCCAACACTGTATTGATCTTTTGACGTATGTTTTGCATGTCACGAGAGATAAAGTAACACTGGGACACAGGATTAAAGCTGGGAAATGTATTCAATTTCATGATGACTCAGTTACCAGTTCATAAACCACACTTAGCTAAAACCTACACACTGTATGGTTAATTCAGATGCTGCGGCTTGTGGTGCTGTTGAACTGTATTGTGTTATACTGACAGGCGTTTCTAATGTTTTGTCAACCCCATTTATATCGTAATGGCAGGCTAAATAAGGGCGAGTACACATGCCACGTTTTTGTGCTCTACAATCCTTTGACGACAATGTAGACGTCCCAAGTGCCGTCCAAGCATTCCCAAGCGCCTATGTTTCTTTTTTAGGGAGCGACCGCTGCTTCCTGAGATAAACTACATTAAATTTCTGGGATGCAGCACCGTATGTCAAGTGACGAGGAACAACCATCACAGCAGGTAGTGTAAATATCAGTCCATGGTAAATGGATAAATAAATAGAGACGGTAATCATTTTAGTGAGGGGCAGACAATATTTTAGGCCTGATACACACTTAAAAAACAACACTTAGAGGAAGATCGGCTCCGAACTCGGGATTTTTAATAAGTAGGCTATGATACAGTGCAGGTTATGGTCCCTTAGCAATGTCAACCCCAACCTACCTCCCATTTCTTTAAAGTTGGCACAGAGTAGGCACAAAAGTAGCACCCAGCACCTGACTTTGTTTTCCAAGCGGTAACAGAAACAGCATGTGCCCTTACGGATCATTTTCATGGCATTCTACTGCTCTGAATTTGCATTGTGCTGTTCCTCTTTTATATTTAGATTCAGCTGTCTCTCCTCCTCTAAAAGTAAACTGCATTGCAATGATGTAATGATGTTTCTGCAGAAGTGCTGTGCGAAGCACAGATTATGGTATGCAAAGGTGTGCAAGTGTGTGTCTGTGTGTACACCAAAGAGGTGAGCACCCGCTGCATACCCACCAAAGCCAGGCACAGCCTTCAGGGCAGCCTTGAGGCAGATCTTCTCCAGACGCAGGTAGCTGTACCTGAGCAGACAGCACCAAAGGAACATCCAGTCCAGACGGGTACGGTGGTTCATGATGATCACACTTCGCTCCCCCGGAATGAAGCCATCACCTGTTATCACCACCTTCACCCCAAATACCAGCTCCAGTAACGACTGCAGAGGGGAGACACACGGGGACGGAGAGAGGATGAAGAGGAAAGAAAGGAAAGGGGAGTGAGAGACAGCAAGATAGAGAGGTGGATGATCAAAGGGAGATTAGGATGATCATTGAAAAAGGATGTAGAGAGAGAGAGGAGGGGCTGGGAAGAGGAAAGGTGGTGAGATAAATTTTAAAGAGAGAGAAGCGTGAGAGGAAAATAAATAAATAATGCTCTCAATTCATGCGGTCACAGTAAACAAGATTTGCATAATTGTTCTCAAGAGCAATTTAAATAAATGAAGTTCACTCCTGATAAAAAATAAAATCTGATTACACAGAGGAGGCATAAATAAGGCTGAGATGACGCAGGCTATCGTGCCTGTGTCAAACACAGGTAACGTAAGACCATCTGGCACGTACAGAAGTAGGCTAAGTTAAGGCTAAGCTGGTGTACACACCACAGGCAGGGTGAGCCAGGTAGCGACGATGCGATCGGTGATCCAGCGGTACCAAGCAGGGGACAGCATCATGAGCGGCAAAACTGGACCCAGCATATAGATACTTCCAAAGAAGCTACCCAAAAACAGGGTCACCACGAAGTACAGGCCCCGCACCGACACAGCCATCTGCGGAGAGATGAAGGAGACAAGATTAACCTGAATATAAATCAAAGTGTGAGCTGATGTTGCTGTACTAAGATTAAAAATGATGACATTTATGGAATTTATTCCACTCTGGAAAATATCTCAAGAGAAGCGACTCTGTAACATGAAACAAATGAGATTATCGACAGTCTCATCAATAGCATAGAGTGCTGTTCTGTTGTTCTTCGGACATATTTTCCCACAAACAGTGGAAAATCCAGGGCAGACATTCCTAGTGTGGAATGTAAATAGGGGAACCTTTCTGACTGTCGCTAACAAATTGTAGGTGCATGGTCACTAAATCAAATGTGGCTGTGGCTTCAAAAACAATTCAGTCTGTACAGGGGCATAAAGTTTGAGCAACATAAAGAACTGGTGGTAAAATATCCCGCCTATGTTCACTGAAGCTTTCAAATCTTGGTAACAACCAAAATTTAACAGTGGCTGCATTACCATTTGCACAATTAAGTTCATATAACATGCTATAACCAGCTAGTGTAGGCAATACCATGAGACAATATGTATTACATGTTGCCATACCATTGTATTGTACTGCACTGTGCTATTTTGCCACACTCTATTAGCTGTTCCTTCAAGATCTGTGGGTGTATTTGGCTAATGCAACCAATATTGAAGATTAAAAAGCAGGACAAAACACGGTATCTTCTTCATAACAGGGCTCAACATTAACTTTTAAACATGGCTGGCAGGCCACCAACCAGGCATCAGCTTTCGGCTGCCGAAACTGAAAATATGGTTGCCATTTTTAGTCACCTTATATTCTGTGTAAGACACTACGCAGTTATACATCAGCTTAATTATAAAAATTAGACATAAAATAAAGTTTCAAGCTTTATAACAGTAACAAAACAAAATTCTTCTTATAGTTTGTGTTTCATATGAGCTTGAATTTTAAGCGCAACTTAATTTGCTTCGCTATTGTCTCTAAAACTGATGCCTGTGCGCACGCAACGCATGTGCAACGCTGTCTGATTCCAGTTCTGACTGTAAGAGCAATATTTAATAATTACTAATGCAACAAATACTCACAATTTATTTATTTTTAGGTGTTTTGCTGTTTGTTGCCTCTATTCTATATGTGAAAAAAATCAATACTACATAATATTGTGGTATTTTTGCATGGCGATATCACATTGTCACAGAGTGCCGTGTCGATATTTTTATATGAGAAATACAAATTAAACTTTAGGCAGCCTACTACAATAATAATCAATTGTTTTTTCAGTTTATTATATAAATTTTGCAACTGGAAAAAAAAATGGCGGAAGTGATGAACAGAATTAAAATGTTTTCTTATAAGATAAAACAGATGTTGACAAAGTTTTTTCTTTGGGGACTTAATTTCCAGCTGAAAAAAGGAAATAAATCACAATATATTACAATGTATTTTATCGCATAACTAAGCATATCGCAACATATTTAAAATCGCAATAATATTGTATCGTGACTTAAGTATTGTGACAATATCATATGGTAGATCCTCTGGTGATTCATACCTCTATTAAAAAGAATAAGTTGCCAGTGGCAGCCTAGCAAGTTGCAACTACTACTGTCGAGCCCTGCATAAATAGTTTTTGCAAATTCCCAGAAAATCTGTTGAAATAACAGAAAATAAAATTACACATACTAGAACAGAAGATTTTATCCATATTGATCATTCCTTCCTGAAGCAACCCAGAAAGTATGTTGACGGTCTCTAACCACCCACCATCAAAAGCTAAGTATAGAGAAGGTCATACTCTCAGCTGCAATTGAATTTTTTAATCCAACTAGCTGTCATTTAAATTTTAAAAAAGTGCTTGTGGTAACACTTCACAAAGGACTCCTGTCTCCACAATAACATAAAAATGATCTACTTCTGTGGCAGGAGAGAGCACACCAGCACCTGAAGCTATGACTGTAATCATTGTGCCATCGAGCCCGATATGAGGAGTGGAACTAATGGAAAAAATTACATGATAACACACTATTGAGGCTGCAATTGAACTGATAAGCTTAAATTGTATCATGCTTTGATAAAGCCATTAAAGATTTGATTACTTTCTTAGTTTGATAATTACCCTTTTGATTTATCAAGCCTGTTCACTAATTATCAGTCGCAGTTGTAAGCATTACTGTGCAGTTTTGAAAACAGCTGATGTAGCGACTGGTTTGAAATAGAAACACATGTACGCCCCAGATAAATGGAAACCATTTACTGTACAAGCAGCACTGTTAAGCATGTTCGTAACAGTAGCTGCACCTTAGCGGAAATACCACATGGTCATTAGGTTCCTGAGGGAAGTGATCTGCGCCTGTAATCCTTGTGAAACTTAAAACCAAGTAATAGGACCTTCAATTGGCCATGACATATCAGATAAGTCTGCACATGCCTCGTCATTTCAGTGACATCAATGGTGACCACTTCAGCTTCCAGTGGTTATGTTACACTTGTGGAACATGTCCCTATACGGTACATACACACAGGTGTTTTCACTTATTTTGCCTGATTAGACCTCGTCTCAGGACGGTGTGCTTTACTAGAATCTCTATCTCTCTTCTGTTCATTTTGCTACACCTGTTTTGTTATATCTTATTCATAAATGGACTTTGGTGTTATGTAATTTGTCCTAGTATGGCACCACCAAATCTGAGAAGAGGTCTAAGTTATCAGAGTGATTTTGATTACATATGTTGGTGCATAGGGCCTTTAAAAAACATCCAAATAGCTACTAAGCAAAGACATTTTTTGACTTTTCAATTAAATTCAATAGACTTATTTATCACTAAGGAAATTCTTGTGCCACAGAATGCCTCACGTACAGTGACACAAACTACAGTAACAACAATTAACATTCACAAACCAGTAACAACCAGATGAGTTCCCCAGGTCAGGGTCATACACTGGGCGCAGTTTAAAACAGTACAGTATTAAATATCAGTCAAAAAATTCAAAATATACAAGATATAAAGAGTTTAAGGGGCAGTGTGGTGGTGTAGTGGTTAGCAAGAGGGTTCCTCTTTCGAACAGAGTTGTGCGGAGTTTGCATGTTCTCCCCATGTCAGCGTGGGTTTTCTCCAAGTACTCCAGCTTCCTCCCACAGTCCAAAGACATGCAGGTTAACTGGTGACTCTAAATTGTCCGTAGGTGTGAATGTGAGTGTGAATGGTTGTCTGTCTCTATGTGTCAGCCCTGTGATAGTCTGGTGACCTGTCCAGGGTGTACCCTGCCTCTCGCCCAGTGTCAGCTGGGATAGGCTCGAGCACACGCGCGAACCCTGACAGGATAAGCGGTTATGGAAATGAAATGGATGAATGAATGAGTTAAGTGCTTCAGTGCCTAATAGAGTAACAATATAAGTAAGATCAGTACAAGAAGTCACAACAGGAGAAGCGCAAGTGAAAGTAATCAATTAATGACTGATAATTCCATTTAGCTGCTTTGATTACAGGGAGCTGGGACTGTGCACGCTGGCTCACTGTCACTCTCACTGAACACTTGAATACAACATCGTTCGAGCCATCGTTAGTGCAACTATTAACACCTGTGCTTTTTCTACTATGACAACTCAAAATGGCTGCTTTAAAAAAGGTCTAAATTTGCCTTAAGAAAGTCAATTAAATGTCAAATGTTTTGATGTGCTGCACGTGCTACTTGCTGGTACACTTGTGATGAAGGGCTATGTTAATAAACTTGATTCGATAGTGAAAGTGTCTATTCATTGTAAGTTGCATCTTGTGGTCTGAGTGACTATATAAATAAGAAGCAGCACACTGCTGACACACTGCATGCATGCTCAGAAAACCTTAACCTAAACACACAATAAGATTAACTAATCTTAAATTTAGCACTAGAGAAAGGCAATTACCAGCAAGTCCTCTGAGGTTGAGGTCAAAAGGGGAAATACACTGAGTCTTGATTTGATTAGACCCTGGCCTTGCTGACGCAGAGAGTCTAAGCTGATGCTAAAGGGGAGCCATTTCATCCAGCAGGTGTTTTCTTCGCTTATATGAACTGCGGCTCACACTTTCCACCTCAATTACTGTTATGATTGCACAAGCCTTTAGTTCAGACTACCTTCCCCCAACACTCCCATCATCTTGCCCTCGTTGACACCCTCTGCGGCACCATGACGCAGCAAGTCTCACGGCAGCAACCAACGTGGCTGAAGGTGCATTTAAAAGATGCAAGTGTGTTCGCATGCATGATTATGCTGGCAATAAGGGTTTAAGGGTTGCTGGTTTTAACAACGGAAAATGTGAGGCACAAGAGAGGTGAGACAACAACGCTTGCTCAGCACAATTAGGTGGTGTCCCTGCACACAGAAAAAAAAACACACCCCTGGGTGGCTCCTGGAACAAGCAGATGAGCTCTATTCATACATATGGCAAAAAGGCCTGACACACCTGGAGCCGGCGATGTGATAAGTGAATGGAATTATGGACATTAAAGTGTTAAATAAACATGTTTTTCTTCCGCCTGGCGTGAACACCTGGGACATGGCACTATTTATGTAAGGCATCCACGGAAACACTTTTGTTTTCATACTCCAAAGCGAGCACCACTTGTGGTTTGATTTAGTGCCGTCCATTTGGGTCGGTTTAACATTTATTTAACCATGATACCGTAGCTATGATCCCGAAAGCACTTCCCCAAACACACCGCCACAGGCAATACAAAGCATACTCTTCATAGTCCAAGTCTGAATTCTCTGGCAGTCATTTTGCATTCCTTACTTTAAGCCAAGACCAGACATCCCAGCAGAGAGGAGCAGAGTTAAGAGGTCAAGCATGTCTAGGCTAAACAATAAGCTTAAGTGGTGTGTGTGTGTTAAGAGACAGACAGAGAGGAAAAGACAGAGAGGGGAAGAATGAAATAGATAATGCCGTAAAATTAATTGCAAATAGATTTAAGTGCAGCTCTATTTAACAACCACAGTAGAAGGTTCTTAAGAGACACAAGACCCCAAAACATTGAAAACTCAGATGTAGGGTTTGGTTTTCTCTGACCAGTTACAAAGTTTAACAGAAATCCAACATTACCTTTTAACAAACGTGTCAAACGCATCAAGAAAACAACTGGTCAATATCAAACATGGCTTAACAACCCCATAATGTCTCAATCAGCAATCATCATTCATGCCAAGAGAAACCAGGTTCTTTCACTGTGTGAGTGGAAAAGGAAGCACTATTGGGAGGAGGAATGAAACACACTAACACTTAGGGGACACATCGTTTTTCAGCCGGACAACTGGAGGTCATAATGAGCTGGAAAAGCTTAACAATCTCTGTGGATACTTGGGTCGAATTGGACATAGTGGAAAAAAGAGCGGCAGTGATTAAGCAATTAGTTGTCAACCAGGGTTGGAAATTAGCAACAGCCACCAGCCACCAATGAAATGCTGGTAAAACATGAGTGGCTGCTAGATTTGCTTCATTTACCAGCCAAAAAAATCAATGATAGTCTATTGAATGGCTGGTAGATTTTGGAATCCACCAGCCACGGTGATAGATGAACAAAAAAGTTAATTTCCAACCCTGTTGTCAACTATTCAATTTATCGCGAACTAATTTGGTAATCCATCAATACCTTTAAATAATTTTTTTTTAAAAAGGAAAATTTCTCTGATTCTTAAGTGTCAAAACTTTCGGTTTCTTTACTACCAAATACAGTAAACTGAAGATCTTTTGGTTGTGGACAAAACAAGGCATTTGAGGACGTTGTTTTGGGCTTTGGGATCAACATGTTGCCATTTTATGTCATTTTATAGACCAAACAGCTAATCAATAGATCAAGAAAATAACTGATGGATTAAACGGCAATGAAAATGATTGTTAGGCTGGTTGCAGCCCTAGTGGAAAATCTTTTTTTTTTTTTTTTTTTTTTTTGAGTAAGTTCTCCCTGTCAATGTCCAACCACTTTCAAGCAGCCCTACGGGCAGGTCAGTGTGAGTGCGTTCTGAATCGCATACTTTTGCTTTTGACTTTTAGTAAGTACTGCAGCTGTCCTTAAAAAGTATGTGCTGTTGCATGCAGTATGAACACCATCAGGACATACTACTTTCTCATAACATTACGCCCTTAACTTTGACCCTCTTGCTTTTATATGCATTACCTTGGACATAAAAACAAATGCTACTAACCAAATTTGCCAGAGACATTTGCTGTTGTTACTTTGCAATGCATGTAGTTTAACTTTAAAGTTATAACTGCACAGACTGTAGATTTGCGCCCGTGAAATTACATCTGCATTTCTCTTTCATTGAAATTTTTATAGTTATGTCCTTTTGTTGTTTGTAAGATTTATGAGTAACTTAGTTAAGTTACTTGAATGCATGTCATCTGTCATTGCGACACCTGTTTGCAGCTCAGTTGATGTGACTTATCGTCCGCTGTTCAGAGGATTGTGGGTCAGAATAGCCAGAGAAGCATGCAGGGTTGCGTACTGCGAAATTGGACAGGATGTAGTAGAACATCCTGGTATTTTTGGCATACTGCATTTGACATATACTAAATTTATTTCTGGCATACTATATAGTATTGTAGCATGGGTACTGGAATGCACAGTATGTGCTGTGCATGCATATAAACTGCACACAGGTGGAGAAGCAAATGCAATAAAGCTTCTGCCACCAACAAATCTGGCAATTATCTCAGTGTAAATAAGTAAATAAGACTTTCCATTACATAAGGAAGAAATTTTAATTACCTGAGATCTATTTTTGAGCGTCTGAGTATGTGTGCTTGACCTGGCTGGGGTTTAGGGCTCAGTGAATGAGTAATGAGCTCGGGAGCAAGGTGCATGTCAGTGGCTGCTTCATGAACCTTTCCAATCTATCATAATAATTGATGTAATAACACAGGGTATTTTCTGATATTAAATCCACCCGCATTTGAATGCATGGACTAAACCACGCCTCGTTTATGCAATCTAATCAAGACCAGTAACTTGCTAATTATCTTGCATGCACACATTTTCCATGATCCCAGGGTGGGGCAAAGAAAACAGCCAGTGCAACAGGACTTTAACCAGAGAGACAACACGGGTTAGACAACGTTTAACTTGAAGCTGAATGGTTACACAAACGACATGTACCATGCTTTGTCTGTCAATAATCATCCCTTTGGTTAGCGTGTAGCTTCGTGAATAATTACCCAGCCTTAAATGCAAATAAGGGCGACCTTATAGACAAACAAAGGTGAGATGATGTGGAGACATAATGGACTGGGTGATGGGGTAGCTACTGTTATGACAGTTTCCGTTAGGACACTTTGTGCTCTTTGGTGGGCACACATTATCTAATAACCGACGTTAACTTAACGCCACCATTAAATAAGGACACTCAATTGGTGGCTCTCCACCGTAAGTTACACTGTCCATGACGTTACACTATAACGTTAAAGTATAATCGATAAAATGAGAAGAACACCTGCTGTCATGCAGGTTAGGTTAATGCTAACTTAGCATGCAAATCCTCACATTTAACAGAAGCTAGCTCGTGTTAGCCGACGTTACCTGCTTATTTTAACAGCGCCGGCTAATGCACTAACGAGTGTCGAATAAATACTGCACACTGTCTGATAACAACATACCCACCTTTAGTTTTTATCCTGCAGAATCAAAGTTTAGCCAGGCGAGCTAGTTCTGTTAGCTCCGGTAAGTCCAAGCACTTGGTTGCGACATAGCAACTTAGCAAGCCAGCTAGCAGCTTGCTAACGTTAGCTAATCTTTTCAACGGCTGCGCTAATTGCTAGTCCTCAACGCTGACGCCCGTTGTAACTGTTTCGCAGCCAGTTTGCTTTCCGCGAGATAATATCACACAACAACTTCGCTTTCTCCAACTGCCTGTACTTACTATGACTGCAGCCAAAGTGTAGCCGCCTTATCGCTTTGCTAACACGACCTCTCAACTTGTTACCTCTCACCTGTTCTTGCAGCCGGACGCCGACAGGGGGTGCTGTTTGTGCAAACTCCATCCAGCGAGGAGGTGACGGTGAACCGCAGACACATCTTGTGGAGCAACATTTGCCATGGTGAATGCAATCAGATTTGACATGTTGATAGCGAGTATAGTGGAGGAATGTGTTATATTTTAGGCAGCAGTGAAACCATAACCGTGCACTCATGATATGGATGTGGAGGTGCCAAGGGAAAGAGGAAGACAACAACAAACAAAAGACTCCATGCATGCACTGCAAAGCAAGTTTCAGTGGTGGAGGAAGTATTTATCTTTAACAATGTAAAAGTAGGCCGAATAAGAACACAATGTGAAAATACTCAATTATGATTAAAAGTCATGCACTTAAAAGCATTTCAATGTTGTAGCTGGTGGAGCTGCTGCTAAGTACTTTGTATTGTTTGTTAGTTCAGTCTGTAATGTTGAATCATATTCTCATATTACACTCTTAAAAGAATCCACTGGTTCAACTTGGAAAAATTAAGTTAACAATTTGCATGCATCTTTATAAGTAGCTCCAACTCTGGAATTACTGAGCCCATCTTCTTTTATAATCTGACAAACTCAATTAGTTTAGTACAACCAACATGATTTTAAGTTTAAGTAAAGTTAAGTTTATTTACTTTATTAATCCCCCTGAGGGGAAATTCAATGTTTTCACTCTTGCTTGTCAATTACACACAGGTCCGAAAGACACACACATGCACAAACAGGACCTATCCATGCACAAAGTAGAGAGATGTCAGAGTGAGGGGGCTGCCCTTGGTGAGGCGCCCCGAGCGGTTGGGGGGTTCTGTGCCTTGCTCAAGGGCACCTCGGCAGTGCCCAGGAGGTGAACTGGCACCTTTCCAGCCACCAGTCCACGCTCCATATTTTGGTCCGGACGGGGACCCAAACAAGCATCCTTATGGACTGAGCTACTGCCACCCTTTTTGACCTCAAAAAGCTTAATTAAGTTGAACCAACTTAATATTTTCCAAAAGTTGCTGTGACATTTGGTGGTCAAACTGTTTTATTTAAGGTATTCTAACTTATTAATTTCACTCAAACTTCTTAAAATAAGTTGTCAAATGATTAAAACATGTGACAAACTTACCTTTTTTATGCTGAAAACGTGTTATCCACTATCCCCATTAATCATTTTTTAGGGTGAAGTATCTTCTATAGCTGTCACATAAATAAATGGAGTATAAAGTAGAATATTCCCCTTCAAATTAAAATGGAGTAGAGGAATAAAGCAGCATAAAATGGCAATACTTGAGTAAAAAAAACATGTCGGTCTACCCCAAAATTGTACCTAGAGATAAATCCACCTGCAGTCTTTTGTTATTTTCTTAATCTTTGCCTGCAAGGTGACCTTGAGTGTCTTGAAAGGCACCTATACATAAAATGTATCATTAATATTATTATTATTAATTTCAAAAAACATCAATTAATACACTTAATCTATCACAGCGTCATGATTTAGTTTAACGTGACGTTATACAATGGACAAAAATGTAAATGTAACACCTCAAGTTTAATTTAAAGATCTTAGATTTTTAATGCGCTCAATAAATGTTTTTGTTAAAATCTGTGTTAGTGAGTGCCTCTCCTTTTCCAAGGTAATCAATCCCCCTGACAGGTGTGACATTAAGAGGTGTGCCTAAGGATGGTCACGATAAAAGGCCACTCTAAGAAATGTATTTTTTTAATATATATAATTTTGAATCAGGGTTAGGGTGGTATATGACAGTTCTACATGTCAAATGAGACACAAAAATAATACAAACAGGATCATAGAGATCCGTACTAGAGGGGGTACAGCACCAGTCTCAATCTGCCAAAAAACAATCAATATAATAAAAATAAATTTGAATAAATGAACATATTAAAATTAACAGTGATAATAATATATATAGAAAAAGGAATAAATACAAAAAAATAAAAAATAATTGGCAGGGCAAGACAAAGCAAAAAAAAATCACACTTCCAGGCCCCCAGACAATGCAAAATAATTCCAAAAATCCCCCAGATTGGTCATTGAGCACGTTTTGTCATCCTAGTCAGCACAGATTCATAAGAGGCAGTTTTTGTCATATAGTTAACTATTTTTTTTTATTTCTGGGGGCTTTGTTAATTTCCAAACCCTGAGTACGGTTCTAGCAGCTGTAATGACTCCAGCCATAACACAGATACAACAAAAAAAATCAGTCAGTATCTGGTGTGATAAAAGGTTGAAATTTTGTTTGGGTGAGAACTTTAAAAAGTCCTTTATCCAATGAACAAATCAAAATATCATTCTTGTAATCATTAATACAAGTTAACAATGAACATGACAAGCCTACAGCACTACACTGAGAAGGAGTTCATCATTCATGCCCTCTGGTTGAAGTGTTTCAAGAGCAAATATCCAGTGGGCTTCACACTGTTTCAACAGACTTAAGCTAATAGCCTACTTCATTTTTTCTTAAAAGTTTAACCTCTGCAGGGGCAGAAATGTATTTAAATCAGGTTTGACGTCACTGAAATGAACTTCCACTGGAAAGTTATGTCTATTTCTGTGACTGTTTCTGTGCTCACTAATCCTCTTTTACAGAGCACGAGAGGCTCTGCTCATGTTAGTGTTCTTCCCCAAAATCCCTGTGTTAATAATATGTCAGAACTCATTCAGATCTCACGCATGGTATCGATGATATACTTCTCGACCACGTCCCCCCCAACATAGCCTTTTAAAGTAGTGTAAATCCTCGCATGTGTCATTTGTTTCTTTTACCCACAGTTATGAGGTGTTCTACTGTTACAAATTACCTCAGCATTCAGTGATGTGTGTGTGCGTAGATTGGTCAATGTGTCTGAGCGTATCCGAGCATGTACTCTCCTGTGAGTGTGTGTGTGTGTGTGTGTGGTGAGTGAGGTAGAGACGGACTGACAGACAGGGTAAAAGAGAGAGTGCACTTAGTCAAACTCAAGACTTTTCCATGACCTGCTCCCTATGGCATGCACTCTATCTGAGAGACTGAGTGAACTGTATAGCTTTGTCAGTATAAACTTCTCAAGGGTCAACGCATCACTTCAGAGGGGGAACGGAAAAACTTTGCTTTGAAACAAGCTCTCATTTTTTCAGTTTAGTGCCAGCTCACCTTCAAACGAGAAGCATGTCCGCATGATTAATGACGCTTGTCCGAGATAATTTAGCAAAAGCAATTTGATCAGGTGCTCCTAATCATATTCCCCTTTGAGAATTCCAAATATCTAAGCCCTCTGGTAAGAATCACAGGCGTTTCCATCCATGAAAAACATAAAACATGTTCACTTTAGCTGCGTTTGCTGATAAAAACGACACGGGAGGTAAGCCAAGTTAAAGGCAACAGATAAATGTAGAGAGCAGTAACATTAATTCATGTTCGACATGCCATTCCGCTTACATAAATCCACGTGGGAGAGACAAAGTGGCTTTTTTCGGGCATTGTACACTGTGTTTTGGTTTATTTTCAATGGAGTCTATTGATAGCACTTTAACGAGGCTTTATTGGGAAAGAAAACTCTTGTAGTTAAACATTCTTGCCTCTAATGACCTCTTGTGCTTTTGTGGTAGTTCAAAGCGGGGACATGGATGGTTTAACTTCTTCTCTTTCACTTCACTTCCTCCTCACGCTGACAGCATGGATCGGCCCCACACCTGTAACAGCGCTGTAACGCCAGTTTTGCATCTTAATTTCTGTGTGTTTATCTCCGTCTACATCCCGTCCCCTCTCTCTTTCCTCCCTTTTTTCCACCCTGGTCTCTAGGCAATAAGGATTAGAGTGGCGGGGCCATAAGCTGTCTATTTATATCAACAACAGCCTATGGAGGAGCAGCAGCCTGTGGCTTAGCACATTAACACACAAAACTACAGTACAAAGCGGATGCCAGCAGACGTGTATTGATCAAAGCTTTAAAAGCTGGAGGATGAGATGGAGATGTGCCTTACATCACCCTGTTAAATAGAGAATGAGTCCCTGGGTGCTTAGACTCATCCGTCCAAATATGTGCTGCGGTTGTGAGTCCAGCAGTTGCATTATGTCTTCAAAGGCAGGTCTGTTGAGGTGCAGGTACAGACAGCAGTTTGGCTGGGTGTTAAGTACGCTTGACTCTGATTAATTGTGATGTTGTGGTGCTTAGTTTTGAATAGCAATCACTACTTTGTGGCCCTCTGTTCCTCGATTGGTGTATCTCATGGCGCTGTGGGGTTTTCAAATGTCAAATATATTCAGGGAAAGGACAGATTACAAAAAAATGAGTGTACTCTCTGACTTTCAAATGTCTCATGCATTTCTTTCCTTTTTTACATTTAACTCTATCAGTGCTGGTTGTAGTGTCATTTGGAAAGCAGACTAGTTAAAGGTCCAGTGTGTGGGATTTAGGGGGATATATTGGCAGAAATGGAATAGTCATATCCTACGCTGTAGCCTGACGTGCACCTCCCCAGAAATGTAACTACACGTTGCGACGCTGCAGACTTCCTGTCTAAGCTGAAACCATTTTCCTCAGTGGAAACAAAGCTTTTATTTACTTTAATTTCTCAGATAAGAAACAATAAATTGTGAAGACAATAAAGCCTCCACATAAAGGAGGAGGAAATCTCCGCTATTCACTATATTTGCCAGTATAAACTTGTGCTAATAACGTTAGCATGTTATATTTGTTTGGAAAACATGTTTAGTATAAGACAGTTGTTTTGTCAGTGAACCTTGTGAGTTGTAATGGAGCCGAATTTTGTTACGTTACCTTTGTTAAATGTTGCTGTTGTCTCTGACATCATATGAGTAGAGGAAAAGTCCACTAGCTGTTAGGCTAATTTTTACAATGTAAAATGCCATAGGCTTGTGCTAATAACATTAGCATGTTGTATTTGTGGGGAAAATGTGTCCAGATAAAGACAAGTGCTTTGTCTGTGAATGCTGCGAGTTATAGTGAAGCTGATTTGTGTACTTGTGTTTTATAAATGCTCACAATGGCGTAGGCCACGTGTAGGGGTCCCTGTCATTGGTCCGTGATTATACTAGGCTATACTGTATTTGTGTACCATAGAGGATCAGCAAACGCAACAAAAGTAGGCTACTGGTCGAGATACAAGTGCCATAGAGAGAAGAGAGTAAAACACCATAACCTCCTGTTATTAACTCTGGGGTCGGGGTTGTGTGGGGAGCTCTCCGCGGTGCTGAAC
>NC_065519.1:14656091-14695808 GCF_006386435.1 Epinephelus moara
AACAATGGGTGCATCATGATGATTTTGGAACAACGGGACTTTGGAACAATGGGTTTAATATGGTCGGAACAATGAGATGTCGGACCAATGGGAAGTCGGCCCACGCACAAGTAAAAATCCCGCTTTAGAATGAGCCGTTTATATCTACCTACGCATTGGGTCCTTGTCTACAGAGATCGCCATGTTGCACTGCCATATTTTTACAGTAGCCCAGAACAGACAAACCAAACACTGGCATTAGGGCCATTCATTTCACGTTTTCGCATCGGCCACTGTAGTTAGCAGCCCCTCCGCGATGAGCAGTGGTGGAAAAACCTTGAGAATTTAATGTGAAACTTATTATTCTGCATTTTTATCGGTTTAAATCACTGGGTCTGTTTGTTTTGGAGAGGAAGAGACCATTGCAGATAATTCAGCTCCCAATAAATACATCTCAAACATCTGGATCTTAAGTTATCAGAGACAAAAGGTGAGCACACATTCGCAGGTGGGCTACCAGCCCGTCTGCGATGTGCCGAAAAGCATAGGTGAAACAATTATTTGTCATGGTACAGGTTTTAATCACCGGGTTTGTTTGTTATGGAGAGGAAGAGACCTCTGCGGATAATTTAGCTCCTGGTAAAAACCTCCTGAACAATGAACACAGAAGAAATCCTAACTGGGAGAAGTTTCAGCTGGTTGCAATCTGCTATCCCCACCGCCAGACGCCACAAGGTCTCCCTAAATCTTACACGCTGCTCCTATAAATTTTATGAGGGCAGAGTGACACTAAGCAAGTTCCTGAGTGTCATTTTTGCTAAGGTTGCAATTTGCCTTATCTCACCAGGTCTTATCTAAGCTGGCCACCAAGACAGACAACCAGTCTCTAACCTGTGATTTATACATGTCACAGTGCAGGTGTCCTTTATGCTCATTACACTTTATACTCAACATCCTTCATTTTCCTTCCTGACCTCTTCACCTTTCAATCCTCCCTCCTTGTTGTATGCCTCTCAGCGTATCTTATTCTAGCTCTTCCCTTGTTGACAGTGCCAGATATGTGTCTATGCTTGGTGGGCCGTCTCCAGACAGGTTATAAATAACTAGCAGAGTTTTCGCTTCATGTCCTGAGAGCTCTACTTTCTTCTCACACTTGAGGAACCATGGGAAAAGAATCTTTCCCTTACGCACATGGCACTCATAATAACAGACACGGTTATACATAAAACCTCTGAGCACATGTGCCCGTGTGCAAGCTTTGCACAAACACACAGACACGGTTATGTATGCACACGCAGAATGAACCTCGCTGGCTTATACAATAAGGTTGCAGCACTAAAATAGCAAGGTTATAAGCACAGGGGCACTGTTTATAATAAAATGTTAACTTACATTACATAACCTGCGCTGTGGGAATGCAGAGTACATTTCGACTGTCATGTAAGTATGGGAAACTTGCTGAAACAACAGAATGGGATAAAAGTCTGGGAGAGTGAAAAATAGAAAGAACAAGAAAACACTGGAGAAAAAAGTAGGCAGAGGAGCAGGAGTGGAAAAAGAGTTCATCGGATAAGTATTATTTTCCTTGAGGAGGGAGGGGTTATGTTATGGATACATAGTGTGAGTTTCTGAGTAGATGGGCGACAGTGAAACAGCGTTAATGTGAACTACAGTTGGGAGTCGGGGAGAATTCAGGGGTTGGCAGGTCAGACTCTGCTGACACACTGGGATCAGCGATGGGATTGTTTCCATTGGAAAGAATTCCAAGAATGAGCTAGAAGAGCTATCAGTGACTTCACTCAGAGAACTCTGACAACAGTTTTAATACATAGCCAGCCTCTCATATTCACACATAGATACTGTGCCTCACACCGACAATGGTGTGTGAGACACAGTCCGTTCCCCCTATGTCACCGAGTACTCAGTGACTCTCACTCGTCATAGCGCAAAATGAAAGCTGTCACCTCTGACCACCAGCAGAGTGGATGATAAACCAAGTAAAAGTGTAAGAAATTATGAAAGTGAAAGTCTAAAGAAAATGACATGATTTCAAACTGTGACATTTTTAGCATACAACAGACATGACTAAATAAGCAACAATAAAGTTTAAAGTAAGGGGGAAAAAGTCCTTAAAGGGACAGTTCACCCCCAAATCAAAAATACCTGTTTTTCCTCTGACCTGTAGTGCTGCTTATCAGTCTAGATTATTTTGGTGTGAGTTGCCAAGTGTTGAAGATAACAGGCTGAAGAGATGTCTGCCTTCTCTCATATGTAATGGAACTAGATGACTTTCGGATCGTAGTGCTCAACATCAATGTGTCTTTCCAGAAATTATGTCCTGGTTACTCAAGATACTTTACATACTTTATTGTGAGCAGTTTCATGTAGGAACTATTTTCTTGCTGCCAAACTACACCCGCCAACCAAATCACCGTGCAGAAGGAAGCGTGCGTCTACCGCTAGCTCACCTAGCCCTACTGACTAGCTAACGTTACAGCCCTGCTCAAGGAGGACACTGTTAACGTTTACATCTTGATGAGTAGATGCACACTTCCCTCTGCACAGTGATACAGTTGGTGGCTGTAGTTCGACATGTTCTTTAGGCCTACGTCGGTACGACAAGACACAAACACATGTGGTTGGGTTTCGGAAAAAAGAACAGGGTTTGGCTTTAGAATCTTAGGGGACGCGAACACCGGTCTCTCGGGTAAAGGTCGGTGTGTGTTGGACTCGTCCACCCCACTCGGACATTCACTGCCTTAACTTTCGTCCTTATCCCTATGTTTGTCCCCCGATGGCACCAGGCACCATTAAACTATAACGGCCGCGTATCATGCCGACATTACAGGACACCTTTTTTGGTTGGTTTCTGACGCCACAATTCACTGCCCAAGTGCCTGATTTCAGCGACTTCGGAGTGAGACCAGGCTCTGTAGTTTGGTAGACAGAAAATAGTTCCTACATGAAACTGCTTACAATAAGGTCTGTGGATTATCTTGACTAACCAGGTCATGGTTTCTGAAAAAAGACTTTATTTTTTTTTTTTTTTTTGTCCCCCGTGAGCACCACAATTTCCATTATATTGAGAGAAGGCAGACGTCTCTACAGCCGATATCTCCAACACTCAGCATCTCACACCAAAACAATCTACACTGATAAATAGCACTACATGTTAAACGAGCAGCCCATTTTAAGAGTTATTTATTAAGAACGTAATAGAATATTTAGATATTTTTGGAAAACATCCTTACACTGAGTTAGATAAGAAGACATATTGTTCACTTGTCTGTGTGGTAAATATAAAACTGAAGCAAGAAGCCAGTTAGCTTAGCTTAAGTAAGTATATCTAAGCTTTGCTGAGCAGTTTTTCAACATAAGCCAATAACCCCACAACTGTTACTCTAAAGCAAATGTTGCTTCATCCTGATGGAAGCTTGCAAATGTGTGACATTACAATAGATGTATAACAATATGTAGATACCAGAACCAAGATGGCCTTTATTCAGTTGCCCCAAAAAGTTTCGGGTTCGGGTTTCAGGTGTACTTCCGTGGTATGCAGCCCACTGAATAAGTGCAGTGGTGTCCCACTGACCCTGCGAGTTCATGGATTTTTAAATCCCTTTTCTCAGCTCCAGGAAAGTTTTATGAATATAAAACCTCAGTGGACAAAAAGAAATCATAATTGACAGAGCCCCACTTGACCTACTTTGCAGTCAGAGGTGTCCTTTCAGTTCTACAAAAATCTCTTTCGCTTTTGGACCACAGGGGACTTTTTTGCTGCAATACCACAAGTGGCCACTAGGAAAATTGCTGAGCAACGTTCTTGGGTGCCTGGAAATTACCCTTTTCAAAAACACAAAGGAAAATGAAAAAGTCAAATAAAAAGGACTTTTCTAACTTTGACAGAAAATGTTGTGTTGTTGTAGGGCTCCGTCATTCATAGTAAGAAGCTGATTGAGAAAATAGGTTTTCAGGGCCTTTAACGTAAGATCTTTCACGGAGATGTAACTGAGACGATGAAAATACATAATTTTAGTGCTTCAATCAGGTTTGAAGGGGCAAAGCAAATGTAAATTACCGGTTGCATTAAAAGAGGCTTTAATTGCAAAGGTTCCTTGCTGAGTTAATCAGGTGAGAAGTGGCTGAAGGAGAGGAGCTGAAGATAAGAGCTGCTCAAAATGTCAAAATGCTACGGAAAGATGCTTCAGGGGCTTCCTTTCATATCTCCTCAAGCCCCAGCAACACAGCACCCTTCTTTATTAAAACTCAAGTATATTGCTTTCTCACTATTCCTCCCAGTTATATTTGAAAGACGGCGCAAAGTTCAGAGGTGCCTGGCTGACGTCACATGATTGCGTAGCTGGATGCAAGTTCAGGCAGTCTCTCCAGCAGACTGTGGTCGTCCTTTTTTTTTTTTTTAAACTACTTATAATTTCTTCTTTCCATGATCTCATGACATTTTCCACTCAGATCAAGGAGCTGTTGTTAAGAAAGGGACAAAGGACATTCACTTCCTAACCTATTCAGAAGGCTCCCACCAGCCCCCTCGGGCCAGAGACACACTCTACTGCTGACCACCATTATCAGCTGGGGGGTATTAATAACTCTTTATGCTCCATTTTTCCCAGGAAGAAGGAAGCAGGATAGAATGTCAGTTCATTGTTTGCCTTCCAGGAAGTGACCATAAGGCCCTGAGAGTAGCACCTTGGCACAATCTGTCAGGTTCTTGGCCTCTAAAGGCCCTACCGCAGCAACTCTGATGGACTATTCCCGGCACTAGGCAATCAAAGTTGACCTATTGGGTCACTAATACAGCAGCAAATCACCTGAGAAGTTTCCACTGTAACAGTGATCAGAAAGCTTTGTTTATTCCTGTAAATCCCCCAGTTCCCCATTAGAGCTTTTCCACTCAACCACATTTTATTAGTCTTGTATCATTGTGGCGAGTGTTTATGGGGAGAGCGTGAGGAGCCGCTTCCACAGACTTTTATACTCTGCACTGTCCTCAATGATTCAAATTGTAAAAAGCACCCAAAGATTGGAAGGTCAAACCAAAGTTCTCCAAAGTGCTGCATGGCCTTGTTTAATATTTTTAAAAGAGCTATTATTAAGAACTTAGACGTGAAAGCTGTCAAGTGCTCAGGGAATGTGATTTTGCTGTAACAAGGAGTCAGATTGTGTGTGTTTGTGTGCAAGTTGAAGACAGGAAGTAGCATGTGGCCTGCTCTCGCTTCTACATATAGCCATTTGATACATGCATCTGTGTTCGTAGAGAGATTCTGTATGTGAGAGATGCCGAGCAGGAAGTAATACCGCTTTTCTGTAACCACTGCAGGTGAAGTTTGAGTGGGGAACAGAGCGGGGGGGGGGGTTTCACATGAAGGAAAATGAAAGTAAACACAGAAGTGTCTTGGAAACAATACTTTAAAAGTGGTGAAGGATTACCCCTGTAAAAGACTCATTTACTTCCATCTTGCGCCATAAAAATGGCAGTAACTCTTCACAGTCAATTATTCTCACAGCAGAGCCACACAGTTGGATAGCAAATTCAAATGTTTATTTACAGCCTCTGTAATTGTCACAGAGAAAAGTGGTCTAAATACAAAAAGAAACAAAAAAACAAAACAAGAGAAAGATGGCGGCTAATCTCCCTGAGCTTTACAAAAACAATGTGGGACCTGTAGGTGACAGACAGGAGAAAGAGAGAGATGTTCTGTACACAGCCCTAATGCCACTCAAATGAGAAATTACAAAAAGAACAGACACATTTCAATCATGCTTGTACGACAGGATTTCATAGTGTACACAAGAGTGAAATATTTTCCACAAACCGACTGACTGACGAGACTTGGACCACAAATAGAGTGCTGATTTAAAGAGTGAACAAAGGAACACCGACTTCTGAAATTGCAGCACAGACAAAACAGACGTTGCTACCAGAGAACAAAGATTTCCCATTAACAGCTTTTGGCAAACATCGGGACTAAAAGACTTTAATACTGTCAGATATTACTGTATGTATTCGTGAACTCTGTCCTACAGCGTGACTTATCAGTGACCTGAACTTCATCGTGTCAAACGAATGGCTGTTTTCAAAAAAGAAAAAAGGAAGACGAGGAGACTTTCAGTTCAGGTGTGTACAGCTCAGAGCGATTCTCAGTCTTTGGCTTTCTACAAAGTAAAACCCAGAGTACAAACAAGATCAGCGCACTACAAGGCCGCAGGGGTTGGCTCATTGGGAACAACTATTTACACATCCTTCATCGTCTGTACATTGCTTCAACTGCTTTTTCCAAAAATTATAATTTCGCAGTCCTTACTCAGCTTTGCCCTTTTTGAACAGTAAACCTGCTTGCATCAGATTTTGTTCTCCATGTTGAACTATTTCGCTTTGTCGTCCAAGTACTGTTTGTCATAAGGCTCACAGAAGGCCAATGTAATGAGAGGATCATAGCGCGACTGAGCCCTCACTGCACAACAAGCCTTTGTACAATGAATTTATCGCATAAGCGTAGCATGCTGGTTTATTTTCGGTTTCTGCTCACGTCTCTAAAATTATTCCAGGTTGCTTTTTTACTGTGAATGTCCGACATAAGGTCACAATGTTTTTTGTTTTTTGTTTTTTTTTTAAACAAGGGGGTTGAGGTGGGATCCCGGTAACGTTTGACACAAAACACCCACTTCTCAAAAAACAGACAAAATCACAAAACATTCACTTCTCAGAAAGAGACAGATCTATGGACAGCAGTGGCAATCACAATAATTAACATATCAATCCAGAAAGTGAACACGGGTATGGACAGTGTTACTGTAGACGATAATCCCCACGGGTACCACAATAGTTCTGTATGAGAGTCTAAAGTCTCTGGGGTCATGACGCCAGCCATTTGGGAGTAAAGTACAGAGCAGTTGTCGCCCCTGCAGTGTAAGAGCTGTCCATGGAGCACTGAGCTGCCGCTGTCCAACAGGACGTCCGTTCTGGGCCGAGACACACACGGTGGTAGGCATGGTAGGAAATAAGTGTGCGGTGTCCAGCTCTGAATGAAGACAACCAGAGCTCCATGACATCTGAGATGATGGAGATGCAGATGAAGATCATAGAGCTGGGGATTTAAGTTTGGAGATTGATTGCACACACTGCAGGAATATCAGTATGAATATGAGGTGTGCGTGTCCGTTCTTCTCAAGTCTGATTTTGTGGATCTGCAGTCCAGGAGGATAAATTATTGTGTGAGAAAATGTGTATTGCTTCTCTTGTGGGATTGACGCTTTGGTGTCGAGGGCAACGAGATGGCATCGCGAGACACTGAATGTGTGTCTGCCAGTTTGTTGGAGTGCTGAGGTGCAGTGTAACCAGTGTGGGAGAGAGTCTGTCAGAAAGAAGGAGGGAACAGGGGAGCATGGGTGTGTCGACACAGCCTCTAGTGCTGGGAATTCTGTGTCGGTTGTCCATTTTGGATGCTGCCGTTATTCTGTTCCTCCTCTTCCTCCTCCTCTTCTTCCTCCTCCTCTTCACTGACCAGAAACTCCTCTGGAGGCCAGCGAAGCTCCCCACTCTCGACTTCTCCCTCCGTCGGCTCGACCACGATGGATGGCAGCCGATCCTTGAGCTTACAGCAGCGGTCAAAGTCTGAGGGGTCGGGGAATATCTGAAGACCAAAGACAAAAACAGAAATCTGGTTATTAACCTTCCATTAACCTCAAGAGTTAATACAATTTGCTATCTGAACTGCAGACAGTGGCGGCCCCAAGGGGGAGCCACAGTGGGCCACGGCCACCCTGATACAATTGCTGGCCACCTTGGTAAGAATAATTGGAGGCCGACATTACTCACAGAGGCTGTGTCACACTCATATTTGAAGCTAGTGGGAACATAGTGGTATCTTGTGAAAGCCAACAACCTAAGACATCCATTGGTACCAGCCATGTTGGCATATCTTGTTGGTAAGGGGGCTAAATAATGCTCCAAAGTTGGGCTACATTTTGGCGAGAGAACAACATAGCCATTATCAAAGGGGTCCCTTGGGTTAGATGGGTACCTACGAGATTGCTAATAATTGGAGGCCTACACTACTCTTTAAGAGGCTGTGTCACACTTATTTTTTAAGCTAGTGAGAACATAGTGGTATCATGTGAAACTAAACAACCTAAGGCATCCATTGGTACCAGCCATGTTGACATAGCTTGTTGGAAAGGGGGCTAAATAACGCTCCAAAGTTAGGCTAGATTTTGGCGAGGTAACTTGGCCATATCAAAAGGGGTCCCTTGGGTTGAATGGGTACCTACAAGTTTGTTAATATTTGTAGACCTATATTACTAAGGTTGTACCACACTCATTTTTTAAGCTAGCAAGAACATAGTGGTATCTTGTGAAACTAAACACCCTAAGGCATCCAGTGGTACCAGCCATGTTGGCACAACTTGCTGATAAGAGGGCGAAATAATGCTCCAAAGTTAGGCTACACTTTGGCGAGGGAACAACTAGGCAATTTTGAAAGGGGTCCCTTGAACTCTCACATCAAGATATCTGAATGAAAATGGGTTCGATGGGTACCCACAAGTTTTGCTAAACTCTAAAGGGCTTGTTCCCAGTAAATGTTTGGTTCCTTCGAATTGATCTACTCTTTCAAATTAAAGCTGTATATTTGTCTTTTTAAGCAAAAGGACGACCAGCCTATTTGAAGAACAATACATCACTTATCAGATATATAACACATTAAAACAGGATTGTTGTGGAACTCAAAGGATTAATTGCACGAGTATTAGTCTATGCACATTAGATATTTAGTAACATTAGACACCAGAGTATCTGTATGCGTTACCTTAACTCTCTATATGAGATTTTTTAACTAGCCTACTTCAACAGCATAAGCAAAATCCTGAAATTCAATGACTTTCGGTGTGCCACCCCAAGATTTTCAGTCGCCCCCATCTGGCCACCCCAATGACAAATATCTGGGGGCGCCACTGACTGTACAGCAGGCTCTCTCTCGAGTCAGCTGTCCCCTGTTGTATGGCCAAAAATGATTTGTGAGCATATTTCTGATCAGCGCTAAGTGTGCGGTAGCCTCTGGGACACCAGAACTTAGTCCTGAGCCTCGTAGAAGTGTTGCAGGCACCGCTACAAGGCTAAACAACTGTGAAGGAAGTGATGTGAAGACTAAACATCTGTGATGGGAAGTGGTTGCTTAAAATCCCAGTGGCATACCTGCTCTTGCCCAGCCCACATTCCTCTAACAGCCAAGTGAGCGTTCCACATAGGTGCACCGCTCACCCGAAAAACAAATTGCACAAGAAACTGTTACATCAGTGACTGTGTACGGCTAAATGAGGCATGTCTAGCGAGACTTACGGTAAATGCTGCATCATGTTTAATCTAAATGCTTTGGAAGGCATTGTGCCAAGCAGCTCGTAGCTGCTTACAAACTCATCCAGCACCACATCAGCCACTACTCGGAAGATTATACAAGAGCATAATCAGAGCATTTCAAATCAACGGTAAAAACACAAAGGTGAAAGGTTTACTGGGACATGATTTGTGTGTAAATAAAACATCCATCCCTATAACAGTCAGTATTTAGTGTTGAATACTTTATGTTCCTGCCGAGATGGAGTTGGAAGAAAAGGTTTAGGAAAGAACACGAAATCGGCCACGTTATCTGCAAATCCTGACTGATATGTCTGCTTATAAACGCAGCGTGCCACACTCAAATATTTGGATCTAAACTGAAGGGCATGAGAGACGTCCTGACAAGAGAGATTACATGCATTCCCTGTCCTGGCAAGATTGGACATCAACATCAGACTTTCTCTGTTCTCAGGAACCAGAGAAATGGCCCAGGGGAAAAAGCCTGCCACTCCTGGTCCAAGAACAGCATTTTTTTGCTGTTGTTTGGATAAAGTGGATGAATATTTTTAGACCTGCATATTTCACTCCAAGACATTGGAGGGGAGGGAGCAATGTCGCTGTCTGGGCAGAGAGCCGAGTGGAAAGAAAGCATTAGATGAGGCAGGAGAGAGACTGAGATGAGAAGAGAGGGGGAAGAGATAGAGGGGATCCAGCTGTGTCAAAGTCTCCATGAATTCCATAGGAGACAGATGAGGAGGGAGGAAAAAGACAAAGCTATAAATACGCCTTGTGAATGTGAGAATTTGTCAGGTTATGAGCGCGTGTATTTCTGCAGCTTTTACATTCTCCAAAAACAGCTGCGTGCAGAGCCACGCCAAGAGGTGCGATTATATGCGTATGTGTGCATGTCTGCTCACGTCTAATGCCTGCGTGTATCTCCGTTTCCTGGCCTGCATCACCAATCCTCACTGTGCGTCAGCACCAAAGGGAGTTAGGCAGCACACGACCTTGCCTTTGGACCCCTAGCTAACACATGTCATAACTTGTTTCTCTTCCAGTGGCAGGAAGCAACGACACATCATCGGCCAGGCACAATGCTGGCTATTTTGGGATCTTCTGGGGTGTGCGGTGGGCGCACACTGAATCATGACATTGCCTTTTGAGATGATAATTCGGGAAATCTGTGACTATTTGCTCATCCTTCTCCACAAGTAGGTCACATTCATTCCAGTACCTTTTATAGGTGCAGCTGGAATTTTATGGTCACACAATTCGTGTCAAAGCCCGCGGCACTCATAATGGAGGAAGTGACTAGTGGCGACATCACCGCTTCATACATAGCATCTCTAAGGAGTGGCTGGGACCTTGGGCAAATGGCCGAGGTGAGGAAATACAGAATGGGGATGGAAAGAGTGGAGAAGTGGCAGCCTCCTTTTTCTGCACCTTCCCCCCCCTCTCATCCGCTCCTCTCATCCTCTCAGACAGACTCACAGCTGGGGTGTGAACTGTGGGGAGAGGAAGCCAGCCTTTTCCTCTGGGTCAGTCTACATCCCCTCAGAGTCAACAATGTCTACATGTAGCATGGCATGAGGCGAGTGCATTAAGTTTATAAAAATGTATGAATATGTACTTGTCATAAAAATAAGTTCTGTCAATCTTGTACCAAACTCTCTTTAAACAGGAAGGGCCTTTTAGCCCTGTGAGTTTTAAAAGTGTCAGCAGGTGGAACTTACAACACCAGTGGTTAACTCACCATTTAAGATGCTGTTTCACTAACCATTAGGCCAACTTCCTGTCCAAAAATCATAAATAGTCTCCACTCAGTTTCCCCATCTTTTACAGTAACACGGTATAAATATTAACACACGGCTCTTTAATTCTTTTTTTACCCTTGGTACCAATGTGACACTAAAATAAGCGAGCAGCTGTGTGTTTAAGTAGTTTCCAACACGGCCCTGTTGAGCTGACAGTAAAACAAAGCTGCTGGCAACACCTTGTCAAGACCACCTGATGGCTGCTTCTCTCATCTCTCTGAATCTGTGCCATTTATTTTTGTGACAGGCTACAGTAAATTAAACACTATTTCCCCACACGTACATTTCCTTTGTATGTTTTAAGTTGTGACCGACAGTAACCTCTGACCGACATCAGAGAATGAAAAAAAGGGATGTGGGCTTTTAGTTATCTTGTGTTTAAAATTGCAAGTTACTGTCCTGACCTAATTATTCAAACTTATCAGAGTGATCTGTAAATCACCTTTATTTTTAAAATTATTTGGCTTAAGAGACAATTCTCCTTTTATATTAAATATAGATTTTAAAACCTACTAAAAATTAGATTATTTAGACATTTCAGTTTCAATCCCTTTGTTTACCAGACCCCGAATGTTTTGTTATGTTTACTTATTCCCATTTTATTTATTTATTATGCAACTGAATATATTTTCACATTGTTTTTATATTATAAAGTATATTTTCTAAAACTTTTATGATTAAAAATCTGGAACATACTCCATGTAATGACTGTACTCAATAGAGATGAACCAATTTAAAAAAAAATCTTTATGCTATTATGTTTCAGTGACTATTTATGTTAGCCTGTTAATGGCTAACAGGGTCAAACTGTTTCAAAATGTATTTTTATACAAAGACATTTTTAGCTTAGCCAGGGGTTTGTAGATTAAACAATAGAAAAACCCTATTTACTTTCAAATTATTTGCTTTTATCCACTGTATTGACATTTCTACTGTCTCATAACAGATGCAGCTGCTGCTCCCTCCTGTTCACGCTGATCTCAGTCCAGCTCATACAAATGAATGGATGAGGACAGGTTTAAAAAGGACCACTCCACATAAAAATGTACGGGCAGGGACAGAAGTGGGGCAGAAGTGGTGTCATACATGTGCGTGTGTGTCCTACCTGAAAGGAGAGTCTGTCCTTGCTGGGGCTGAGCCTCATGTCCTCCATGGGGGTGCTGTTGATCATCACCTCAGTCATATCTCGGCTGGGCACAAACACTGGGCTGCAGAGGGCGAAAGAAGAACAGAAAGTCGTGTGATTAGATACCGTGCAAAGGTGATAGTCGTCTATTATTGCCCTTTTTCCATTGAATAAGCTCTGGTTATTGAACTGGTTCTGTTCAGGATTCTTAAAACCTTGGTGCTATTAAATAGTAGACGCATAACCTGCAGGCTTTGTTCTGTCATTACAGATATTTCTCATTTCTATTCTCAGTCCCATTTCTCATGACTTCTCTATTGTTGCCTTCATGCTCTCTTTCCAGTCTGTGGAATATCACACGTCCACTGATGTCGTCACGGTTCGCACTTAGGTCAAGAAAACCTGCTATTTTTTGGTTCCAGCTGAGAACCAACTTTTCTGAAGTGGTTCTGAAACCAATTTATTTTCAAAATTAAGTGTGAGAGCTGGATTGGAACCGGTGACATGTTGGGAGTAAAATGTGTGAACTAGCCTAACAGCCCAAGACACAGTGTGTATACCTCTAGAAAGGTTCATAGTTCATTGTTAAACAATTGTACAATAAAAATAAAAGTGGTCCCTGTTTGTTAAGTACAAGGGACAGTCAGGTTGTGTACATTTGGGACGAAGAGACACTAAAACGATCAATAACGGCATGTGAAAAAAGCAGAACAACTGTTCATACACACAGCCAGAGTCTGAAAGTCATAGCTGTTTACCTGCACGTCACACAGTTTTGTTTATACTCTGTGCATCTTGACCACAACACACTGAGCATCCAGTGCGCTCTCCGTTCTGCTGTGCTAGTGCACTGCAAAGCTGCAAAGCTCATGATGTGGCTTGCATAAGGTGGCCGTTTCTAAATACAGGATGATGTGCTGTTGCACTAGCAACCAGAGAACACAGTCATTGTGAGAGTGTGCTGGGGGCGTGCTGTGGTATTTGACTGGGGCGGAACTCGATGCACTCAGTTCCATCAAAGCGTGGCCAAACTTTCCATTTTAGATTAAAGTAACAAGAGCTTGTTTATCCATGTTCGGTGCATTCTCTATCCACTATTGTCGTAGTGAAGCTTTAAAAAAAAAATGACTCCGAGCAGGTCCCAGGACCGACAGACGGCGTCTTGAGACAAGATGCTGAGCGGCCTTCTCACGCTCTCTATTTAAAGCCCGGTGCCTTGTGGTCAGTGGCCACAGGCCTGTGGTTTGTGTGGTCACTGGCTATATGGAACAAAGAAAACAGAACACAGAGAGAGGCTCACTCACATCCTCACATTATCTGGTTCAATGGACCTGGGTTTTTTTGGGGAAGAGATGTGTGGGCTTCACTCGACCTACTTTGAATCTCAAATAAAAATGTTTATTTTTGGAAACAGCGAACGGTAAAAAATTATACCGTGGTAGTGATTTAAGCATGGTTTTAAAATAAGAGCGATTATGCAAACATCTGTTCCACTGAATTAATTTGGTCCATTCACCACCGTCTTATTCATCTATCAGAACACCCTGGCTTCAAAGTCTGTTAGATAACAGCAGAAAATATTGAATCATTTCAGTGTTACACAAACAGAGGTCCTCTTAAAAATAAACACAATCTGCAATTAAGATATGAAACAGTCTCTGGAGTTTCTGACTAAAGCACAGTTATTTATTTTGGTCTGCATTTATGACTCAAACAAAACTGAGAACGCTCATCATGAAGATATCTATAAATATCAATGTTTACTGGCACATGAATCATAAATGAAAGCTGTATTATTGTTTCTGGCAAACTCATAATTCACAAGAAATTCAGCTTTTACGTCAGCAAACAGTGCTGCACAAATAAAACCTTCACAAATTAGGTTTCAGTTTTGTTAAGCTTTGAGTTCTTAATGTGCACATTTATTGCTGAGTTTATGTTTTGTACTTTATCTTGTGTATTTGTTGTGGAGCTCTATGAATTCAGCATTACAGATAAGGTTAGGCTATAAATACTGTGGTTATCCTACATACTTGTCCCTTTACAAATTAACACCTAGAGTTGTTCCAATATCGATGCCAGTATCAGCAATGCCTCCGATACTACCTAAAATGGCTCCAGTATCAGCGAGTATGCAAGTCTACGCACTGATCCGATACCACATCATTTATTTAACTCTTAAGTAGTTTCACGCCCAATGAAACAGCAGTTTTCTTCAACATTAACTTGTCTTCACCACTCTAAAAAAGTAGCGCTGTTTGGCCACTGGCAACTGTTTTTTTATAGCAGCGAAGAAATTTTTTTCCCTTTAAATTGTGCAATACTGGCGATATTTTACACTAGCATTCATTCTCTGTATGTAATGCCATACAACAATGGTAGAAACCATTTCACATCCATTCAAAGTTAGGAGTATCTGGCTGTTAATGCAGTGGTATTGGATTGGTACTTAGTCGTGTGGTGGGAAAAAAGAAAAAAACGATACAGCATAGTATCGCAATATTTTTGTGTGGCAATATATCGTCACACGGTGCCACGATTAAATTAAACTTTAGATAGCCTACTAGAATATTATTATCAATTGCTTTTTCTGTCCACTAGATACATTCTGCTGCAAAAAAATGGCTGAGGTGAGATGAATGACTGACTTTATCTCAAACCCAAAAAACAAAACAAAAAAACAAAACAAGACAAAGATAACAACGTCCGAAATGGAATAGGTAGAAGTAAAACGTATGTTGACTGAAAACACTTATTAGATAAAACAGACAATTAAGTTTTCCTAGTATCGCAATAGCATATTGCAACAAATTTACAAAAAAAAAAATAAAAAAAAATAATAATAATAATCGCAATAATATTTTATCGTGACTCAAGTATCGTGATATATCGTATCATGGATCCTCTGGTAATTCCCACTCCTAGTACTCAGTATCATCAGTACCCAGGTCCAGGTTTTGGAATCCGTATCGGGAAGGAAAGAGTGGTATTGAAACATCTCTGTAAACATTAAAATAAAAAATAAAGTGAGACTTAAGTCATTTGTTGACAGAACTCACTCTTCATCCCAGAAACACAAACTTGAATTCATAAGCAAACAGATCTGGTATAACCAGTTAGGTATTGACATAGACAGTTTGCTGACTTTAAAGACTAACTTGTGCTGCACATTTCAGCATTTAACATCATGCCCAAATAGCTACAAGAGACATTATTTAGCAAAGGTACTGTCTAACTTTGAAACTCAACAAGAATAAAATAATTCCCCCTGCTTATTGATTTCTGATAAAGCCTGTAGGATATCAAGGCTTCCATATTGTGCATCTACAACTTTTGAAGCACTGTCCTGTTCTACAACACACACTGCAGTATTCATGTAGACTAAATAAGAAGCAGCTTAAACCCAAAGTCATCCTGAGGAGGAGAGAAATGTGTGCCATGAGTCACCCAGAGCCAGGAGATCATTAACCCCTAAAGCAATGGCATATATCAATCACTTTTTCCAGCCCTGCCTTCACACACACCCCTCGTCTCTTTCATGAGGAAACACTGACATCACAGCAGGGTGTCAGGGTGGCTCTAAAAATTAGAAAATTTAAAAGCTTCTGGCCGAACCGCCATAAAGTAACCTTTACTGCACCAGTCAGACGACACGGCACACTTGGCTCAAACAATACCCGGATATCCAAAAATAAAAGAAAAAAAAAGGAGGGCTCGAAGGATACACAAGGTTTAACATGGAAAAACTAATGTCAGCTGGGGCTGCTCTCATCTTCGAGTGGGATGCAGAGAGGGTGAGGCAGGCATGCGAAAAAGCAGCGGAGGTGGGGACGGAGGGGCTGAGCGGTGACAGTGAAGACCTGAGCAGAGGAGGAGAGGGAGGGAAGGGAAAGAAAGATAAACACTCGGGCCTTGCCAGTCATATTTCTGTTCAGGGATCGTATAAACATCCTGCTCGGCTAAGAATAACAGAACATTGGCCTAATAAAACATAAAGGGGCACAATGAGGAGGAAGTGGGGGTGCACGAGCAACAAGTCAACCTGGGAGGAAACAAACACACGCAGCCACATCTATTAGTGCCTCAAGTGTCAGGCGGGACAGCTCAACAGTGCGCCGCTCTCACACAGTGGAATACTTGATTCCTAGAGAGGAGGCGTTAAGTGCTCTGTAAGTAACCAGCCTGCATGTATGACATAAGATCAGCATACGCCCAGGAGCACACATTTGGCAGTCACACAGCCTTTATTGATTACCGCGTGAGGCTGTAAGACAGTGAACCTCTTTACCTCCTGACCCAGTCGAGATAATGCAAACCTGATCCTGCCAGCGTCTTAATGCCACATCCAGCCGCAGCACAGATGGACGGCAATATGTTCAAGACATTGTCAGTCTCGTTCGGTGTTTCCAGAACACATATCGGAAGGATTATCAGGGCTGAAACCATTTGTTGATTCGGTGATAGGGACAGAAAATGTATCAGGAAAAATGTGTAAAAATCAAATATGCCAAATAGAGCTGGACAATATATCCATCATTTATGGATATCGTGACACGAGACAGGTATCGTCTTAGATTTTGGATCCTGTAGTATCCAAATTATTGTCTTTTTCCTAGTTTAAAAGGCTGCATTACATTAAAGTGATGCCATTTTTTAAACTTACTGGACCGTTCTGTCGTTGCTTTTACCCACTTAGTCACTATATCCACATTACGTGGGGTTTTGTGAGTGGACCCCAGGAAGACTAGCGACCACTTTGTGGAAGCTAATGGGAATCCGAATGAAGAATAAAGAATTGCTGATGATTATTATGCCAAAATGTCACCAGTTCCAGCTTCTAAAATGTGAATAGTTGGTGTTTAAGGCTGTGATAGCAAATTTAATATAATTGCCTTTTGAAGTGTTGATCAAATAAAATAAGCGATTTGAAAAGGTCGTCTTAGACCATTAGAGCATTGACGAATTGTTGGTGAATTGCTTGTGTCCAAGGGTGTAGGTTTCCTTTCAACGTTGGAGGGGGTAGTATACAAATTGGGAGGCTTTGAGATCCTCGGCCAGAAAATTTTGAGCAACAAACACTTGATTTTTGGAATTCTGGTGTTTTTAATGCATCAATTTGTGCGTTTTCTGCACCAATATGTCTCCAATGTCTCTGCTACTTTTCATGTCTATGTCTAATGCACCCCCCTATAAAATCTACTCATGCTTCTTTCAGCCTTACTGGAGTCAACTTAATTAATAGTTAATTAGCGATACCCTTTACAAGGCAAAAATCATGCCACCACTTGCTACCAGCCTATTAGAGCAGAGCACAGTGTGACATGTTGTTTTTTTAACCACTGGAGTTGCAGACAAACGCACTGAGCCAGTGTCAAGTGGAGCAGTCGACGTGCTCAGCAGCCTCCTCCAGTTCTGCCTTGTGAAACATCTACCTCACCTCATTATATAGTGACCATATTCCCAGTAGCTTTAACTCCACGCTACAGCCAGTCATACAACGTAGGCAGCAGTCACATTTTAACAGAGCAAGGCCATCTGCCACACCAGCTTCACACCATCTGACCGTCAACTCATTCTGTTAAGATGTCCGACAGTCATTACCTAAGCATGACAGAGTTCATCCACCTGTCTCAAAGACTATAAAAAGGGCCAAGGCCATGCTTGTTCCTGTTTGAGATGTTTTTACAGCGCTGACATGAGCCCCAACTGGTCTCCCCAACAATATGTAACATGCATCTTGCGTTACCAACATTGTTTCCCCTCTGCCACCCCGCAGTTCTTACTACTACCATAAATCTCCGCCGGTGTGGCGACAGGAGCAAAGCTGCTGACGTTCCACTGCCAGCGCTGACTGAGCTCTCCACCTGCCAAGTCACACAGCTCTGCAGGTATGTGGGTGGTGCAGGGAGTGAGTGAGTAAGACCCCCAGGAGTGCGCTGGAATGAATGAGTTGTATCCAGGCTGCTGTGAGTCGAGTCTGCCACTGAGAACACATCATGGATCGGTTACCTAAGATCTGGGTGTGGGAGTGAGAAGCTTTTTGGCCTTATACGTGCACCAAGTTTTCTACATATGCTGTTATTGCTGTGAGGAAAGTGTCTTTCTGTTCACACACAGAAAGCCACAGTGCAGACATTGGAAGGTTTTCAATAGTCTATACCTTTGAAATAAAAGCCTGTTTTCATATTCTCATCGAAGCAACATCACAGAACAGACGCTCAGGTCTACAGTCAGCAAGCACAAGCGAGGGAAGCAAAGTGTGGTTACAGTAAAGAGGTCGAGGCTGAACTTCCTGGTAGAGACAGGAGCCTGCTGAGGTTTGAACAGTGCTCGCAAAACAATGTTTCAAAAGCCACTCGCATATCCTCTCTGCAGACAGGAAAACATTCGACAGATAAGAGAACAGAAAAACTCAAGATGCACTCCCTGTTCTTGTGTCGAGAATTAAATCAACGAGTTCGGGCACTGATTGTCAGGAGGAAATGTGGACAGGAAAAAAAGTGTCACTGATAGCAGATAGAAGTAATAGATAGGAGCACAGAGTATCCATCCTTCTCCAATTGCACTGCACCTGCAGCATTTAAGAGCATGAAAGCAGCAGCATTCAAATGGTGAGAGGATACAACAAAGTGAGCCTGTGTTTTGAGAAAGGGAAATCAAAGCATTTTATCCCTAAACAGAAGACACTGTGTGACCACTGTGACCTTTAAGAATTGGCACATGCAGCAACATTATCAAGCTGGGATCATTTCCTTAAAAAAACAAGTCTTGAATTTTCTTTTTTTTCTGATCTGTGTGCCTTGACATTTCCAATTTCAGGGGCAACACCCCACAGACAATCTTAAAAGGGAAACAAGAGTGGGTGTAGCAACAAAAGGTGGAAGATTCTAGGGGAAATCACCAAGCAAAAACAAAACCACAACTGCAGCACATATGCTCCATTGTTCTTACCTGGCAGGTGCAAAGCCAAAAAAAAAAAAGAAATGTATTTTGGGGTGTTGATTTTTGAGTTTCTATCAAAGACAATGCAGCTGCTCACACATGCGAACAGGTGAGAGTGGAAAAAGATGCGAGTACTCACCAGTATATCTGCGGGGAGAATACAGACATGAATTCACACCTACTGGCAATTCTACTGATTATGGGAATCTAATGACAGCCGCTGACTTCTCTTGACTTTTTCTTCTTCTTTTTTTTTTTGTTGTTGGCTCTTTTCCTCTCCAAACGCAGCACAGCACGCGCACGCAAACCGAAAGTAACTGCGTGACAAAGTCAAGACAACAACAAAAAACGCAGCTGTTATAATTTGGTGCGTCTGATCATCACCTCAGCTGTGTTGGAGTTTTTATGCGAGAGGCGTGTGCTTTCACAGCCGGAGACACACCTCCTCCCTGCACGGAGCCTGAAATCCTCAATGGCAGCGCGTTATCGGCGGCAGCCAATCAGAGCGCGGGTGGCTCGAGGCTCAGCCCTGATGACGACAGCAGCGGCTGAACCCTCTCATTGGGAATGGACAAGAAGATACTGCATGATGCTATTGATTTGTAGTCTCCAAGGCAACAAAATGACAGTCTTGCCTCCTCTTCTTGAATGACAAAAAAAAAAAAAAAAAAAATAGCCCTGATTCGCCCGTTAGGTAATCCGTGACATTTATCCAAATGAGGAGGAGAGAGCTGCTCTGACTAGGTTCATTCACAAATATATTCCAAGGGCAAGTCAATGTCTGCATGTTTCAGCAGCAGTGAATGGTCCTCCTGCTGCAGGGCTTTAATATGTCTTAAAAAACACAGCATGCAGAGAACACATGTAAGCACTGTGTCATGGATTTTAAACTTATGTAAAGTATAATAAGCCTGATTTTCCACAACCTGACCCTGTTTATGTTGCGGTCAGGACCTCCAGGACATAGCTGACCTTCACACCTTATAAAATGCCCAGTTGTCTTTCCCCCTGCACGCAGTGTACTGTATGTACATTTGGCTCAGAGGAAGCAGGTGCACACGGAGGCTCTGCAGTTTTAAGGGGAGATGGTAAAATGCCAGCAGGCCTCTACTGCCACCCTGTGACCAACCATGAGTACATCCTTAGCTGTCTGACTCATAATAACAAACATAAACAGTATGTACCATTTTGGAAGAAGGCATTTTATTAGGCATACATCTTCATATGCTCGCTCATTATCTTTGTGGTGACATAAGCACCACATCATAATGCAGCTCACAGCTTCAACGGATCTGCCAGTTTGCAAATGCCCTTTATTAAAATCTCTTGGGTGCTGGCAGATGGCACACATGCCCAGCAGGGAGGCACACAGTGAGGAAATAAGCACTTTGTGAATCTTATTATAAAATGCTGCACAAAGAGTTTTCCTTAACCCTTTAAAAAGCAACCAAAGCATGATATCCTCTTCATAAACTCAAAACTTTACAGTGGTTTCAATCGTATCTGTCCGAGAACAGTGTGTTATCATTAATAATGAGAAGACTTCTCTTTTACAGACTAGAATAGGAGCACCTCAGGGTTCTATTCTTGGTCTCCTTCTTTTTAGCTTATACATTAACGACTAACCACAATCATGTCTTGGAGCAGGTTTTCAGATGTATGTGGATGATACAGTCATACATTTATCTGCTAAAACTGCTCTGGCAGCTTCCAAACAGCTGTAATGTTACTTAAAGTCCATAGCAGCACGGTTTGAAAGATCACATCTCGCACTTATTGTTAAGAAAACGGTGTCAGTTTGCTTCTCTGCCAGGGCTCACTCATCAACAGAAGCTAATGTGTTAAATCTAGATATTAATGGACAGCATATATGTCAGCCTCATATTAGAGTCACAACTAAAATTCAAGAAGCATGTTAAGATGGTGAGCAGGGTTGCAAAAGCAAACTAAGCCTCTTGTGATGATGTACAATCGAGCAATTGAAATTTTAGATAGGAAACCAATATTGTCATGTTCTTCAGAAATTAAATATGTTAAGTTTTGATAATTTCATTAATTCTGCCATTTTCAAACTCATCCATAAATGCCCACTTAATCAGGCTCCCCAGGTGCTCAGTGACCTTTTGGTTCCACTTACAGCTTCTGGCTCTGTAACACGTGGAGCAGCCAGTGTTAACTGTAAGGTTCCCCTGTATAAATCCTCATTTGGACAAACATATTTTCCTGTCCGTGGAATTAATGTGTGGAATTCTTTACCTACAGAACTCAAATTGGATCCTGATTTAGATCACTTTAAACTCAAACTGCAACAGTTTTTGAAGAGGAATCAGTTATGCAGTCATGAATAATTTGGTGCTTCCTGTTCTATGGTGCTAATTATGTGTTGCAGTTTGTGCCTTGTATTTTTCTGTCTGTGTTTGTATTGTTGTGTGTTAAGTCTTTTGTATGTTAAGGCCCAGCCAGGGACGGGCATTGCAAATAAGCTTAGGCAATAAATGCTGCCATGTGTGGCATCGTATGCTACATACTTGTCCCTATACAACTAAACATCAAGAGATCCCGCTGGCTAAATTTTAGATATAAAGCTGTGCACAAGAAATCTAGATATATTTATATTTATACTTATATTTGCTTTAATGGTATAGCTATTAATGTTTTGGGTCTGAACTGACTGCTTTCACTCAGTAAACATGACATTTATAGCTTCAAGATCTGGAACAAGCTGAATGTGTCAAGGCAGAGTGGAAATAAAGGGAAGAAACCATTGGTCAACTATTTATGCTAATAAAGGTTAAAGACAGGAGTCAGCTGTTTAAATCTTAACTGGAAGCAAATATGACACTGTGAAAATAGTATTGGACATCAAAATCAATGACAGTGATTACACATCAGAAAATGATGAGATATCATCAGCAAGAGAGGAACCAAGGGAGTTGTAAATTAAATTAAAGCATTTTATCCCTAAATAGAAGACACTGTGTGACCACTGAGACCTTTAAGAATTGGCACATGCAGCAACATTTATCAAGCTGGGATCATTTCCTTAAAAAACAACTGAGACCTAGATTTTTCTTTCTTTCTTTTTCTAACCCATGTGCCTTGACATTTCCAATTTCAGGGGCAACACCCCACAGAAAATCTTAAAAGGAAACAAGAGTGGGTGTAGCAACAAAAGGTGGCAGACTCTGAAGGAAATCACCAAGCAAAAACAAACCACAACTACAGTATATATGCTTCATTGTTCTTACCTGGCAGGTGCAAAGCCAGAAAAATTGTTTCTGATTCTTTACGTTCTCAGCAACAAGCAACAAACAGCAACAAGGATGTTGTGTCATCAGGACTAAAGTTGTGTGGTGTGAACTCGGCATTAGATGCTCATCAGACAGCTGGGAGTAAAATGGATAGCTTGGTCAAACAATGGCAAAATAGCTATAATACAAAAACTATCTACAGATAAAGTTCTAATGAGGGCATTTGGGGAGTATTGCGGGGGGGCAGTGATGGAACAAGTACTCAGATCTTTTACTTAAGTTAAAGTAGTAACGCCACAGTGTAAAAAATACTCTGCTACAAGCAAAAGTCCTGCATAAAAAATCTTACTGAGGTAAAAGTACAGAAGTATTAGTCCCAAAATACACTTAAAGTACCAAATGTAAAAGCACTAATTATGCAGAATGCCCCATTTCAGAATAATATACATCACATTATTGGATTATAATTATTGATGCATTGATGTGTTCATCACTTTAATGTTGCAGCTGGTAAAGGTGGAGCTCATTTTAATGACTTTTCGCTGCCTGGTAGTTTAATCTTTATTTACATATATCAACATTTATAAGTTAGAAAACTAAATCAGGAAACTAACTATAGCTGTCAGACAAAAGTAGTGGAGTAAAAATGATTTCCCTTTGAGATGTAGTGGAGTGGAATTAAATTGGCTGGCAGTAGCTCACTCCACAGGGACTTGGCTTGGAAACTGGAAGGTTGTCGGTTCAAGTTCCCCTTCAGACGAAGTATGGAGTGTGGACTGGAAGCTGGAGATATGCCATGTCACCTCCTTGGCACTGTCAAGTTGCACCTGAGCAAGGCATTGAAGCTCCAACTGCTCGAGGCGCCTGTCCAAGGCAGCCTCGTCACTCTGACACCGCTCCATTTAATGCATGTCAAGGTCCTGTTTGTGCATGTGTATGTATTTTGGGCCTGTGCGTATATGACAATATGACAACAGAGTGAAAAAGAAATGTAATTTCCCCTTGGGGGTTAATAACGTATATCTAAAACATAAAGTAGCATAAAATGTCAATACTTGAGTAAAGTACCTCGACACTGTACCTATGTACAGTACTTGAGTGAATATTTTTATTACATTGCACCAGTGGTGTGTGGATATTGCTGAACCAATCAACATGAAAAGCATAGGTTTTATTGGTTTACTGATGCTGATTTATATTTAATATAATTATGAAATGTAATTTCCTTTTGCTTGACTACAGATGCTTCCTTGTTGCTGGTTGCCGGAACCATTAACTGGATAAAAATTACATATAATAAATATTATGTCAATGCAGCACATATTATCATGTATATGTGGTGATTTTCAGTTAGTGCGCTGATGTTATTTATGTTTATTATATGTGTAACTGCAGCTTGTAACCAACAGCCGGTGACATCAACACGCTGTCATGAGCAGCTGCTGTTTTGGTAAAATCTGTCCACTCAGCATGAATTTCTGCTCCAACATTTATTTATTTAATTTAACCTTTATTTAACCAGAAAATCTCTTTTTCAAGAGTGCTCTGGCCGAGACAGGCAGCAACATAAGTTACAGACAGACGACATACTGTAGAACAAAAATACAGAATAAAGATGTAAAGCTCTAAAACAAGCAATATAAAACACCAAATAAGATTACTACAAAGAAAAGCCATAAAGTATGTGAATATATACTTAAAGTGAACTATAAAAACAAAATTGGGCAACTACACATGATTACAAAGAGCAGCTAAGACACACCGTGACATTGGCATATAGAAGATTGTGTACAAAAATCCTGCAGCAGTGCTTTGAAACGGGAAAGAGTTCAACTTTAAGTCCTTCTGCAGAAAATTCCACATAGAAGGAGCTGCATATATAAATGCTCGCTTGCCAAACTCTGTACGTCCCCTCAGTACAGACAACAACAACATGTTCTGAGAGTGCAGAGCAGAGCCATTTTCAGTTTTTTGCTTAATTTTCATACAGTATGGCAACTTATAGAAAACCAAGACGCCTAAACCTCTTTATTTTCAAGCCCTTTTTCCTGTAACCTTGCAAAGCCTCACCTGGATCCCTCGTGTGCAGCTGTGTCAGAGTTTGGCTCCCCCTAACAAGAAATGGGCAAATAACAAAAAGCTTTTACTCTGAGAGGTTCATTGACACAAAACGACCACAGGGTGTCACTAGTGTCTGTGGAATGACCAGCAGGTACTGTATGAGGTGCATAGAGCCCTGAATGAGCTGCTGTTTTGAGGATTAGAATAACATTTACTCATCAATTATTGTGCAAGGCATGAATTCATTTAAATTAGAATGTTTTTTGAAGTTTTCTCAACAATTAAAATTGTAGTTATGGGCTGTGTGAGGACACAGGTTGGCAAGCAAAGTGGAATTTGCTGAAAAAGAAAAAGGATAGTACATTTGAGGATGCTGTTATATCTTAGTGGAGAATAATATCCTCCTGAGACCCAAACTTTTGTTTGGTATGCATTTTTTAATTTATTCTAGCTATTTGGGATCAGTAGGACCTGATAAGTATAAAAAACAAAACATTGTCAATGATAATAAAGTCCTAATGTCCTCAGGTGAGACGACAATTAAGCCCAAATGTCTTCAAACGAGTGCTTCCTAATTAACAGCATCTTAGCTTGTTACTGTTGCTAAAATTGGTCAGATTTGTTGCCATATCAAACTACAAACAGTATTAATCATAAATAAACAAGTTTCAACCATAAAATGTGATCAGGTTTTGTAACTTGTCCACTTTTGTGTCAGGATCGGCTGCAGATTGACTTGGCAGAGGTGGCTGCCATCTTGTTTTTACATGGATTAGTGTATTGTACTCTTACTACTTAATTACTAGATGGCACAAAAAAGTGTCCACGAACGAGGACAACAGGTCTAAGTGAAGTAGAATGAAGTATAAGGTCAAGTAAACCCAAAATGTGATGTCGTCATATGAGGACACAGGGTCTCAGGAGGATAAGATAAATGCTTATTTTCTCAGGATCAAAATCAATATATCTTGCTTATCAAAGCAATTACAATAAGCATGTGAAATAAATGGGATTATTGGCAATATTATAGGAATTAGGTCATTTCAAGGATTTAGATATTGTATAAAAAAGAAGGCATACAGTTATGTAAATGAGACCTGTGTCACATAATGCATCTGTTTTTCTGAATATTTTTGCAATCATGTAAAAACTGTATGTGTCTTAGTCAATGATTGAGTCATTAAAAATGATGCTGAATGTATGATACTTATTGATTCACTGTTAGTCCTGACATCTCACCATAACAACAAGTCCATCAGCTGCACAGTAGTGATAAGCATGCTTCAAGTCTTTTTCAAATCATAAACCTGAGGTGGAAAACAGATGGATTATTAAAAAAGAGAGAGATCCAGAGAGGACACAAGTCCCTAAAAGCACCACTTGCCACACTGTAATCATCATTGCAGGCAGTGCATTTTTTCTTTGGCTACTTGAAATGGTTGCACAGTGAAGGATTAAGTGTTCCTGAACCTGTCGTGACTGAAATCTGATTATCTGAGCTGTCAGTTCCCTCTATAAGAGCTGTATGTCTGGAGAATGGCGACCCCCTCTGTTCGTTTCGAGGATGTGGAGGGCAGGCCAGCTGCTTTTATCGCTGCTCCACATAAACAGCTGCACATCTGGGCAGGCAGAGGTGCCTCGGGGGAACAGAGGGGAGGCTGAGGACCGACTGCACGACGTGTAAATGAACGAGGCCCTGAAGGGGACGGCAGTCGACAAGCACCCGTTGTCCTTTTGGCTGCTTTTCGGAGAAGGCTTGAGTTTCTTTTTGGACTCTGAAAGCTCCAAGTTTTTTTTTCTTCTTTTTTTAGATCTCTCTTGTTTTCTTTGTCTTCGTGATTGTTCACCGCTTTTGCTGATTGTTTCAAGAGAGGGAACAAGAAGTATGCATTGTTAAATGGAGATAAATAGGTGAGAGAAGAATCATGCATAAAAATTTCCAATGAAAATCACTCTCGTTATCACATGCAGGAAATATGTTTTTGTAGGGATCTCTCCTCCCACGTCAGTTTGAGTGTTTCCATGTTCTCAGTGTTTTTTTTGTTGTATGTGTTTATGTCCATTAGTGTAAGCATGTGCAGGCCTACAGGTTCATCCTGTGCGGGGACATTGGCGAGTACATTTCTTTCTCATGCTTACATGTGTGTGTGTTTGTGCATGTGCATTGCTGAGGGACATCTGATCTCCGGGCTCGCCGCACGCCACGCTTGCTTGCAGGTGGTCTGTCCACACTTGGGGGCCGAGCAGATTTAATATTTCATAGGAGCACAGCACACCCCTGGACGCCATCATTGAGTCCACATGGCCGGCCGGAAAGCTGCTCTGTGAACACTCGGCTGAAATATGCGGGCCTGCCAGCCCCCTCTCCACCATGCTGCTCGCTCACTTGCTGGGCCTCACAATTAAAAGCTAACCACAGCTACAGATGTTGGCAGCTGTCTTTAACCCATGAGATGCCACTCTGGAGTCCCAGTCTGCCACTCTCTACTGTGTATAGTGCTAAAAGCCGCTAAAAAAACAGGACAAAAATTTGAATTACACACCAGTCTGAAGAATCCAAACTCGCCAAAACGGACAAAGATATTGAAAAGGCTGAAATATTGTCAAAATACTTCAGCAGGATATTTAAGGGTACATACCTTAACTGCCGAGACTGGAAGTTCAGTATTTAGAGTGTTTCAAAGTAACTTCTGAGGATACAAAACAGCTTGTACAGAATATTAATAGCAATAAATCACCAGCACCAGATGTGCTACATCCTTGGATTTTAAAGGAATTGGCTTGTGTGATTGCCCAACCTCTAACAGTGTTATTTAAAGGGATAGTGCACCCAAAAAGGAAAATTCAGCCATTATCTACTCACCCATATGCCGATGGAGGCCCTGGTGAGAGTCCTCACATAAACAGAGTTCATATGACGTTTGTCGAAACAACTTTTTATGTCGGGGCTGCAGCACACTTGGATCACTACGGATGAGCAGTATGGAGATACTTTGTGGATTCAATTTTGTGTTCGGGGACGTTAGTCTGGGGCGCCGTCTGCCATTAGGTGTGCTAGCCGCTCCCCCCGCCGATCTCCGCAAGGGGTGTGAGGACTCTAAAACTTCACCAGGGCCTCCGTCGGCATATGGGTGAGTAGATAATGGCTGAATTTTCATTTTTGGGTGCACTATCCCTTTAATCAGTCATTAGGAGATTCAATTTTACCCTGTGAATAGGAAGAGGCACAAATTAGTGCAGTTTTCAAAAAAGGGGACGAATCATTAGCAGGGAACTATAGGCCAGTTATTCTGACATCTGGAGTAAGTGAGACAGTGGTAAATCTAATCAGAGCATATCTTGTTGATCATCTGAAGTCAAACGGATTCCAAACAGAGTCCATATATATATGCAGTCAGTTGACTGCATATATATATGGACTTTAAAAACGCTTTTGATACAGGTCCTTATAAAAGTCTACTATCAAAATTAAAATCATTTTGCATAGATGACGGAGTCACAGACTGGATGTGGGACTTCTTGTAATAGTAAACAGCAGGTGGTGGAAAATGGTGCTACTTCAGGCTGGAAATTGCCGACCTCTGGAGTTCCACAGGGATCTGTGCTCGAGGCATGAGGATTTAGGGGCTATATATATTAACAGAAATGTAGTATGATATAATAAGCATGTTTTCATTAGTGTATAATCACAAATGCAAACAAGAATCTTTGTGTTTTTGTTGCCTTTAACTGAACCATTTATATCTACACAAGGAGAAGGTCCTCGTCCACAAAGATGCAGTGGCAGGCGGTGCTGTCATGTTTTCACTGTAGCCCAGAATGGACAAACCACACACTGGCTCTAAATATGGCTATTGACATTTTTCATTAGTATTTTTGCATCTTCATGTCGGCCACCGTAGTTAGAAGCCCCTTCGCGCTGAGCAGCTTTGGAAAACACCAATTATCTAATGTTAAACCGCTTTATTTAGTATTTTGACAGGTTAAAATAACTGTGTCCGATTGTTTTTGAGAAACAGAGACCTCTGCAGATAATTCAGCTCCCAGTAAAAACCACCTGAGCGTCTGGATCTTAAGTTATCAGAGGAAAAAGATGAGTACACATTAGCAGGTCCTGGGCTAGCCGCTGGTCTGTGACATGCCAAATAGCATTGGGGAAACACTGATTTGTAACATTAAACTGCTTTATTTAGTGGTTTTACCGGTTTAAATCACCTGATCCATTTGTTTTGGAGGGGAGGAAACCTCTGCGGATAATTCAGCTCCTGGTAAAAACCTCCTAAACATCTGGATCACAAGTAAGGTGAGCACACATTAGCAGGTGCTGGGCCCATCTGCAACATGCTGAACAGCGTAAGAGAAGCATTGATTTGTCAGGCTGTTCTTTGAAATGTTCCATATATTTTCCTACAAGAAGCAGTGCAACCAAATTCCTACATATCCTACATATTTTGAAAGGCTGCAATCATGTGACCAATGCGCTGACAGAAGTAAACAATAAAGCAGGCCTGAACGCTTGTAAGGAGGCAGGTTTGGATGGGTCACAAAAAAATGGACTTTCACCCAGGACTTTCCCCTGAAGTCGTATGCTGGGATCCGTGTGAACTTTGACTAAACTTTGAGTCTTTTTAAGGTACCTCTTCACCATGTTTCTTTTCCTAAACCTAACCTTAGTAACTTTATTTGCCTAAACCAAACGTCTGTAACTTTTCATTAATTATGCGAGTGTATGTTAAAGACGTACTGTCATTCGTGGTGCTCAAATTCATGCATTTTTCGTGGGATATCATACAAACTGTTACGAGAGTACGCTAGATTTGTAACATGAAATTGTTTTATTCAGTGTTTTTACTGGTTTAAATTACCTGGTTTGTTTGTTTTGGAGAGGAGGAGACCTCTGCAGATAATTCGGCGTCTGGTAAAAACCTCCTGAACGATGACCACTGAGGAAATTCTAACTGGAAAAAGTTTCAACTGGTTGCAATCTGCATTCCTCACCACCAGATGCCACTAAATCCCCCTAAATCACACACACTGTTTTGTTAATGAAAGTAGAGGCAGAAAGGACAGAAACAAAAGCATAGTGAGAAAAAGACAAAAAAGAAAACGAGAAAACTACGAGAGCTGCCCAAAGTATTCCATTCTGAGAGATTCCAGGCCAAGTATGCTAGCTCAACCCTCAGCTCCTCCAGTTTTAATGCCCCCTCCATCTCTACACACCATATAAACAGGAAACCAAAAGTGTTTATGACCACCTTGCAAAATCCAATGTTAGGAATTCAAGTTCAGGTCAGAATTTCTTCCACCATTCATCAGATTCCAGCGAAGCCAAACCATGTTCTGTGTTTGCCGTCATGTATGGTGTGTGCAGTTGGACCTAAGCCAAAGAGAACAGAGGGAACTTCACCAGCACCATTATTCAACAAGGTCAAACCCGATTTAGATTTGAAACCAAAGCCAAAACAGGGCATCTTGAAGTTGTTAGGAAACTATTCCAGATCTTAAACAGACCAGGGGGACTGTGTACATCTCCCTAATTGCACATGTCAATTTATGTACAAGCGCTTGGTTTAGTCAAGCTCCATTACTCCCCCCTTTCTTACTCTCATGCTGTTTCAGTGTCACTGTCTCCTTATTCCTTCTCTGCCTTGCACACACTCAACTTCCTGAACATGAAAATTCACAGATTATAAATGTGTTTAATCTTGAATGCCGTGTGCTTACACAGAGACACACTCGTTCACACACGCAGAGGACGTTAAGGCAACGAGTCACTGAGACAAACCATGTCAGTTCACAGCTTGACAGCTTGTTAATGTTGTGTGACTTGTCCGGGAACAAAGGATGCATTGCAGAAACTCAAGACTGCATGTAATTAATCCGATCCCGGCAATAACTCTCTCAAATATTTACTGTATTCCACTATCAGTGGTGAGGGAGACAAATGAAAAGCTCGGCAAAGACCTCACACAACCATGGGAGTCTGCGGCTTCCACACACTGTGGCGAGCAGAGCAGGTGAAAAGAGTTGTTTCTCACTTCGCGACCGTCAGGGACTATGTTTTAACACACTGACCATAACCCTTAAGGGACCTTACTACAATAATGCTGTCATCACCTGGTTTCAGAGTTGAGGCGCGATGGTTTGACACAACTGTCTAGCATCCATGGGAGACTGACCAAAGCAAACACAATGCAGTGAGCATGCAGTCGTCTTTATTTTTTGCATAGAGCTTAGTGATGTTGATTCATTTGCACTGAATCCCTTAGAAATACACTGAACTCCTTTGATCCCGGTGCACATATTGCCAACAGGGACACAACTCAGCTTTTTTTTAATCAAAGCAGAAGATCTTTAAAGGGTCAGATCATCCAAATTACAGCATATATTTCTACCACTAGAGGTCTCTTACCATGCACTTAGTTTAGATTTTATTTGCTAATCCAGAGATATATGAGATTTTTATAAAAATGGAGCACACAGACTTAAAAAATTTACATCAAAGCTGCACTGACTCTTTTCTTGGCTGCTCATTCTAGTATTTATGTAGGTGAAGATTCTCCGTCATCTAGGTCATGGTAATCTTAAGTGCTACATCGAAGGCAACTGGACTTGCTTGAGTTTCTTAAAGACATTTCGCCTCTCATCCAAGAGGCTTATTTAGTTCTCAACTGAAGATAAATGAACTGAAGAAGCCTCTTGGATGAAAAGCGAAACGTCTTCAAGAAACTAAAGCAAGTCCAGTTGCCTACGATATGACACGTAAGATGTAAGAAACTAAAGCAAGTCCAGTTGCCTACGATATGACACGTAAGATGTCCAGTGTGTATGATTTTGCGGTATATATTGGCAGAAACTGTATAATATTCCAACACGTTCTCATCCCAAGTTGTCACTCGTCGCCACTTTGTCAGTAGCCTTTCACGTCGACATGTTACGCATTTGGTATCCTCCTGCGTCGCTGTTGATGTTCCCTGATACGCATTTGGTATCCTCCTGCGTCGCTGTTGATGTTCCCTGATGCTGCAAACAATGCTGGGATGTCGACTAAAGCACATTATTAGGTTTAGGCAACTAAAGCATGCGCTTAGGATTAGAAAAACATAATGGTTTGGCTCTACATTCATACCGGCAGCTGTGGCTGAGAGGTAGGGCGGCTCATCTACTAATCAGAAGATTGGTGGTTTGATTCCTGGCTCCTCCAGCCCAGCATCCTTGGGTAAGATGCTGAACTCCAAACTGCTCTTGACTGTTCCATTGGTGTGTGAGTATGAGTGAATGGGTGAATGTGACGTAGTGTAGAAGAGCTTTGAGTGTTCGGAAGACTAGTAAAGTGCTATACAGGTGCAGTCATTTACGAACTTTAGCGAAATGTGCTCCAGGGTGAAAGTCTGGGGTTTGTTGGACCCATCCTTTTGCACACTCCTTTTCCAGCTCCTTTTATTATGTCGTTACCGGCAGTGTTTCAACCTGACGCCATCCAGCAGTGTATTATACTGCTGCAACAGGTGCTGTCCGGTTGACCAGCAGCGTATCATAAAACTGCAAAAGGTTCCATCCAGCTGTGCTACAATCTGACACCACCTGCTGGAGTATCATACTGCCCTGAGAAGTTCTTGGCGTCAGGTGTCTGACACCAAAATCACTTTCAAAGCAGCAGTATTTGGAATGAGAATGGGCTAGATACTCGTAACTATGTTTTTATTCGTTTATAATCACCTCAAGAAAATAATTGTATGTGAGAGTGGGCCGTGGAGCGCCTCCTCTTTTATGGAGTCTGCCATGTTGTCTCTATAGTAGCCCAGAATGGACAAACCAAACACTGGCTCTAGGTAGAGACTAGTCTCACCACCAGACAATCAGAGATCTCCGGCTTCTGATAGTCTGGGGACACTCCTTTCTAAAGTGTGTTTAACACACCGGCGAAAAACGGCCGGCAACAAAGCAACGCCTCTTGCATTTTTGAAAAGGACACGCCCTCCCGGAAATGTGCGTTCCCCCTTTTCTCGTCCGCAAGGAAACAACAGAGAGCATGAAAATGGATGCCGAGAGATTTAACTCCGTTTTATCAAACGTGTGCTCAGTCCACAAGATTGTGGAAATGAAGGACTTACAGTGACTTGAGCCATTTTGTACCGCTACACGTGTTTCTAGTCGGACTATGTTTACAAGCACGAGAGTTCAGCGAGCCACCGAAGGACCGCCCTGCAGATTTACTATTGGTTCTGCAACGTAGGGAGTTTTTTTAAACTCTGAAATTGTATCTGCCCATCTAAACACAAAATCAGGGAGAAAGTCATCAGTCTTTAGTTAAGCAAAGCATCTAAAGACTGACTTGTGAGTCTAGATAGAGACAATGCTTGGCACACAAGACAAGTTTTAGTTCTGCAACCTCACCACTAGATGTCACTAAATCCTACACACAAGACCTTTAAGGGAGGTGAAGCAAACTGAAAACAGTAACATCTGACATCAAGTTGTTAAAGTGAAACAATTGCAATATTAGCATTCATTTAAAGTCCAATTCACCCTACATCCATCCCTGTTTTAGTTTCCACCACCTCCAATGACATATATCTTGCTTTTTAGCTCCTAGATGTCTTGGTTTCTTCACATGCTAGTTGCCAGCTTTGCTGCTTGGGATGCAAAATAGTGGGTTTATCAGACCTTGGGCCAAAGGGTCAAGAAAACAATGTTCACGAGAGCAGAACCCTAAAACAAATAACTAAAATAAGCTAAAATATCTCAAAATAGATACAAAATTGTCAGACACCACTTGGGGTTTGTCTGTTCGGTTTGTGTGAACAGACCCTTTAATTTGACTTTGTAGTTGCCACGATATCTCATTCTCTCTCATCATTATCTCCAATTTCTGATTTATTCCAGTTTCTATTTTCACTAATATTCATCTTTGCTGCCCCATCAGGGGCCAAAAGGTCAGTGCCCGAGAGATGAGAGGCTTAACTTCCTGTAAAAGAATATATGATGTATTGCATGTGCATGTGACGTTAATGTTCTGTTTGTTCCCTCACATTATTACTACAACACACAGATCCCACCCTGCACTGACCCTGGGGAAGGAGAGAAAGACCTCCTCAGTCTCTCAGCTGTCTATTTTGGATATGAGTAAATAGTCATGTTTGGAAAGCAATTATCAGGCAAACACTTTTACATCTAGGTGGAGGGTGAGAGTGAGGCAAGGCTCAGGCAAAGGTGAGCTCCTAAATAGGAATTAAAAACACAGTTGTGAAAGTCACCGTGTTTATTTCTCTGCATCTGAAGGAAACTAATAAAAAGTCAAGATACAACTTTGGTGTGAAAACATGGCACTAACTGATGTGGAGAGACACTTTAACAGTATCATGATGTGAGCCATAATGGCTTCAGACACTAGAGGGTAGCCTATTCAAGCAGGATTAGCTGTTCTCCATTTCACAGAGATAAAATTACCCTGCCCCACCAAATATTTCAATAGTGGGGAGATAGGGCCATTAAAATACCTTTAAAAGGTCACAGAAAGCCAACTTCAAGGTTTGTTGTCTCACCAGTTCTGAGTTACGCTGAGAGGAGGTCGGGATGTCTTATGGGCCTTGCGAAGAGGGGGGTCCTGCCATTCTACAGGTTCACAGGAAGGATGGCCAAGCATGTTTGCTCATGCCATGGGACACGATGTTTTCAGAGGAACAGCAGGAGCAGCGGAGGGGGCGGAGGTTGGGGGAATGTAAGGGAGGAGAAAGAGCTCTGAAGGAGTCTGGTGGCCACATGTCGCCGTTGCTGCTCAGTGCTTGGATATTGCAGGCTTTCGTGCTAAACATCGACGCAGAGGCTGAAAATAAACCCTGTCCAAATACAGGGGTTGGGTGGTGGACTGGTGAAGACAGGCCCCAGACGAGATGTCAACCAACAACCTCCTCCTTATCCGTTCAGCTTTGGTCCCCCCAGGCCCAAACAACGACCCTGACCTCCAGACCTGGCTCCCAACTTTCAACTCCAACCAGCTAAGGGAGTGTACAACAATTATTGGCTTGAGAAGCAGGGTTGAATTGTATATTCCCTTTTGTATAAAGCTAGACAACCCCATCTCAAAATCATATATTTATGGAAACATAACAAAATTATGAATATTCCAGTAACTCTTTTTTTTAATTAAGAGGTGCTATTGTGTCTGACTGCTTTTTACAACGACAGAACAAGTGAAACGAGGTCACTGCTCTGTGCAAGGATTTCACTTAATGAAAATTCAAAATCCGGCACTTGGGCAGTGACTTCTGGCACCAGACACCGTTGAAAAAAAGCTGTCCTTTATCGTTGGCATAATACACGGCTAGTCGCTGTTATAGTTTAACGAATGGTGGCTGGCAGTGTCAGTGGAAACACAATGGGACAAGAACAAAGTAGCAGCAGTAGGGTGGGTGGGACGGGAGTTGGATGGGTCCAAAAAACACCAACTTTCACCTTGTTCGTTTCCTTTAAGATTATATCGCCAAACCCTGTTCTTATTTCCTAACCATGTGCGTTAGTTGTTGAGGGAAAAAAAGGTCAATTCGCTGTAATGCTTTTATTTTGAAAGAGACTGTATGTCAACGGTAAATTTCCTGTGAAAACTAAAGTGTATTTTGAAAGAAGATAATGCATGTAACAGGCAGAACTTGACACGGCGTCCCAGAACGTCAACAACCAATTCACCCAGGGTACTTTTCACGTCGTATATGGACGTAACATCGATATGTGACGAGGTTGGAGTGAGAATGTGTTGCTACTAAAGATATCATGAAATGAATTTTGGCAGATGTGTCGTAGTAAAGCTGCTGGATTTCCACCACCGAAACTGGTGTGCAGTCCATTGCATTCCATCTTGCAAGGGAGTTCGTTAGTCGGTCACAGACGGTCAGTTTGCATCTGAACGCCTGGTCGAGTGTTGCTTGACGAGGCTGGCTGCTAGCGTTAGGCTATGCTAGCTCGGACCTCTGGTTCACTGCTAAATGCTTTGCGTTGAGGTGATATTTCAGGCTTTCAAGGCTCCAACGGTACGAAAATTCTTTTACCGTAGAAATTGCAGAGAATGGTGCTCCTATCAACAGTTCCATCTGGGCATTTTTTAAATGTAAGTGCGTCGTGTGGTCTGCCTCCATCACATAAAAAAGCCACTGTGGCCTTCAGTGACGCACCAGGTCAAGGGGCACCACGAAATGAAATTATTCAGTGTCAATTTTTTAGTACATTATTTTTTTCTGTGATTTATTAAGCTAAATTAATGCATTATTTTGACAACCCAATTTATTTTAATTACACTTAATCTCACAAGGGAAGACTTTACTTTGGATAATAAAAATTTAAAAGAATTGCTGTCCCAAAAAAATTCAGACAACCTTCCCTTTAGCAAAAACAGAATAATACATAACTCTCCCTTACCTCTGACCCCTTTCCTCCCCTAGTAAGTTTTATACTATCCCTAAGGCTGAGTGAATTGTTGTTTTCCTCCTCTCGTCTCTGTTTTAAATATAAAATACTTCCTTCAACGTGGTTCGAAATGTCTTTATTGATTACACAATATCTGAATCATTTTCTGTTCGCAAAGAGCAACAATACCAGCCCTCTGTTGCCATACTGGGAGCAGACATGTCTATATTAGTGTCAGAGACACCCAGAGGTATGTCACATTACCACACAGTAAAACAGGTTAAAGAGGACCTTAATTGCTCGGTTGCTGTCCTTTGAAAAGCTCTGTTTTCCTTGGAAGAAACTTTCCAAAAGCAGACGAGCTGAGGTCGAAGCAGAAGGAGAGAGCCACATCAAACGAGGAGTGTGCATGAATCTGTCAGCAATGAAGGGCTATTACTACAGTAGCAGCACCCTGCCTTAGGGAATATGCTGTCAGCTTCCTCATTAAAAGACTGACCGGGGGAAGAGAGAGCCTTGGGTTAGCTCACGTTTTCAGGTTGACTCTTCTGCTGTTTTTCTGCCCTTTGTTAAAAAAAAAAAAATCCAGTGACTATAAAGATGAAAACAGATCACAAGTGATTTTAATATAGTTTTATATCGAGCAGAATGTGTGCCAGTGAGAGGCCAAGAGTTAGATAAACAGCGCATGTGTGTTTTCGTCCTGTCTGTGAAATTAGAAACACAAACACATCAGATCTTAAACAAGCTTCCCACATCCAACTTCTGCGAGCAATTAGAAAAGCATCAACACCATTACGCACCGACTCTGACACGCTATGCCCAAACCCTTCACCTTTCCCAATGAGTAAACACACACATTGGTGATAAAGCTAATGGGGCTCCTGCAAACGGGCCACATGAGGAGTAAAGAGGGAGAGTGATCCATCTCCATCGTGGGTAACCATCGCCAGCGTCCGGCCCGGGGACAGAGGAACCACCACAGAGGTTGTGCAGTAGTTAGTGAACCTGTCTGTCTCCTGTCAGACTGCTGTCACACACACATCGAGCCAACCATCAATACACGCCGGTTCTCCAGGTCTATATGCACTGAACGCACATGTTTTGATTGCTGACGGCCATGTCAGGAGTCAAGTAGAGCCTCTTAAAATGTGGCCTAGGGGCAAGGGTCATCCGCTAATGAGTAAAAGCTTTTTTTCCCCCTTTGTTGGCAGGGAGGGAGTAAGGAAATGTGCTCACTAGGTGGTAGGGAGGTGAGGAGGGGGAGGGAGGGGAGGAGAGGACGTGTGAAGGGATGGGTAGTGGCAGGGGAGAGGAAGGGTGAAAGGGCCGAGCGGGTGGCGGGAGGGGGTGTCAGGAAGTAGAGCGAGAGGGGAGACAAGAGGTGAGGTCTCAGGTGAGAGGGGGTGATAATGATAAACTGTGTTTTTCTGTCGTGTCTGACAGAGAAAACCAGAGATGGAGAAAAAGGAGACCAACAGTGAAGCAGGGTTGAGACTTTGGTGGAGAGTCAAGTGTTAGAAATTATGTCTTTATTATTAAGAATACAGTTTTTCTAGTGTAGTTTTTTGCTCAAACACGTCACTGACCTGATAAAATCATATTTTTTTTAAAATCAAATTACAACATTTTCAGCACCTAACATCAACCTCAACCTCAGTTAAGATTTTAAATAATGTTGCTTGATGCCTTAGAGGTTGTGTTGTACTTTGCCTATGATGCTCTGTTGTGCAATACGTACAGTAAATGGCTGATGTGCAGTACTGTTACATTTTTTATAGTTTTATGTTTTTATGGTGTATGCTTAATTTCTTCTGGGCTATTATTGTAGGGCAGTCTGAGACGACTTTCCCTACAGGGACAATAAAGTATAACGTATCATATCACATCGTACCTCACTGTACCATACTGTATCGGATTGTATCAGATTGCATTGTATCGTGTCGTATCGTAAACAGCTGTGTAACTTGAGTCAAATTCGTGTCGTAGTCTGGCTGTGTGTCCAGATGCCCTCAGACTTATTATCAGACTGGACTGAGTTGTAGCTACACAATCGCCTGAATAAACGTTGGCATTGTAGGTTTCTGCAAACCCCCAGACACGTTACATTTGTGCATTATGTTGCGAATGTTGAAACTTTACTTATCTTTACATTTCAACAGTACTGTGAATTACGTGGTTAGGTTCAGGCACAAAAAACACTTTGTTATGGTTAGGAAAAAAAGTTCTGTATTTGCTGTGGTTTTCCTCCTGTGGTCCTGTGTTGACACAGGCGCAAGTTCCGGCGCATACTGTGACGTCGGCTGCCTATAACTCTGTTTATGTCCGTTTATCTCAGTTTACATGCAAACGCGCAACCGGAGTTTTCCAAAATCTCCACTCTGGCCGGAGTTTTTAGAAAGACTCGTTTTCAGAGGAGAAATCTCTGTTTGCGTGTAAACGAAGGGCACAAACGAAGGAAGATGTCTCCGTTTATCAAAATCACCGTGTACGTGTAAACGGCCTCTCAATCCTTTTTTTTTTTTGGTTGTTCAATGTTGTTGGGTCCTTGTTTTTTTCCTTTTAAGATCAGTTTTGCCTTTCCCGCATGAAGCTTGAGTAAAAAGTTTGTTCTTAAATTTCCTGTTGCCTACAGTGTCCCGCGTTTGGTCCACCTGCTCCACTCTTCATGACAATATGCAATATGTCTCCTCCTAAGGCCTTTGCGCAAATTTGTGATCTGTGATTTTGGTACATAAGTAAATAACTTGATTTAACAAGTTTAATGTCAATGAAAGTTGGGCCCTGCTGACAAATATGGCCAATGATGAAATGTTATTGGTTATCAGGATAAATCTTTCTGTCACTGCCACCAACCAGTGGTCATTACTTTAGCTTTTGTTGTTGTTTTGAATATAGAAATATATTATCTATTGGCATTTTTCAGAAAGCCGAGAAATGTTGACAACGGTTATGCTCATCTATTGCATGCATATCCCGACTTAACAGTTTAAAGAATGCAGTCCAGCCACCAGAAATAATGTTGGTATTTTATGTTTCTGCAAACCACAGATGCATTTGTATGTTATCATGCAGGAGATGTGTTGAACATTTATATTTCAACAATGCTGTGGTTAATATGTATATAACATTTAAGCACAAAAACCACTTGGTTATACTCAGGAAAACATCATTTGTCGGTGTAAAACATCTAGTTTTGGTGACACCATCCCAGCAGGAAAAGCAACCACTCTTTGTGGCACAGTCCCCGACGGAAAAACACTGACAGGTTGCTAAAAAACACCAATGTTTGGTGCCTTAAAAGCTGCTGAAAAGCCAGCAACCAGTTGCTAAAACACAATTGGTTTTGTTGTTTGTTGGTCTCAAACAGTGGTCTGCAGCAGTGGCGTGCACAGACTTTTTGAAGGGCAGGGGCGAAAAGAAAAAAAAAGGGCACATACAGAGCGTTCTCGCCACTGAAGAGGGCACTAAGTTCCACATGTTTTCGAGGGCACTTTCGACGTGTTTATATGTTATACAAATGGCACATTATAAAGCCTTAAAACAGACTAACTAGACAGACTACTCAAGTTAGTTTGTAGTTAGGACCAGCATCCACGAGAACTGTGTAGATTCAGTGTTGGACTGTGAAGAGCACACAGAGACATGGATGTATGAAAGAAATAAATCCCTGTGGGGGTCTGGGGTTCCTCCCCCAGAAAATTTTCAATTAAGTAGATGCCATTTCCTGTATTCTAGTGCATTTTAACACCATATTAGCACCAGATAATCCAAACTGGTTCTGTGAGATATAGT
>NC_065519.1:14695850-14743525 GCF_006386435.1 Epinephelus moara
GCGTTTTGGCTCCCAAGAGGGCACTTTAGCGTGAGTTTTGGCTCCCAGGAGGGCACTTTAGCGCGCGTTTTGGCTCCCAGGAGGGCACTTTAGCGTGCGTTTTGGCTCCCAAGAGGGCACTTTAGCGTGCGTTTTGGCTCTCAGGAGGGCATTTTAGTGTGCGTTTTGGCTCCCAAGAGGGCACTTTAGCGCGCGTTTTGGCTCCCAGGAGGGCACTTTAGCGTGCGTTTTGGCTCCCAGGAGGGCATTTTGGCTCCCAAGAGGGCACTTTAGTGTGCGTTTTGGCTCCCAGGAGGGCACTTGAGCGCGTTTTGGCTCCCAAGAGGGCACTTTAGTGCGCCTTTTTCAACAATTGGGCCATGAGGGGGGGCGACTGCCGGTCTGCAGCTTGGCAGGCACCTCGCCTGGATGACACACCATTCACCAGTGGCATAAGGTAGTTACGATGGTTTCCAGTGCATGCTATTATGACAGGCCCTGGTTAGTAGTTATGAAGCACACACACACACACACACACACACACACACACAAACGCACACACACAGTTTTAGGAGTATATATATATATATATTTACCAACAGTGCGTCTTACTGCCACTTTTACATTCTATTGGCCTGCAGATGTGCCCATCTTGTCAGTCTTGAGAGATTTTGCACCTAAGCTAGCTTCAGTAAATCGTATTGTATCGTGACATGATTGAACAGAGACTTGATATGGAACAACATCAACATACATATTACCCAGGGATCATCATTACATATCTGTATATGACAAAAACTACAAAAGAAAATAGGAAAATAGAGCCTTTTTTAATAGATTATGTAGAATAAGCATAGAATTTTGTTATAGACTGATCCATAAACAGAAAACCATGACGGAGATGGGTTTGTTTTTTGAGGGCATGTATAGAAAATTGCACCATTTTTAATTTAACTGCATTGCCTGAACTGTCTATATTTACGCCCCTACCATCCACCCATCCCTCCTCCTTGTGATGACAAAGTCAGCTCATGTATTACATCACTTTAGAAATGTTGACATATGTAGGAAATGTAAATGTAACGAATGGTGGTTTGCAGAAATGTACAATGCAAACATTTTCTTGCGACTGGGCTCCAAGAATTCTAGTTTTTCCTGTCGACATTACAACATGAGAGTGAGAGTTTCAAATTGTCACTCTCACAGACATTGCTTTTGGGAAAATCCCTTTTGTTGGTCAGAACATATGCTCCCTTGCATGAAAAGCAAAAACAGAGAAAACAAACTGCTTTTTCAAATTTGTCCGCATACTTCTTCATCTCATGTCATCTGTAGCGCTGTTTACCACATATACACATGCAGTGTATTGATCTTCTCTCCCTCCTGCACTCTGGGTGTTGTAGAGGCTTGTCAGAGGCCAGACAGCCTGACCCTGACATGCTGAAATTGTTTCACGAGAAGCTCCCTATGCCCCTTGGCTCTCTCTGAGTCCTGGTGGGCCAAGGATCCTGGCAGGGCGGCGAATATATGAGGATGCGTAGATGAGACACTGGCGGAGAAGAAAGCCAGCCCTTGTGCTCGGAGAGTTAACCTTAAGTGCTGCAATACCTTCAAGTGCAAAGAGACGCTCTTTGTTCCCTCTGCTCATCTGATCTGGCCTTTACCTCTGCGGCCAAGAGGTGTGTGTGTGTGTTTGTGTTAGCAGTGGCGGGCTGTTTGAAGCCTCTCTGATGGTTCTTTTGGTGCTCTCCAGGAAACGTTTGTCTGTGCATTGGATGAGCTCCTCCAGATGTTCCCATAATTCCACGGGATGTGTACGTGCACGCCTGGCTGTGAGAGCATATCTGGATGTGTGAGCACGTGTGTGTGCGCTTGCGTGTCCATGTGTTTAGATAGAAAGAAGAGGGAGGGGGGCCATGTTCCAATTAGAGATGGGTAAACTGTTGATGTAAAAGAAACTAAAGCTAACATTTACAGGCCGTGACTCTGTGATGTCTCCCATTGTGACTTCAGTCTGCTCTGTGGCATCAGGCCTAAAGCAGCGTTCAGACGAGAGACGGGCCTGAAGGATTGTTTTTAAATTCCACATTATAGTTTCCAAAGTGCACTTCAGTGATCTAAACACATTTTAATGTACAATCACTGTAGAAAACACTTAACAGGACGTTTTTTTTTTCTGTCTGAACTTTAAATGCCCTGCTCAAGTGTCGATGAGCATGAGAAAGACTGTAGCTGACCTGGGACTTTGACCTCCCAACGGACAGGGGAGTGAGTTAATATATGATTTTCCTTTGTGAAAACAGAGTACGGCAAAACAGCCAGCAAATCACTCACAACTTAATGGCCAATGAGAGACAAACCTGCACGCACACAAGGTGCACATATACTGCTTCAGTGAAGAGAGGCTCCATTTCCAGTGAATAGGTGTCGCCTTAAGCTCATTGTAAGTTAAGATAAAGGCAAAATAGTTACAATTATACTTAAGGTATGTACAATAGCCTACTAATACATCGACATTAAAGTATAGAGGCACAAGGTGCAGTCTTGTTTTCCAGCTTGACCTTTAAATAATTACTAAAAGGCTCCATAACAACTGAGAAAACAAATGTGTTAATGCTGACCATGTGACACCATTAAAAGCTCCAGTCAAAGATGGTCAGCCATTGGTCAATGTTGGGCCATTGTTGAGTGTCTGTCGCTCTAGTTTTGGCAGTTTGTCCCACACTGTTGGCACTTGTTGGCTATTTTTATTTTTGCTGATTCAGCATGATGAATTGACACCTGAGACCATGGAGCCGGTTGGTGAAAAAAATCACTCTAACTGGCAGTTCAGCTCAACACACAGGAAGAGAAATGGAAATGAGGAAAGTAAACAAACAGCTAAAACCAAAAGGGCGTGAGACTGAAACAAACTTGTTATATTAAGTAAGATTATTTTTCACCACTAGGTTGTGGTGTCAATGTGCTAACTGGCTAACTAGTGTATTGTATTCATCCTGTTGGTTTCCCGGTTTGCTTTTTAGAATGATAAATACAGACTAACGGCACCTGCTGATATGGAGAGTTATTTCCTCATAGGCAACCTTTTGGCCATGGCATAGGCAACATAAGGTGACCCAATAGTTGGCCTTCGTCGATGTTGGTTTGGTGTGTCTGGTCACAAAAGAAAGTAAGTAGACAGTATGTGGAGAGTTTTTTCAACAATTTCATTTTTCTCTCTGAATGTATTTATCCATTTATAATTGTTTTGCTCCATTCTGGAGTTTCCTCTCCTTACTCTTTCTCCCATTTCTTTTTCATATATCTAATTTAAAAGTAAATAAATAAATAAATAAAAATAACAAGATATGTTATAACATGTGTAACATTTGTGTTTCCTCACACACAGCGGTTAAAATAAAAACATATTTTCTCATATTTTGAAGTTTTTTGACTTGCCCGGAACACCTCCAACGAGAGGCGTCCAGGAGGCATCCTGATGAGATTCCTGAACCGCCTCAACTGACCCCTTTCGACGCGAAGGAGCAGCAGCTCTACTCCAAGCTCCCTCCGGATGTCCGAGCTCCTTACCCTATCTCTAAGGCTGAGCCCAGCCACCCCAAGGAGGAAACTCATTTCAGCTGCTTGTATCAGCTGCAACCTCATTCTTTAGGTTACTACCCAGAGCTCATGACCATAGGTGAGGACTGGGACGTAGACGGACCAGTAAATCGAAAGCTTTGCCTCAATGTAATGTAGGTTTCATTAGATTTAAAAAAAGAAGTCTGCAGCAACATCTTGGTCCAAAAATAACGTTCCTGTTACTTTGTTTGATCCATTGACCTCACTGTGACCCTGTAGTTTTCATTGGAACTGAAGATATTGTCCCTTGAAATATGTTTTTTTGTGATTTGGGCCTAATGACCCTTTACGAAAAGCTTCCTCTGAAAAACAACAATCTTTCCTCCGATCTATTGTGACTCAAACAGACAAGATGTGACTGTAAATACCTGTGGATAAGAAAAAATAGATATATCAAGGGGTTTTCCTAAAGACCCAGCGGAGGACAGACACAATGAGTGATTCAAAAGCACAGGAAATATCATAAGGAAAATACCTGCATGGGACCATCAAAGGCACGGAACAATGACACCAGTGGAGGGGGCATATGTCTGACTCGGAGTTTATCTTTCAGTGCATGCATGCGTGTGTCTGTGTCTGTGGTTGTGTCAACTTCTCTAAGAAAGAGCTGCTTATCTGGATGGAATCAGCTGACATATGATATTTATTTCTTATCTGGGCTAAAGTTTAGCCAGCATCCATGCTGACATTTATGATTCCTGTTTAGGGTGTAACCTAAATCCCTAAATATCCAAGTGAGTGAAAGAAAAATCTTATATTTTACAAGCATTTCTATTCCCACTTTTCAGGCTTTACGTTACACCTTGAAATTCACACTGACAAGTATTTTTAAAGCTACTTTAAGCAATATTTTTTGTACTAACCCTCAATCTTGTGACTTGTGATGTGATAAAGCTGCTATATGATCCAGCTCACTGGGTTTACATGCTCAAGAAATCCAGTTATCTCACCCTTTTCACACATGCACTGCAGCTCTGAACTTACCTAGACATTACCCACAGGACTTTTATGTGAGAACGCAAATGCTGGAATCAGTTGGACATGATAAATGGATATAACCCTGCCAGCTTCCAAGTACAAAGTCTGTGTAGTATTCAGTTGAGCCCAAGTGTGAATAGAGGCGGTGAATATCTAGAGAATTTCCAGCAAGTGAGTGGGCAGCTTGATGAGGTTTCTAAAGAATACAAACATCTGATGGTAAGGGAGAAAGGTCATTTACACGAAAATGCTTAAAGGGATAGTGCACCCAAAAATGAAAATTCAGCCATTATCTACTCACCCGAATCTTACAAATAACCAAATTGTGAGAAATTGAATTAACGTAATAAGATGTATTTATGTTACTTTAATTTGTCATCAGACTTTCCATTTTCCATTGGATCCTTTTGGATACAAGGGCAAGCTGCTGCAGTAAATGATCTTTCCTTCCTAAAAATCCATTGAGCTTCTCCAGTAGAAAATGGTACATCTATATGTAATACAAGCTGACTATACATTCTGTGCCCAATGCCAAAAGATGGACACAAAGTACAAAATGACTGATATAAATTACAATAAAAGAAATAGAGCCATTGCAATCCACATAAACAGATCGATCCAAATAGCCCACTTGTAATGGGAGGTATTTGGACCCAAAAGCAGCACAACAGAGACCAGGAACAGTTGGTATTGATGTTTACTGTTACTACTCAGCAGGTACAAGGCAGGATAGTAAACAGCACACAATAGTAACTCCAGTACTCCTCTAAAGTCTCTCCATAAAGTCCTTGGCAGCCCGGTTTGTTTGGCAGGCTGAACCAGGCTGAGAGGCAGGTGAGTGAGTGGTGGCCTTAGCCCAGCAAACACAGTTCAGTTCAATAACAGGCAACGGCACCATGGAGGAGCAGGCAGGGGATGTAGTTGAGGAGGCAGAAGATCTGGAACCAGGTGAGAACTGAGTCCAAGCAGAAGCACCCGTAGGGGACAGGAAGAAGGTAGGTTGAGGCCGGGCAAAGAGTTGACAGGCTAGCAGGTAAGTACTCACAGGATGCACACACAATGGTGAGTGTGGGGACAAGCAAGACCACAGGTGAGCAGACTGGAACACTCACACTGTAGAGTTGTCGTCGGATAAAAACGCCAAGCAACCACAGGCAAAAAAGGACCAAGGATGCCCAGCCGGTTTTGTGGTCGGAAACAGAAGGCTGGTGCATTTACCGGGAATCAGATGAAGCAGGCAGGGTCGGCAATGGGAAATCAGTCTGAAATAATGCACTGGAGAGTCTGCTGAGTGGCAAGGAGCAATGTGTAATGAGGAACAGGTGAACTGAGTTGCCTTGACTGAAGCTGAGGTTTGGGAAACCAGAGTGAATGGAAAATTTTGGACTGAGGGCTGGGTGACTGGGCATACAGAAAAGAGCAGGTGACCAGGAATGCAGAACTGTGATGCCACTATCAAATGTAAAGTGTGAGATTATAAAAATGTACATAACGTACCATGTACTAAGACTATGTACTTGCGGCGGCTGTGGGTTCTATTCAAACCCACAACCCTTTGCTGCATGTCATTCTGTCTTTCTCCTCCTTTCACTCTGAAGCTGTCCTATCAAATGAAGTCAAAAAGCTAAAAAATAATCGAAATCTTCCCCATCTCTAAATTAATTTGCATACTACAATCTCTTCATTCGTGTCTACATGCCGACATGTGTTTGTTTCCCGTCTGCCAACTCTCTGCCGAAAAAATTCCGCCCTTCCTCCACTTCTGAAGAGCCACACTTGAGCTGTGACCTCATTTGGACAGGAGCACCTGTGAAGTGCAAACAATTATCCCATTAGTGCTAAGAGGGGCTGCTCCTGCTCACCTTATCCCCGCCCACACCTCCACCAACAGCCCCTCCATCGTCCAGACAGCTTTGGTTTCTCCCAGCTCCCACATCTGAAGCTGGGGAGTATTTTGGAGGTGTGGTAGCACTCTGAAGGGGAGCAAGGGGGGAGTCACGGGGATCAATGGAGTTCTCCTGGTTGACAAAGCTCAGACAAAAAGGGCCTTCTCTGGCTGAGACAGATGGGCCAGCCCACACACACCTGGATGGCCAGGGGAATCATAAGAAGGCTTGCAGCGCTTCAAAGCCACTCTGCCACCTGGGCTCATCGCTGGGAATAAGGAGGGGTGTTTGTGTGTATGTGTGTGTGTGTGTGTGTGAGGATGTGACACGTACACACACACCAAAGGGGTTTAAATGTTAAGTCTCGCCGACTGAAGTCCTACTTATCTCAAAGTGATAGATACACACAGACACCGACACAAGCAGCTATACATCCACATGCACAGACCAAACAAACACTTAGCCACCCACACACACACACACTTGCATGTAACCATCCGTGCACACAGAGAAACAAACACACACACAGCTCCATGGTGAGGCTGGGAACCTGGGTGCAGGGCTGCTGTAGGAGCTGTTTGAAGCCAGCTGTCACAACCTGACAGCCTGTTGTTTTAGAGGCCTTTGGTATGGCCGAGGGGCCGAGGGGAGAAAAACAACACCAGGAATGTGTACAAGTCAGGACCCAACAGTAAATCCTTCGTCCGTTTCCTTTCTCCCAATGCAGACAGAGGGGAGCAGGGTCGTCCAAGGGAGAGAGCAGAGGGACGTGGGAGCGCCTCGAGTCTCCCAAACGAGCCACTGAAGTGATATGCATCTCCCTCACATTCTCTGCTTTTTCTCACACCTTTTACTCTCTTGTCTTCTCTTTTTTGTCCTCTCTCAGCCTCCCTCCATCTCTTGCTCTCTGCCCTATGCTTCACATATGCGCTTAATTGTAATTGCTTTATCATGCGGCTGTTTATCCTGTGGCTGCATTCATTAGGTAGAGACACACACAAACAACTGCTTAAGAGGGAGAGAGAAAGAAAGAAAAAGGGTGGGGAATTCACAGACGCATAAATACATTCAACACGCACATATTCTCTGAGTGATGGATGCAAACACACCCACGAAACTGCACTAATCCAGCTAATGTAATACAAACATGAACATAAAAACATACAGCAACATCCAAGCGATGAGCGCATAGCAGACGCTCGCAGATGTGGACACATGACCTGCCTCTGTGTCTTATGGGAAAATAGGTCCTGCTGCAAGAGTATGCAAATAAGTCAATAACATGCATGGTCATGAAACACGAGAGCATGCAGACACAAGACTCTACGCACTGAAGAGGAGACAACAAAAGCACCATGTCTCATGAAAGCATCCTGGGAATCATGTGTGATGTTGCACCGGGGTCGACGTCCCTTGAAATTGGTTGTTTACGTTCTGCAGAAGCGAATTTTGGCAAATTCTTGGAGACACATTTGGAGAAAATGTGAAGCGCCGCACGGAAAAGCATCTCATTGCTGCCATGTGTGCACAAACATCATGTGATATATTCTCAGTCTTATCCTGGGTTGATTTCAGTAATCAGACCCTTATCCTGAATCTGATCTTTTCTCACTTGATGTCGTTCCGCTCTGAAGTTTCAGTCACTGTGTTTTTTTTACCCCACTACATTACTGTAACCTCTTTCATCTTAATGCGTCCCTGTTGGTGTGTAGTGTAAATAGATGAACAAAACAAACAGTGAGTATACACAACGTTTCACATGACACCAAGTTTCTGTTTTGGTCAAGTTGAAGTGCAACCTGCTGAAAGGGACTCTCCACTATTTTACACACAATGTTCAGTTTACTAGTCTTAAGATTACTGAAAAAAAGAGTATATGAATGGGGCTTTCCAGAGTCTTAAAAAACAACCATGATGATGTAATTAGGATTATATGTCTCCTCTTGGGCTTGAGACACAATTTTTGAACAGAAAGCCTGGATTTAAAACTAGGGATGTGGTGTTTGAAAGCAAGGGCATTAAAAATGGGGGTCCCCTGAAAATAAACTCGTATGTATAACATGTTGTCCAACAACACGGGAAAGCAAATTATTGCCACAGCCACACTGAGGCAGGTTGAAGTCTCACAGAGCGGGGAGATGACCTGATAATCAAATATGGGGATAATGTAGCCTGATAAGACCATCCTAATGAAGCGAGCTCAAGATTCTGTTTCACTCTCTGTACACTCTCTACTCATTGATGTTGCTCTGTTCTGTTCCCGGGGGTCTTGGCTGCTGCTCTCCCTGCCTTAGGCTTTTCATGTAGGCACATGGAAGGGCAGGAGGTTTGTTCTCTCTCTCTTAAGGCTTTCCTTGATTGCAAGTGGAAGGGCAGACAGGTGTGCTCTCTCTGCCCTAAGGCTTTCCATGTAGGCACATGGAAGCACAGGGAGGTTTGCTCTCTCTCTCTTAAGGCTTTCCTTGTTTGCAAGTGGAAGGGCAGACAGGTGTGCTCTTTCTGCCCTAAGGCTTTCCATGTAGGCGTATGGAAGGGCAGGGAGGTTTGTTCTCTCTCTCTCTCTCTCTTAAGGCTTTCCTTGTTTGCAAGTGGAAGGGCAGACAGGTGTGCTCTCTCTGCCCTAAGGCTTTCCACGCAGGCGCGTGGAAGAGGCTTTCTGCATAGGCCCCGAGGAAAGGCAGAGAAGCCCCAGAACAGAGCCATACCACCAAATATAATACTGCAAATGGAAATACAGTTTTCTTTGACATAAGTTTTCCTGACCGAATTATAGTTCATTCCCACACATGCTGCGCAGAACAATCACAATCCACAGCTCCTCTGTTGAGTGTCTCTCTGGCTCTCCTTTAGCGCTGCAGCAGTGTGCAGGCAGCAGCTAGGCCTGGGGTAGGCACAGGACGAGTGGCGAAGATGCCACTGAGCGTCCTTCGTGACTAAGCCTTCACTGAGAAGTGTTTGCTATCAGTCTTACACTCCCAGTTTGGACAGGCAGACAAGAGAACTGGCATGATTAGGTTGGTTCAACACAAAAAAACAACACTGCCCTAAGTGAAAAGAAGCTTTGGTGGACACAGCCCCATTATGCCTAGTTCACACTACACCTTCGTTTAGCCCTGATTTTCCGCTCACCAACAGTCTTTGGAGCTTCTTGACAAAAACCTCAAATCAGAAGAGCTTGTAGTGTGACTCTCTGTCGCCGGTCAGTCATGTAGTATGAGAATCACAACAGCTTCAAGACTTGCAAGTAATGCAGTGTCTACAGTGATCTGATGACTTTGTAAGTCATGTAGTGTGAACTTACGTGATGGTTCGGTATAATAAAAGATGCAGATGCATTATGGGAAGTGTAGGAGCCAATGTTTCAAAACTGGGGAGTAAAAGCCAGGATATCTTGGCAACTTTAATCTCGTGTATCTGTTGTGAGTCTCCAGACTCTATGAAAGTGCAATACTGAATAGCTGGAGTGCCCCTGTAATTCCCCTCCCTGCCCCTGGTCTGTTCAGTGTTTATGTGGAACAATATGATGTCATTCTGGCTGTCATTAACAATGTTGTAAAATTTGTAGCCTCTAATCTTTGCTTGTTGTCTAATAATTATAATTTGTGTCAGATTATGTACATGTATCTATTAGTTTTACCAGCATTAAAGCATAATAACAGTATTGAAGTAATGACCAGGTTGTTAGAAAAGTTAATTCATTCACTACGTAATACTATTAATTATTGTTTTGTGTCTGGATATGTGTGCGTACAAGTGATCTAGGAGTAAGTGTCTTTTCACACACACACACACACGCACAGAAAGAGAGAAGGGGTACACCAAAGCCATGACCCTGGTGGTCCAGTCTGCTATACATCATCGTCCTTAACACCCCTCCAACTCCTCTCTGTGCTTTGAACTGAACACGGTTCACTGAACAAGCTGCTGCCTCCCTATTGGGATACACAGAAACCCCAAAAATCACCACACAACTCTGTGGTGAAACTTTATGAGGCTCTCAAAGGAAAGCCCAACAGATGTTCAGGAGAACTTTTACGCCATTGTCCTGACAGGTCCCTCCTTCCTTTGGTGTATATCTCAGTGAATGGCCTTACAGTCAAACTCTGGATTACTAACAGCCTTGGCTTCCTAAAGTTATCAAGATGTAATTGGCATCCATTAAATAAGAGCAGAGAAGATTCTGGTTCAGCTTCATGAAGTGGTAGCTGTGTCCGCTCCAAGTCTCTCAATGACTTATTAAGTGCCTTGGTAATTACATCATGGCCATGAGAGAAAGGGGAGTGGAGGCGGGGCGGAAGGTCTGAGAGTAATATTGCTGTTTACACAATTAGAGTGATACATCTTGGTTATGTGTGTATGCTGTTGTGAGTGTGTGTGTGGTCGGTGAACATTTGTTTCCTCCCTGCCCTACATGTAAATACAGTGTAAGTGAGTGTTCTGACAATCAGGCACCTGAGCCAACATTACTCCCCTTTCTCCTCCTGCACTGACTGGACAGAATGAGATATTGAGACAAAGACAAAGGCGGAGGGAGAAACAAGCGAAAAAAAGAAAGTGAAAACAGAAACAGAAACAGAAGAAGTGGAGACGGTAGTCCAGTTTCTTATAGAGTGCCTAGTATCGGGGAAAAAGGGAGAATACTCTTCCAAGAAAAGATTTTTTTTATATTCTCCTTGGCAGAACTGGCAGGTTGGTTCCATGTTCTTTATACAAAACAGTTCACTCTAAAGGCTCAGTAAAAACAGGTTTGGACTGAAAACAATGACTCAGAGACCAGGCTGGTAAAGTCTATTGAAGGTCGAGTACAGTCAACCTGGGGAGATGAGGCAGACTTATCCAATGAATGGAAGTGGGTGGGTATATACTGTATGTGGCACTGGGCTGATGGGGACTTGGAAACAGGTATGCAGGTGCCACACGTTCTCACTCCCAACTCCTCAAACATGGCAGCTTGGCCAGCCACCCTATGCTTCAAACTATGACGCTCTAGGTACCCCTCTAGCACCAGTTCCACTCGTTACATCACTGATGTACTTAGTCCAAAAAAATCTGTATTAGAAAGTCTGGTCTGAGCTCGACTCTATCCAGCTGATTTGAAGAATGTTGCAGAATAGTGCATTGCAAGTAGTTGCCTGTTTCAACTCATCTCGTTGCGAATCTTTGGTCTGAACTGGGCTTTAAGAGACCTGGATACAGTATTGGTGGTGGGCCAATATTGTCTAAAATGTTCTTTTTTATAAATGCTGCAGTGACTGTGCGCTCAGACGAAAAAGCAAAGAAGGGATCCCACAGAAAACTCACATCATGCAAAACTTTCAGTGATGAATATTTGTGATTAAATGTAATTCCCAGTCTTCCTTCAGAGTGCCAATGACCTGTCCACAAACTGACCTACATGCAAAATGTATTTATTTACAAAGAGTAGGTAGCCAACTATTTCACAGCCACATTCTTAACCATGATGTCAATTCCTCTGCAGGGACATCGATAATAAACATGTACCACTAGGACACCGCATACTCTCTTGACAGCTGCTCTCGGTTGTTTATGTGCGGCCTGTACATAAATGCTAACACGGGGGTCTCTAAGTTTCCAGTCCCATATCAGAGCCTGACCCTAAATCTGAACCCCATTCCCAGACTTCTGCACCAAGCTCGGCCCAGTGGGACAACCACTGGCCTCAGGGGCTGCCCCCTGGCCTGAGGTCGGCCCCCCCTCTGCAGGCCCCTGTGTTACCTTGTGCAGCCTCGGTCCTCGGGGAGCCATGTTAAGCAACCCCCCGTGTCTGTGGCTCTCTCAGCACCAGGAAACAGGGGGCTTCTCCTGCACCTCTCGGCTGCAGCGTTTGACAGCTAATATTTTTCTGCCGAATCCGCGTCTGTAATCCGCACTTCCATGTAGGGATCCCGTTACGACCTGTCTTGAGTAGGCCAGCTGTTCAAACAGGGTGATTAATTAAAGGAATTCTGTTTGTAAAACAATCCCCGACCTCTCTCTCCTGCCATCTCATACTCTCTCTTCCTTCATCCTGCACTCTCTCTCTCCTCATCATCACTCATTCTCACTCTCTCTTTCTCTGGTTGTCTCCCCCTGGACTCCCGGTCCAGCTCTGGCCAAGCTCGGCGAGTGGTTAGTCCTTATTAAGACCACAGAGCGCGGAGTTTGCGGTCTCCTTGCATTAAGTCTGATTCTCCCTGAGGTTCTGCACATTAGCAAGACAAACATCACAAATAAAGCAGGTTGAGCTAGTGTGTGTGTGTGTGTGTGTGTGTGTGTGTGTGTGTGTGTGTGTGTGTGTGTGGTAGTGGTAGTGAGGGGGGCCTGCAACTCTCAGGGAGGCAGGAGGGGAGCTTTTTTATTGCTCCATGCCTTTTAGCAGGTGAGGTCTCTTGTTGCCAATTTCAGCGCTGGACACTCACTCTCTTTCCTCCCCTCCTCTCCATCTCTCAATCTCGCAGCTTTCCGTGAGTAGTGCAGGTGCTTGCTATTCATCAAGGCCCGAGACAGATGCCTCAACTCCCATCAGCGCACGGCGACCTCGCTCGTTCACACCGTCCTACAGCGTCGGGGGCGAAGGGTCACATGGGCTACAAGCAGCACCGAGGCGGCCTGTTCGCACATACGCACTTTTTTCTTTTTTTTTTATGTATGTACACACAGTCTTTCGCACAGCTGTCTCATCGCAGGGTCCCCGGAGCACAGAAACCCCTGACTAAAAGTGCTTAGAGAAACTGGAGAGGTTGGAGTGCTCACAGGACGTGTACCACTCTGGTGAAAAACACAGCACAGACTGTCCAAGATGTAAACAGCCTGGGCCGCACCTCGTACACACGAGACATATATGCACCCAGTGCTCTCAACTGTAGTCTGTCCACAAATGCGCACAGATGTTTCATCACAAGACACAAAAGAGGCCGTAAAACCAATTGGACCAAAACCCATAGCACACACGACCTTACACATGCCTCGCAATCGGTTCTCTCCCTAAAAAGCCAACAGGGAGTTTTTGAAACTATTTCTATTAGGAGTCTGGGTTTTGTCTGTCTAACAACATCTGTTGTGAAAAAGGAGTTGGTGAAAGAATTAAGGCAAGGCCTTGGATAAGGGGCCTCGCTACCAGGGTTACTGAACGATTCTGCTTATGAGCGGCGACTACGCCACCTGGTCACCTCGTGTCTCATGCACATCAAATACATCAAATCACTAGGGCTGAGGGTGGAGATCCTGCACCTGACCTCCTTCACACCATTTCCCAGTTTCCGGAGGGGAAGCTGTGCCAAGTGCTTGCTCCAAATTCCCGTATCTGGCCTGGAGTTTATGGAAAGAATGCCCAAACTTGTTACAAATGAGGATTAATCATGGGAAAAGTATGAATTAAAATGAGAAGTAAGGCAGTCATATGCTTAGGGATTTTGCTGATTTGTAAAACACACTTGATCTTTCTATTCTTGTCAGAGAAATCCGCAGTTATTTCCTTCATCTCAGCTAAGCCAGCAGACAGAGGGATATGTGGCACGATGCTAAGCCGACGGAGTTTAATATGAAAAAGTGAAACTTGAAAGTGGAATTACATCGCTGCTGTGTGGCTTATGGCAGCCTGGGCTCTTCCACAACTCTGGATTCCAAACCTCTGAGATTCCAGGGAGGTATTAGGTGACTCTAACCGGAAATCCCCTCTCTGTGACCGCTGGCGTTTGTTTTCCTTAGCTGAGCTCCGAGATGGGTGGCATTGTGGGCCTGGGCCTCACTCATTCTGTCTCTCCCACTTCCAGATGCCCAGGAGGGAATCGTTAGAGCTGCCTTCATGCCCGGCTGGCATCGTGTGGATCGGGTCCAGCTTCTAACATGCTGGGCTGCCTGGTTACAGTTTACATTCCTCCTTCGCTCCCTCCCTTCCTCCATCCCTCCCTCTCCCTTTTCCATCTGGCCCTGCGGCCAAGGCTGTACCACCAAAAAGGAGGCTCACCATTCTCTGTGGCTGAGAGGGCTGAAAGGCCTTCCTGTGTAATTACAAACAGACACATATTCACGATTTTGGCAAATTGGTGATCTCACACCTTTGCTCTGCTGGCCGCCTGACTGCTCCTCAGGAGTGAGCCAAGGGGCAGGCACCGTCAAGAGGCGTATGTGAGTGAGAGTTTGGGCAGAGTTCCCGGCTGGACAGGGTAGTTCAATCAAGGCAAAGGACAAACCCTGTGTGGTGGTAATAGTGACTTGTTTTTCCCTCTTAAAACAGCCTGTTATGACAGAGAACAAGATATATTGCGAAGGAAATGGGCCAGTATGGAGGAAACATAAGTGAAGAGTGTGCAACAAATATGAGTAAAAGAAAGAATTAGAGGACATGAGAAGAAAAGGGAAAACAAGAAAGGAGAGGGAAGGAGCTGGTGGAGGAAAAAAGAAAAGCGAGGGGAAAAACATCTTGAGCTGGAAGCGTTCCTTTATCCTGGCCAATCTCGGCTGCACCTGTGATGACAACCCCTTGTGTGCAGTGCAGTGATTGTGTAACCTGGAATGAAAGGAGGGGGAGGCTGTGGATGGTGTAAGGGGCTACAGAGGGGGAGAAAATGACATAAAGCGTTCCCTCGACTTGTAAATCCATGACAAGACCCAGACAGTCACCCTGAAACCCCCACCCAGTGTCCCCCTGCAGGGCATGGATGGGAGAGAGAAGGGAGGGTGCTGGGGCACACATCCAACGCACTCCCTCCCTACTCTTGTTACCCATATTCCCCCCTTCCAGCCCCTCTCTTACCCTCCAACACACACACACACACACACACACACACACACACACACATATTCTGTGGGGCAGTGCGTTTCTTCCATTCCGCACAAGCTGTTGTTTTAAATCATAATAGTAACCAGACTGTAATCACATTATTGCACACATGGTGATTTTGACAAGTGGTGGGAGTCATGTGCTGAGGCTTTGGCAGGGTTAGCACACCATTCTCCCAGCTGTGAGCTCAGCCCCAACCCACCCCCCTACACACACACACACACACACACACACACACACACACACACACACACACACACACACATTTACACACTCTACCTCCATCACTCTCTACCCCCCTCCCAGGCAATATGTTGCTCCGCTCCGTTCCACTGTAACCTGCATGCATTAGTGCGGCCTAATCTAAATCAGATTTCTGTAAATTGCAGTTACACATGTGCCTTGAGACTGTCCTCGCCAGAAAAAAAGATAGCAATGGTTGTTTTGTTCAAACACATAAAAGGACCTGTTTACGCTCTCCTGACAAGCGTCCTCTTGTGGTCATGCAAATAATGACTGTTTTCTCTCAGAAGCAAAGGCTGGAATACCATTATAAAGTTGTTACAGCGCCGTAAAAAACTCTTGAAGAAAAACTATGGTTTATTGCAACTTGGGAGCAACATCAATAAAAGTGGGTCCAAGAGCGAGAAACATGGAGAGCTGTTAAACGGTGATACAGGTGGTAAACAAGCTGAAATGGTAAGATTTACTGTGTAAACATCTATCGCAGTTTCCACACCGAAATTCTCTTTAAACTCATTATTGAATACTTGTGGATTTTCGGTGTAATGAGGTTACAGCATAGACCGTAAAAATAATGGATGTAGCCACCGTAATGTCCACCGCTGGCTTGTGGAATCCTGTTTTGGGAATTTGGGCAGTCGCCATCTTGGTTTTTTATGAGCCAGAAGTGACCATATTTGGACGAGTGCTTGGAGCTGTGGCGGAGCTAGGGATGGATCTGACTCAAAGGTTATGGTGACATCTCAGACAGCCTGTGACTCAGAGTGGCCCGCCCTTAATTATGCATAACTTTAAACCTAAATGAATATAAACAGGTAGTTATATAAAAGTTCACACCCCCATACAGTTGTCATTAATAGGGAAATTATAGAGACCAAATACATTTTTCGTTCCAGGCTGTAAACATGTTTATTTCTGCTGTAAAGTAGGACATTTCAACATGGGTGTCAACAGCGATTGACTCACTTTTGGAGCCAGCCTCAAGTGGCCATGAGAGGAACTGCAGTTTTTGGCACTTCACTTTGCCACCTGGGTAATATTAGTGACACTGCAGGTTTGCTCGTGTCCAATTTTACTTCCAAATAATGATGAAGCCAAGCTGTTGGCTAATCTCATGTTTGTTAACCCATTTCACTTTTAATGGACAGGACAGTTAAGTGTGAAAGGGGGAGAGAGAGGGATGACATGCAGCAAAGGGCCACAGGCTGGACTCGAACCCGGGCCGCTGCAGCAACAGCCTTATACATGGGGCGCCTGCTCTACCACTAAGCCACCGACGCCCCGCAAAGTCACTGTGTTCTGAGATCTCAGTGAAAACAATGTTAGCCAATGCAATCCCATTCCAGCTTGTCAAATATCACTGTTTTGTCAGTGGACTTTCACAGCTACATATGACACACAGCGGGCTCTAGGGTGAAAGTCCAGGGTTTGTTGAACTCCATCCACCTCCCCTCCCACCCACACCGTAGGGACCTCTCAGCTCTTTATATTACATTGTTACTGGTGGCGATTCAAACTGACTCCATCAGGCAGTATTATAAAGTGACGCCACCCGGTGGCATGTCACACCACTGCAAAAGGTGCCTTTTTGCATCAGTGTCTGTCACTGAAATCACTGACAAAGCAGCAGTATGTGACGACTTGTGAATGAGAATGGACCTCTAGTGTAAAGTTGCGTCAATGGAAGCATGACGAAGGACGCCTGTGGCTCAGACAGAAGTACTCAAGGTTCAGTAGCTGGGATGTAAGAGTCTGGATAGTGAACATGGTAAAGCTGTTTCTTTTCTGGAGCGCTGAACTGGGTGGAGACTTGAAAGTGGTGTGCAGAAACAAAAAGATGCTGTCAGTGGTATACAAAGAATGGTGTTTTGACAGCAGTGCTGCACGTGGCATAGGCAGGATAGGTGAATGCTAAGGACGCTGTCATCCATAGGGGGCGCAACAAATGGGGGAGGAAAAAATCATCTAAATGTTTATCTTTTTCTTTTTTTTACTAATACACCTATTATTTTCAAATATTCCATAAGACCACAACAACATAACTACATAGCAAAGCCTGCTAAACAATAGAGATGCCTTTCTTTCAGGGTTCCTGCCACCCCCCTGGCCCCCTCTCCAGCTCGTTACACTTTACCTGCTCTCTGGAGGAGATGGGTGAGTTATCCGATGTCACGTGAACCCTGAAACACGCTGTATCATTATGTCAAAACAAGAAAAGCTCTCTGGTGTCCACTCAACTACCACTACACTACTGAGAGGAGGGGATGTGGAGACAAAGAACATTAAAAAATAAACAATCCGTGTTGAAATCGGCAGGAGGAGAGCTAGTTATTGTTACCTCTGAGCAACCAGTGGCCGCAACTAACAGCTCACAGAGCATGTATTGATTAACACTGTGAAGCATTCAAGTTCTATTCAGTAAAAAATGAGTATTGGGCAAAAGTAAATAAAAACCTTCTCATGATGTGTTCAGAAATTTGGCTCACCTGGGACACCAAATGTTCTAGGGCCGCCACAGTTTGACAGGCATAATGCAGACAGTATTTCTTTTCACACAGAGACACTGGGATAAAGCCACAACAAAGTCCTTTTATTACGCTGGCTTTCTATTATTATGCAGAACCAAACAACAGCAGCATGATAGGGCCCCGGTGTCTGATTTTAGATAGTATGCCGGCGTTCCAGAAGCAAAGGAGGAGTGACATGTGACACAATATTGGCCACTAATGTGACATATAATGTACTCGTCGGCAGCTCTTTCCAAACATTAACAATAGTCTTACAACAATCATTTACCATCCCAGTTATATGGTGACTGATCTTGTTGAGCATAGGGAGCTTCCAAACCTCATTGTTTCCCCAATTTGCAGATATTTTTGGTCCCTGTTCTTCGTCTTTGAGTTAGCTGCTAACTGCTTCTAGCTGCTTTTAAATCTCCCAGCGGTGGATGGAACACGTGACATGTTGTCAAAACATCACACCCACCCCGCCCTCCTGGCTGTCCCTTTTACATAAATGTTGATTCGGCACTGTTACTACCTCCACTGCCAGCTTAAAGGCGAGACAACTCTGTCCCCCATTCCATGATGAGCAAGGCGGACTATTAGCATGATTCCTGCTTAGAACAGGCAGTGTAAAAGGGGCTAGTGTGTATTATGTTCACATGATACAACATGTTGGACTTCTGACATCGATGACTGGGGTTTGCATCCCGTCTCCTACGGGTAGGCAATGTTGGTTTCTTTTAATCATGACCACAATCTTTCCCTAACCTCAACCAAGTAGTTTTAGTTGCCTAAACTCAATCCAATCTTCATTATAGGAGTGACAGAGCAGAAATCACTCATATGGATTGTTCTGGAAGGTGATGACACACCAACTATTTAATCACTTAGGAATTGTTTTGGGCTGTCTGTGTAAACATGTAAACATAAGTCTCATTGTCTTATAAGAAGCTGGATGTTTAATGCTGACTGATTAAGACATCATTCAATCAGACAGCAACTCTGTGTGGATGCACCCGAGCATGCATCTGTTTGTGCCCACACACGTGGCAGAATGACTGACTGTCGTGACTCCGATCGAAGGGGGATCCTCGGAGCACCCTGGCTCGGCATCAGGCAGGCAAAATGACCACAGAGTCCTGGTCCATGCCTTGGGATAACGTGAGAGAGACGAGGGGTCGAACCCGGAGCACTGATCTCTTTCTCTGTCCCATCTTTTCTTTCATTTCTTCTGAGGTGTGGCCGCGCTCTCCACCGCACCGCTAACAAGATCAGGCTGCGGGGTGGGCCTCATCCAGCTGGCTCTTTGTGTGTGTGTTTGGAACAGATTTGGTTATTGAAAATAGTTGTAAGAGAAGCTATACTGAAAACAGCTTTGTGTGTGTGTGAGAGAGAGAGTGGGGAACTACCAAAATAATAGCTTACCCAATCTTTCCACAGTTTTAGTACCAATCAGGCAGCGGGCAAACTGTTCAAAGTCAGAGAGGAGGAATGACGGAGGGTAAATTGATGATATCCACCACAATTTCCCTAAAACGTTTAGTTAACGAGGGGGATGAATTTAATCATTTATACTAACAAGGGCATAATATTCCCCTTCATGACTACTCAGTGTGTATTTCCTGAAGCAAGCATGCCAAGTGGTTTGAAAATAAAGACATTTTAAATGATGGATAGCCCAGACTGAATGACAGACAGACAGACAGACGAGGAGTCAGCACAAACAAATATATGAAAGCATAAACACAGACTTTGCTTTTGCTGGTGAGACGTACAACAGAGCTTTGCTGTCCCTGACTTTTACTCGCTGTGCCATTGTGGTCTCTGATTTATAGCGGAAGAAAAAGATGAGAGAGAACATTTCTCTCTAAACAAAGAAAGCAGATGTACTTTATAAACCCGCTGCACTAAAAAACATACCGTCCTCTCAGTTGTTAGGAGTTTTTGCTTGACACATCAAAAACATTTTGTGCAGCTCCGAATACTTACATGTTCAGACCCCATCTTTCAAAGCTCGCAGGTTGCCTCCTTTCAAAGACGGTGGTCCAAACAGCAGATAATACTCGGAGCCCAGGAATCCCTGGAATGATTTTGGTTAACTTTGTCTCCAGGGAGAAATATATTGTGACGATCCCTGGAAATATGATGCCCATATTTGCCTCATATCTGAGAGGATCCAAAGTGAAGCCATCACTCCATCAAACTTTAAGAACCGAAACGAGATAGTCATGCTTTGTAGCAGGGTGACGGGAATAGTAGTAGTTGTTAACATTTTGAACCCTCACATGCTGTTATCTGGTCTCCGACATGCAGGACTGGCACTGTGCATGTTGCTTATCTCAGATGGTAAAGCTGAGGGGAAGAAAACAGGGCAACTTTACAGGAACATCTCATCAACATGTGGGTATCTTAAAGGAACAGTGTGTAGGATTTAGTGGCATCTAGTGGTGAGGATTGCAGATTGCAACCAACAGAAACTTCTCCAGTGTGCCAAGCATGAACTGCCAGTTGGGATTCCTTCAGGAGGTTTTTACGGGCAGCTGAATTATCCACAGAGGTCTCTTCCTTTCCAAAATGAACAGACCTGATGATTAAAACTAGTAAAAACATTGAATAAAGGATTTTCATGTTACAAATTATTGTTTTTTGTGATGCAGAGACTACAAATTACGGTGGGTGATGTGAAAATGTGAATGGCCCTATCTAGAGCCAGTTTTTGGTTTGTCCGTTCTGGGCTTCTGTAGAAACATTTGGATGCAACATGGTGATCTCTGAGGGAGAGGACCTGCTCCCAAAGTAGATCTAAACGGTTCATTCTAAAGCCAAGTTCAGACCCAAGATTCGCATCAAGACGAAACTGTTTGAGAATGTCACAGAGAAAAGTTGCACCGGAGTGAACTGGCTGATCTGAGCTTGACTCAAGCCGGCTGATGATGTCACCTGCAACTCAGCTGGTCAAATTGCTGGCAGCTCCTTTTAGCACATAAAGCACATCACCAGTTTCAACAGCAAATCAGCTTGTAGTGAAGTCTGCTGGTCAAGTCAAAATGGCAGCAGATGGCGTGATCGCGTCCTGCAGCAGGTGCTCCGTCCCCGATGTGTCCTCTGTTTCCATCCTCAGTGTGCCAGTGTCAGATGATGGGTCGCTGCTGTTGCTCGCTGTATTGCCGCTGCTAATCTATATTATTGTGGTGTATTTATTATGAATACAGTCCATCTGATGCTCATTTTGTTTCCGTTTTTCACCGTTTCATCCCTACTACAAATGCAGCTGTAGCCAGTATCTCACTGTCACTATCCTCATTCATATTTTAAGAAGCTACTAATTATATTCAGCCACAAAATAAGCCTGAAGAGCTGGAAATCAGAACAGAAGTACAGAGAGTTGTTGCATAGAGATGATCCACCATCTCATCTAGTTGCATTGGTGTGAACCAGGTTTNACTACAAATGCAGCTGTAGCCAGTATCTCACTGTCACTATCCTCATTCATATTTTAAGAAGCTACTAATTATATTCAGCCACAAAATAGGCCTGAAAAGCTGGAAATCAGAACAGAAGTACAGAGAGTTGTTGCATATGATCCACCATCTCATCTAGTTGCATTGGTGTGAACCAGGTTTTTAGAACATTGCAGAACAGCGCATTGCAAGTAGTTGCCTGTTTAAACTCATCTCATTGCGAATCTTTGGTCTGAGCTGGGCGTTGGGTAACAAAAACACAAAAATTCTTCAGTTGATTATACACTAACGAAAACATATTTATTATATTCCATTTCTGGCAATATATCCCCATAACTTTTACCCAAGCACAGCAGTAAAGTAAGTATATGTATGATACATGTGCACATTGTTGTCCTTATTTGAATTTATTAATAAAGATTCAAAAAGTGTGTATTTGTGTGGGCAACGGTCTCATTAGAAAAACTATGTGTGCTGCAATCACGCAAGAGTTCACCTGCATTTATAAAAATACAACCTTCAGCCTCAGAAATGAAAGGAAAAACAATGGCTTGGGACTGCAAAGAAAAAACATGTGTTTCATTGGTTTTGTATTTGCCTGTTTTGTATTTGTGGGTGTATTTATTTCAGATGAAGGAGAGCCAAGGAGAGAGCCAAGGAGAATATGCCAGGCCCCAGTTAGTATGCAGGCTATAATTTCTGCTGCCTTTGAAGTCTATGTATGTGTGTGTTGAGTGGACGTGTGTGTGTGTCCATTGTGGTGTCGGGGTATAGCGTGGCTGCTCTAAAATACCCTTACGTTGGAGTTAGAGCATTCTGCAAAGATACACTCAAGATGACTTGTGTCGAACAAATTGGGTTTAAAGATGTTAATGAGGGGAAGACAACTAAGTAGTTAGATAGGCTGATGGGTTAACAGCACACATATGATACAATCCTGCACAAAAACAGACTCTGGCCTCAAAAGTTACCATAGAGACAGAGTATCAACATCATATGCTTCACAAAGGGGGCTTTTATGGTGCATTACATTAGATTGTACAGGTGGTCATGATTCCCCTTGTGTGCGTGCATATGCATATTGTCCATTTCATCATCTCAATAAAGCACACGTTGAACCGAGCTGAACTGAATTGAAAAGCAGGCTGTTATTAATGTTAAATAACAAAAACAGCACTCAGAAACACTCACATCCTCCACAGTCAGCAGCAGCAGCAGCAGCAGCAAAACTACTTGAGCAGATGGGCCGGTTCTTCCTGTCTGCAGCCACTCAGCCTGTGATGATGGAACCAAAATCTCTGCTCTCAGCACCCCAGAGATAGAGGTGCATAACGGGGGCAGAGTGAAGTGTGTGAGGATACAAATATGGATGACTCAGGCCATGTCCCATGTAAGCTGACTAAATTTAAAAACTCATGTTTTCCTCTACGTTTTTGGCCTCCCGTCCAGATTAAGCAACCATTTTTCAAGCCCAGTAAGTGAGTTTCTCTGAGGTGCTCGTTACATTTGGAAAATATGTGAGTGACAACACACAAACTGTGTGTCTGGCAACATTGAAACATTTTAAAAAAGGGATTATCAGGTTACCTCTAATCTTCAGACACCAAGCAGCATGACTGGGCTGTGTCATCCCGCGTCTGTCCAGATAAAGGTACTTTCAGTCTGCAAGTGTTTGCTGAGAGAAAGTAAACATGACAGCTGACCTCTGAGTTGATGATAGCTGAGCTTTTTTCAGCTTGCTGCTGCGACTCATCATGTGTACATGATAACTGTAGAAACCAGGAGCTTATTTTACTGGTATCTGATTTGTGAAAAGTTTTAGAAAATGGTCTTTGAGCAGGTTCAACCAGGTTCAACATTTGGTTTTCTAGTCTGGGTCATGTTTAAAATACTTTTTACTAACACCTTTACAAATTAATTAATGCAAAATTACAATTTGTGAAAATTATATGGGCTTGTTACTCATGACTTTTGACCTTATCATATCAGACAGATGCAGCCTCATCCCCAGATTTTTTCCAGGTTATGACCTAATATCACCTGACTACAGAACCTCTGGGTTACAAGGTGAAAAAAAACTGCTGGCAATGTTGGCCAATACCTAAGTTTATCTCCTACATACGAGATATTACCTCCTACGTACAAGATGTTATCGTAGGAGATAAACATTTAGGCTGAGTAGACTAAAAGGTGCATGTGTGGGATCCTAGACGTTGTGGGCGAGCGGTTCTTGTGAGTATGATGAAATCCTGCCAGTGCCACTGCACAGTTCCTTTATGTTTGCCAGTGGACATTTGTAGTTAGTAAGCTGAGAAGGTAAAGCCTTTTCTTTATGCTGCATTTGGAAGAAGTTTCAATGTCCTTTGTATTGTGCATTAAACACTGCGAGGCCTTGTCACACTCAAAACAATAAGCTAAACCTAAAAGTGTGTCTTCTATATAATATCTTCTACATAGGAGATAAGATCCTGTACGTAAAAGATCACATCGTGTACATGAGAGATAACCTCGTACACAGGGGATAAACTCAGGGTTTGGCCAACCTTGCCCACAAAACAAATTCTTTCCCCTTGCCTCCAAGGGCGTCCGTACACAACCCTGTAGCAGGGAAATGAATGACATGAATCATTCAATCTGTTAGACTGTCACTGAACACAATGGCAGAGAAACAGATGTAATTTCATATTACTCTGCTGAAAGAGTAATAGACTTGTGTCGTGTTATATGAAAGCCTGTTGAGGCTACAACATATAAGCCTATCAAAACATACCGTCATCCATCGATTTTTGGGTTGCAGGGGTATCCCCAAGTATTCCCAACGTCCTTCTCCCCAGCAACACTTTCCAGCTCCTCCTGGGGGACCCCAAGGTGTTCCCAGGCCAGACGAGATATGTAATCCCTCCAGTGTGTTCTGGGTCTGCCCCAGGGCCCTCTACCAGTTGGATGTGCCCAGAACACCTCCAACAGGAGGCGCCCAGGAGGCATCCTGATCAGATGCCCGAACCACCTCAGCTGACCCCTTTGGATGCGAAGGAGCAGCGGCTCTATTCCGAGCTGCTTTCGGATGTCCGAGCTCCTTACCCTATCTATAAGGCTGAGCCCAGACACCCCACAGAGGAAACTCATTTTGGCCGCTTGTATCTGTGATCTCATTCTTTCGGTCACTACCCAGAGCTCATGACCATAGGTGAGGGTTGTGGTAACTGTGTGGTGAAGATGCTGCCACCCAACATACAGAACACCAGCATTGCTAAATTGTAACCACTCGATATGTATAATACCTTAATGACCTTAATTCACATTGGGTGGCTTTTTAACTGAAAAAAAAAGAGATATTTAGCTGTTTGACTGTTGTTTTGGTTTTAAAGTTTGGGCAGAGAACTTAACAAAACAACAACTTTAATACTGGTTGAGTTGGAAGTCATTTTCCCCATGTTAATGGGTTTCCCAGATTTATCCACCTTGGTTTGGATGTGGCCTCAGTGACTGTTGACTTACTCATTCAGCTTACTGACTTACAGCTCCGGGAGTACTCATCCAATTAATGTTGTTATTTTGTGGCTTTGGCTTTAGGATTTCACAAGATTCCTTTTTTTTTTTTAAAAGGAAGCACTTGTATTGGGGAAAACACTTCGCTGGAGACCATACCATCTTAAAAAAAAAAAAAACACCATTCAGGAGTGAGAGGGGGAGATGGTCATTAGTTAGTGTTTCCTGCTGAGTGACACTACACAGACAAAACCTTTAACTGGGAACATCAAAGTGAGGTCAATTAAGGGAACTATTCTGTCCAAACAGTGGGTACCTAAAAAAGAAAGAAAAAAAACGAGAGTCTCTTTGTGTTGCGGGAAATGCAGTGGCTCGTCTAGGTGACTCACGGAGAAAATGGACCCACAATGTGAGTCACAAACACTAATTGACTCACTCACAAGTGTAATTGACTCACCCTCCAAGGAACTCTGCATGACCCTGAGAGGGAAGCCACTGCTACATGCCATTGTAGTAACTGGTCTCTAGGTAGCAAGGTGTTTTTAAATGAAGACAGGTTTCTGTAAAAGTCATACCGGATCCATGACACATCTGTGGGATAAACACAGACGCACAGCCAGTATTAGAGGATGTGAGGGACCAAGCTTTTAGGCATCAGGAGTCACAGGGGGACTTTCAAAGGGAAGGTTTTTATTTACCCAAAATTTAAACAAACAATTTTACAATATTACAAGGGTTGTTTTAGGCACATTGAAGAGGTCACCTAAACAGAACATAACTTCAGCTATAATAACATAAACTTAATAAAACTAAACAGATTAAATTGACTAACAAGCTGGACACAAAGGGAATCATATAAGATGACCTTTTTTTTTTTTTTTTTAAACAACAGGGTAACACACAGATAAAACACTACTAGCTAAACTACAAATAAAACAAAAAAGAAGAATTAGTTAATCAGTCTGAATATTATAATAATTAACCAAAACTAAGAAACTAAGAAATAAACACAATTTTTCAGTAGGACTCCCATTCCCCCCCCATGATGTCTCAGGCACTTGGTACAGTCTGATTGACCACTTCCTGTATTTAAGAGCTCTCCTTTCAGGTGTGCATCTTCTGCTCCAATCTGACAAGATGTCCTCCAACAACAGCAACAGCAACTCCAGCAACTCCAGCACCGGTAACTCAAATACAGATGAATTAAAAATTAAAGTATGACTGTACAAAAGTTAACCAAATGTGCCAATAGATATAGAAACAGAAATGCCTCATTGGCCACTAGATCATACTTCAACAAGGCTGCCATGTTGGAGAGGCAATATTTACCTGTAAACAAATGCAAGCAACCGAGAACTGAATTACTTATGTGGTTTGAAATAATTCATCATTATGGGGAATTGTAAAAGCTTATGTCAAACATGAATTAAGCATATTTTCATGGTTAAATACTTGTGGAGAGGTCTCAATATAATATAGTTAAATGTGGAGGTAGATATTAACTTGCTAGCGCTCTAGCTAGCTAGCTAACACTGCTAATTAACTCCTTGACCATTACAGAATATAATAAATGTTAACACTGCTCATTTTAGAAAGGCCACCAAAAGAAAAGACATTTTTTGTTTATGTAATATATTGGTGTGTATATTTGTTCCCGTATCCATCCAGGTACAGGAAAATGAAAGGCTAGCTAATATTAGCCCGCTAGCTACGTTAGCCCGCTAGCTACGTTAGCCCACTAGCTAGGTTAGCAATGGCTAATGTTGGCAGCCAGAAACAAATTCCTACAACCCATTATATGTTTGATAATCTAAATAAGAACACATTTTCTTGCATTGGCCTTTCTCAAATGAGTAGCGGTGACAATTTCTATAATCTTTTATGATCAAGGAGTTGGTGAGCAGACAGCGTTAGCTAGATAGCGCGCTGGCAAGTTAATAAGTTGCCAGTTCCACTTTAAATCACATTATATAGAGACAGTGTTCAATGTTTCATACTCTGAAAACCACTGGAGAGGAAAGCTATCAGCCCCTAAAAATATGCAGCTGAAGGCTGAAACACTAACAAAATGCTTGTGGCTGGCTAAAAACCTTAGATATCAGTGTGTGACAGGCTCATTTTAGAGTCACATTGATAAACTCAATATTGTCCGTATGTCTCAGTGTCCTCTTCTGCTTACCTTGCTTATCTCAGAGAAATTATCCCACTGAATGACAAGTCGTGAAATACTTTGATATTTACAACTATTTTCTCGGATCACCAGTTAAGATCATCATTTAAACTAACAAAGATCAAAACCAGTCATTAGCAAAATATTAGCAAAATGCTTGCTGCACAAATGAATACTATGTGTCAGGATCATACAGTTTTCTCATATCTTATTACTTAAAAGCTCAGTTTTAAGGTCCAGCAGCTTGGAAAAACGTAGTTATGGATTCTTTACCATGTTCGTAGAGCATCCCGCCACAGAGCAGTTTTTAGGTATTTTTGTGTTGTTTGTTTGCAGACGTAAATGACAAGGAGGCACTTTCAGGCAATACAAAATCAATGGAGAATGATGTAATTTTTTTCCCTCAGATAGGGGCGGGACTGACATGTCCTCTGTCTCTATTGGGGTGTCTTCACAAGTATTTAACCCCTGAAAGTAAGCCAAATTCATGCTCAAAAAACTTGAGTATTTGCAGTTCCTCATAATAATGAATTATTTTCTACCAGGTAAGTAATCCAGTTTATGTAAGCCTAACACACACCCCTCTTGTGAGCATCCAGCAGCAATTATAGCCTAAATATCAAGATAATAACTGATTGGAGACAAAACTTTTTTTCCCTCCACATAGATCATATACACTTGAATATAAAAATGACTCATCATCAATCTGTTGAGAAAAGTAAGCATTATAGCTCCCCTGTTTACTGTTTACCTTTCCAATATGGCGTCACCGCTGAAACAGGCTGACACAGTCATTGTGGCGTCTATGTAAATATGTTCGTGAATGTGTCCCTACAAATAAATAACCAAGGCCGCATCCACACTGATATGTTTTCATTTTAAAGTGCCTAACTTTACTTTTTCACAGCAGACATTTCGACATGTCATAGTAGGAATACCACAGGTGTATTTAGTGAAATGATGCTATACTGCTTGTGTGTGCAGACATCATTTTTGTATTGAAATGCTGTTTTAAAATGAAAAAAATTAGTAGCGTGGCTGTGGCCTAATATACTGCCAACAATACTAAATTATGAGTATGATGTATGTAACTAAATCTGTCATCATTTATTTGTTTGCTGATGTGCATGAGGTAAAAGGTCAACAAACTCAAACAGTTACGTGTAAACTAGAAAAAACAAAGGTGTACAGCAACTAATTTCTGTAAACATATCTTGATACGAATGCAGAAACTGTAGGTAATGGGACAAAATTTTGGTATTGCATTGATGAACCATGTCTGAATGACAGGTTAAAAATCCATGTGGAGAGCAAAAGAGGTGGAACACATTGGCCCAAATGCAGTCTTGGAACCCATCGGCTAAGGTCTGATGACAAGTGAGCTGTCTTGCTAATTAAGCTTTCTTTCATTTTGACTAATAAATTATCATCACTGTTTCTCTCTAAGACTCTCAGCCACTTCTCATTTCATATGAAATTCTGATCAAGTTATTTCATGTGTAGGTCATGTGATGACAACGAACCATCCCCATGACAACTGAGTAAACCTGCTTCATTGAGGAAGGCCACAAGATCCATCTGAAAAGTTTGGAAAAAACAAGTAAGTGGACCTTGTGGAATGAAGCCTTGGCTTCATTTGACAGTTGACTGTAAAGGGTAACTGGGAAAATATGTTTTAACAGAAAGAGGAGGATGACATGAATCAAAAAGAACCAGTACAGATTACAACCACACATTTTGGTCATGTGGTCACACTGGTTTACAATGATGGCCATGCAGGCAGTTTTATGACGCACTTAAACCTACCTTTTAAGTGCATTTCTCTGATTAACATGTCATAAGTTGAGTGATTTTATCTGCTCATGTTTGGTCTTCATAAGATTTTTTAAATTCCAGGTTTGAAGTTTTAAACAGAGCATTAAGTAGAACCATCTTCTCTCAGTTACTCAGAAAACCTAACACCCTCTGCCCCATCGCATGTTTGATATCCCAAATCTGCTCATCTGTAATCTCCCGAGGTTTGCAACATCACCTCAGAGCAGGCATATCATGGCAGGGCTCAGCACTGTGTCTGATCTTGTGAGCTGTGGACATGTCCGCCCTCTGGCCCACATGTGAAGATATCTGTTCAGTGCGAGTCCTGATAGTGGCCCCTGAGCTGTGAAACCCCACGCTTGGCAGGATGCAGGGCTGCAGTGATAACTCACCTGTGTACTGATAGAGGGGGAGACAATGTCCCAAACAGATTAAAGGCAAGCTGATTGCAAAACAAGATGCATAGTTTCGCTCGAGGGATAAACACGAGATGGAAAAATTCTAAACAATCCAGATGAAAGAGGCTATTGGATGTTTTTATCTGACTGTCTTTGATTCATTTCTGGATTTGTGTGAACATGAGCACATGCTTGTCATTTATATAGAATATCAGGGTCTATTCATGTTTGGTTTGGAAATCCTAAACAGGCGAGAAAAAAAAAAACCGAAACACATTCAAATCTGTTTTCCACAGCTCGGCTTCAGAACCGCAATGTCAGTGGCACATATTCAAAACCACATTCTGACATGATATAAAACACTGAAATGTCAACACTGATAGAAGATGGGAGCAGAGCAGCTGAAAGTCTGATCTCAATCTTCTCTTTTTCTCTCCTTTCTTTTTTCCCCCAACCTTCGGGAGATGATGTGTTGTCACGTAACGGTCTTTACAGTCTGCTGGCAAAAATGTCATTTCCAAAAGGCCTATCTCTCTTATCCTGTCAGAGCAGGCAGGAGATAGTCCACCTAATCTCTGACAACGGGGAGTGTATGATGTGTTTAGGAGGTTTTGCGCAGAATGATGTGTGAATATTTGTGTTTATCTCGCTGGTAGATAAACTCCAGGTGTTGTGATACAGATGCTGTCGCTGGACTTTTCTGACATTCCTCTGACATGATAAAGTTCAAATCAGTGTCTACAGGTGTCAGGGTCATGTGAGAGATTTTGTCTGCTGAGGTGCTAATGTGCGATTTCATAAAAGAGTGTCTGGTGATATTCTGTAGTTTTCTTAATGTGATTAAATTCCATTTAACAAACAAAACCAACAATGAATTGATTCTACAGTTGACTCTGTGCAGTTAAAGCCTGATAGACCTGCAGTGTGTAGGGTTAAGGGGAATCTACTGGCATAATATTCATAATCATGTTTTCATTAGTGTATAATAATAAGTATGTTTAGTTACCTTAGGGTGAGCTCTTTTAAATCTCCAAATGGATCGGGTTCACTTCCATGAGTCATCACGTCTTTGTAGTAGCCCAGAACACATGAACCAAACACTGGCTTTAGACGGGGCCTTTCGCATTGGCCACTGTAGTTCCCAAAAAGTTTGGCACAAGGGAGAAGTTTCAGCTGCTTGCAATATGAAACCTCACCACTAGATGTCTCTAAATTCTACACAATAGACCTTTAAAACAGGAATGAGCCGCAACAATTATCAACACAACTTCAAAAGTAAGACCCAAGAATTCAGCTATCCTTTAATGGTGCAATGTTTAATGCCTGGCCACACGCTCTAAAGAAATAGGGGGCATCTTTTCACCAGTCTGGGTCTATACAATCTAAATTTATAGTCATCAGTTATTTAATGTAAAAAAAAGCCAACTACTAAGAATACACCCAACTGCTAAAACTGTGAGAGCCGGTCAAAATAACATTGCTCTTATAATTTTCAAGTGTGGTGTCGCCCTGTAGTTTATACCAGTGATTCTCAAAGTTTTTTCAATATTGTGCTGCTTTGAAATTTTTTCTTTCAGCCAAGTACCCTCTGACCAACGCAAAACATTTTTGGTAGAAACACACAGTAAACAAACGTAAATGTGAAGGTGATGGAGTTTATTGCAGCAGTTTACGGTTAACTATTGCATTGAAAATGTGATTTATCAAACGTACATTTACATTTTTATTAAACTTATTGTTTAATTCATTCATTTATTTATTTTCCGTAACTGCTTATCCTGTTGGGGGTTGCGAGGGGGCTGGAGCCTATCCCAGCTGACATTGGGCGAGAGGCGGGGTACACCCTGGACAGGTCACCAGACTATCACAGGGCTGACACATAGAGACAGACAACCATTCACACTCAAGTAGTGTTTACTGTGCAACAACCGGGTCTGTAGTTCTACCACTTTGTCCTCCCATGTTGAACTGAGGGCAGACTGAATTGCATCACCTCACGAGATATAAGTGGTATTAAACGGCAGGACAAGTTGAGGCTAGGTGGTTAGCATGCTCATTTCATTAGATATGTCTGCAGCCCAATATATAGTGGTCTTTGACATAATGTTAAAACTGATACTACTTAAAATTCTGTAAACAATGTTGTTTCATTTTTTTGAATGTTTCAAACAAAAATTCTACTCATATCTTAAACATTGAACCTGTAAGTGCTGATCATATAATGGAATCACTGTTAATAATTTTACTACTCATTCTTCAGTTCAATACTCACATAGATTAAAAGTGACATCTGTGAGAACACAAACAAATAACGCAGAACAAACTGACATTTTTAATCACACAACATCCTCTTCAGGGTTTCACTAAACCAATCGCAGCGTTTTACTGCACTTAAATGAGCTTGAGGTCATTCAATGAGTTAAAGGAATATGTCAGCTCCACCCTCGCAGTGTCCATGAGTTTTATGGTATTTAACACAACGCAAAACATAATTACACAATATGGCTTGACATCATCGTCCACAGGCGTGGGACTTGTAGCTTTGGGGACAGTTCAAAGTCATATAGCCGCTCCGACGGGCAAATCTTCATGGAGGTAGCCTCGCCGCATGTCTAACCACTGCCGGAAAACTCAACGAGTTACTGTAAAAAGCTTCAAGTTTAATATGTGAGGTTAGCACAGCTCCTAGGGTGGCTCGAAGGACTTTGCAAAATCTCATAAAACGGGCAGCCAAATAAACAGCACTGAACCAATGCACAAACAAACAAACAGATTCCTATTAAGAAAGGAATTAAGGAAACTAGCTAAGTGACTGCAGCCTCTGCGGAGGAGAAAAGCATGCAGCCAGCCTGCCTGAGCCCTGAGAGTGTGTCTCTGTGCATCTGAGAGTGTTTATGGACTGGCTCTAAGTGGAAGTCATTATGGGACGTTTGAGTACACTTGCGCTGATAGCAATGGTTCTGGGTCCACCCAAGGCTCCAAACGTAGGTGGTCCGGGCCACGGAGGAAGATGAGCGACAGAAGGAAGGAGGGGTAGAGAGAGAGGGAGAGGAGGCAGGCAGCAAAGAGAAAGAGACAGAAATGGAGAGAGGAGAAAGAGAGAGAACCAGAAAGTTTGGCCTCCACCCTTCCTCTACTATTTGCCTCTGCTGCAGATGTGGTTGTAAGGAAGGGAGGGAAAAAAATCTCCATAAAGTTATAATTATCCACATGAATGCAGACCAAATTCTGGAAAACTGCAAACACACAAACACATGCAGGTTACACACTCACTACACACTGTTTTGCAAAGAATGGTTGTACCTTTGCACACATTAAAACTAAAAACAAAGTCCTTGCTTCTATAAAATGTCGGAATTGTGCAATATATGCAGAGTCTTGTCATAAAAGTACAGACAATTATAAGACACAAAACCAGAGGACCTGGAAAAGTTCAGACCCCACGTTGCCTCGAGGCAAACGTCCATCTAAAGTTCTTGTGCATTATGAGAAAAACCTGCTATTTCTGACGTTGCGGGGTGGAGGCAGACAGTGTGCAGCACACTGCACCGATGCAGGCAGCAACCATTTCATGAGCGGTTACAATCTGTTTACTATTGCATGCCTACAACTGGTTTGTATCAGCTTAGTTTACTTAACAGTATATTTCACCTCGGGGCATTTGGAGAGATAACCAAATAAACCTTTCAAGGCAGGAATGTTCCCCAGAGCTGCCAGGTTCAAAGTGAAGCCCTTGACGGCCCCTGAGCAGTGCGCGGTGGGTGCCTGCACTCAGGGTGGACATGTTTTACTGAGGTCTCACTGGTCACTGAGACATGGCGGTGTAATGGGGAACAGGAAGTACATTTAGCATTGAAGGGAGTGCATAAGGATGGTGGGATGGGGGGGGGGGGGCTTTGACTTGTGGGGTGGTGGTGGCAGCAGTGGTGGAAAGGGGGAAACATCAGCCAGCGGCAGCCACCCCGGCTTTGACACCTCGCCCATGAAGAGCAAACTGAGAATTCAAACATCGTCCCTCAGATGTTCCACTTCCTCTTGTAAATTGCAGGAATTCTTTCATGTTACAAGTGCTTTTGTTTTATGGCCACGGCCCTGGAGAGTGGCTCTGCAGAGCCCCACAGCTCGCAAATTTCTCCACCCGGATGGCTGCCACAGGATTCGAGACCGGTGTGTGTATGTATGTGTGTGTGAATTGATTGAGGGCGTACAGGGAGAAGGAGAGAGGGAGGAGGTGAGTGTGTGGGCATATCCCTTCCTCACTAGCCGCTCCATTCATCACTTTGTTGTCCCAGCTGCAGACTAAACCGCAGTGTGGTGCATCCCTTTTGAAAAGTCAACATGATAAGAATTCCTGGATTGAAGTGGCACAGCCCACACTTCCTTGGCACATGGGCTACTTCCTCCTAAACCTGGGCTGCGTGGTGGACTGGGACTGTGACAGGACTCTGAGGTTGGCTCAGTCACTCCCCAAACACATCACGTCCTGCCCGATCATGCCAATGATAGGGTGCCCTGGTACCCAGACTGTGACGTCATGCTATGACACACAGGAAAGGGAAGAACCCCGTCTGGCCTTGGCAAACGGTTGTCTGGGTCCCCCAACCATCTAATTAGGATAGCGTATACATGCGTCAGCGTGACGACAAACATGAACCACCAGAAAGGGCGGAACGGATACCAGCTGGCCTCTCAAGAGGATCGAAAGATAGACACTGAGATTTTTCTATCTGATTTGTCTTTCAGTATAACAAACTATAAAAACTAGAAGTAGGAACAAGTCATTGTTTTGTCACAAGTAAGTCTCATGTCTTTGAACTCAAGTCCCAAATTGAGACAGGCAAGTCCTGAGTCAGGTCCCAAGTCAAAACAGGCAAACCTCATGTCCTTAACCCTTAAAGACCTAGAACAGTTTTGGGGTCGCCTTACTGTCCTATATTTATTTTGATTTTCTAACTCATCCTAGGGGTCAGCATCAGGTGCCATACATCATTTTATTCAGGAGAACCTGAAGTTTCAGTCTAACCCTCATTCAAAGTCACAATTTTACATTTGCTTTGTCTGATAATGGATACATTTAACAGAATTAAAAAAAAAAAAAAAAAAAAAAAACACCGGTAAAAATTTGGTGTTGTTGTTTTTTTAATGTGAACACAAACAGAACCCCATGATTTGTTTTTAGAAAGTTGTAGTTAGATGTGTTGGACTTCCAAATGAATTTTGGTCCACACCTAGCCTTCCCTTAGCAAGTTATAGCCATTAATTATCTGCATTTATTAGAGAAAAACGGGTGTATTCCTATATTCTTACATTCTCGAAATAAATGGATCTGCTGTCTGTACCCCTCCTCACTGCACTCGCTGCCTGCGTCTGAACCTGACGAGGGTTCACTTCAGTGTTGTAGGGGATTCAATGTCCCAATGCTTTCTCGGCTGTGCTCTGACATTTTGCCATCTTGGTCCTGCTTTGTGCTCCGTCATGATTTTTGTGCGATTTCATGCAAGCAACTGTGCCTACTTCTTCTCGATTTCTCTCCGTGTTTGTTCAAATTTCTGAAAACCAATGTTGATTGGTGTGGATGATGTCTTGGACCACCACAGTGAAATTTTGAACCAATTGGAACACGTGGGTGGGACTAAGCATTCACAAATGTTGCTGCTTGGCTCAGAGGACTGAGGTATATGGGCTAATCAATGCTGCAGAATGTGATGGTGTATTCACGCTCACTACAGAGCCTCTGAATGTCCAAACAAGACATGTGTGATACCATAGAAAAGCTGAGATTCTCCACTTTACGCGACTTTTTAAAGTATGTGGATAGATGTAGTGGTTTAAAAGTTATTAAACATTTAAGAGCAATAGCTATTTTTAGTCCTGGGCGGCTGTCTTGGTCTTTGAGGGTTAACTCTAAGTTTCAAGTCCCAAACAAGTCGTAATGCAAGTTTCACCAAATGTAACACTGCTTTAATGACTGAGTAACAATATATTAACTAAAATCATGGATGTTTTTTTTTTAAATTGACATTCATTTCTTTAAATAGGTTTGTTAAAACAAGTGCAACCGCCCTTCCTTAAAAGTAGTGCTGACACTGCACATTCATAGCACATAGTACTATTAACATGTACCACAGTAAGCTCATGACACCCACATTAAGTCGCTAAATATGTGACAGTAATACTAAAATAGACATACTGTTCTTTATGTAACTTCAAATGTCAAACGAGGTCGGAATTTGTTGCGTCTCCATCTGTAATTTTGTTCAGTCTTGTACCTTTAGCATACTGCAATTTTGTTGTTGACTGCCACATAGTTTTTGTACATGAACAAACTTATCTTTAGTATAATTTTTTCAAACGGGCACTCAGTAACGTAACATTAGTTCTTTGTTTAAACAAAGTGAATCTGGGGAATTAAGTGTCGACTTGCTGAGTATGAAAAGCATTAAGATGAGCTGATTCAGGAAATGGAGGGAAATCAATTGATTTGTGGTATGCTTCTCAAATAACATACTTTTAAATCTTTGGGGAAGTTATCAAGTCAAAAGGCTCAAGTCCGTGTGAAGTCAAAAGTCACTGGTGTGGTGTTAAAGTCCAAGTCGAGTTGCAGGTCTTCCTTGATTTTGTCAAGCTGAGTTAAAGTCATTGAATTTGTGACTGGAGTCCAGACGCCTAGTAAATACTGACACTTCTTGTGATTTAAAGTTTGATATAAGACACCAACCCGTACAGCATCCAAATCCACAGCACCAGATCCCTCTCTAACATTCAAACAACAAAGATCCGCAGCCCTCTCCCACTTTTGGGATTTCCTAAACTTACTGACCTCAGCCATTTTGTGTTTTGGCGTCTTTTCCCGATAGAATCCATCATATGTCCCACAGACAGCGAAGGCCAGACAACTGCCAGATGGCGTATCTATTTGCTCCTCTTTAACTCTAGTCTGTACACCAGATAGATAGATGCAGGCCGGCAGAAAGAGGAGCTTTGGCACGGCACCAGAAAAGGCTGCACAGTGAATTTGCTCTGGGTTTAATGCGGTTGGGTTCAGAGAAAAAGCGGGAGCGTGATTCAGGTCCGTGCTGACAGGTGGGGCCGTGTCAAAGGTGATCTCAGGGCAGACTGACGTATGGTCAGCTCTGATTCCACTATTCTTTTCTCTGTTGGACTGTGCTGTTCTCCTCCCGCCTTGCTCTCTTGTTTCTTCTCCTGTGTGCCTGAACTCAGCGGGGGTACGTTCAGAAACGAAAGGCATTAACACAGACTTCCAGAAAGTCTGCTTTTATGATTGATCTTTTGACCAAGCCATTTGTAAAACTTGTAAGGAATATGGTGTGTCAACGTGTGTGTTGGGCTGCACAAATATGTACTCTTGATGTTTACTCGTTCATGTGTGTGAGTGTGTGTGAGTGTTTAAGATAGTTGCATTGTGAGTGTGTGTGTCTTCTTGGCAGCACATGTGCAAGAAGCAGGGTGCTGGAATCCATCCACTGCCAACTATCCAAACACAATAAATCTAAACAGGTGTTTCAATATGTCCACCGCTGTAACATGAAGGCCAGACGCTTGCCAGGCAATTCCTTTCCTCTCCTGCTGCTAAATCAAAAAACAGAGCACCAGGATGAAGTCAAGATGTCAAAGACGATGCCTTAAATGGCAGCCACCTGCTCTGATTGTCTCATAAGTTTAAACTACAGAGCCAAAATGCAAAACTTCAACTGATAAATCAACAGAATACCCTTTGAACTAAGCAGTTACAACACAATTTGCTGCTCCTCTGCGAAGGCTCGACTCTCTGTAAATCTCCCGACCGCCTCCTCACCAAACTCACCGAGCAACGAAATCTGTTTGTATTTTTGTGGTTGAATGATGCACAGCGATGACTCATGGGCTTTTTTTTTTCAGACCCCAAAAGCAACTCTATTTTCACTATATAGACAGAGAGCAATAGATAAAGGACACAGATGACCTGAAAAAGTCTGTCTGGTGGGACGGCCAAGGTTGTGACCTGTGACCCATCCAGCTGGAGTGTTTTGAAGTTTATGGTTAGTGCTGGGTGAATAAGTATGATGCAGTCTTTTTTATGGATTCATTCTGGAGTTTGGAACAAGGATGTCGTTGTGTGTGACCACGTGAGCTTCCCACAGTCTGAAACTTTCCAGCTAATTGCTTCTGTAGAACTTATCTGCACACTTCCAGTGATCACCACAGACGTATTATGATTCTAAGTCTTTGTAGAAAAACAGTCTGTATTTGTCTGCTCTGTTTGTGCCACTGTTGCACTGTAGCTTACTTAGTATGGGTGTTGTGGGTGAGATGTGGGTGTAGGCATGTTTTCAAGAGGGACTTCCCATACAAACCCAGATTGACTGTGCAGAGACAGAGACCCAGCTGTTCAAACTTGGTTTTCAAATGCGTCTTGGGCGATTCGCTCATATGTGGACAGCGCTAAATACAAGAGTAAACAACCACCAAGACGCATTGTGATCTGGTGAGGCAAACCAGTTGCCAAGGTGGTCTGGCATGCATTTTTATTTATTCTTTTTTTATTTTTATTTTACCTTTGTTTAACAAGATACGTCAGTCAGAGAACCAACTCTCATTTTCATTGACAACCTGGCCAAGAGACGGGGGCAAGACATAAAAACACAGATACAGCTAGTGCAATAAAACATCACTAGACAATATACAACACAATCTATGCACTGTGTTCCAGAGAATTCAAAAACAAGTGCAGTGATTGGAAACTATCACTACTAGAGAGTTATTGAAGGTGTGTTTTAGCACCTTTTTTAGGAATGCACGATATTGGATTTTTTTGATATCCGACATGCCAGTATGTAACAACTCATTTGGCCAATAACCAATACCAATATTGATAGATCAACCTTTTTCCCCACGTAATTTTAATGATCATCAAGTCTCTTCTGAGTTAACATCATATTATCCATGCATACTCTTATTGTGATGGCCCGCCAGCAGATGGAGACATGAAATACAATACTTTTTAATGTACATAATATTCATTCACTGTGCAGAATAAGAAAAAGCAAGTTAGCTGATTCTGATAGTTCATTTTAAAGCTGATATTGGCCGATACCAATGACATGCTGATATTATCATGCATCCCTAATCTTTTTTAACTCGTTCTAGTCACTAGGAGTGGCACACTGGAATGAGTGACGGTCAAAGGAGGTGTGTACTTTAGGACTGACCATACTAATGAATTTGCTAGGATGTAAATTGCAGTCACTGTTTAAGAAACTGAGTAGTGAGTGGAGATATAGGCCAAATCCCATTTCTACCCCTTAAATCTTCCACTTAGTATGGAGTGCCCTCGTTTGCGAGATAACCCTTGATGAGGGAAGTGAGAAATATTAGGGTAGAGATCTTTCCCTAAGAAATGAGACACCACTTAATGCAAATTGGCGTGGCTGACGTGCAGGCTTACGTCACGCGTAGTAGCGACGCAAGATACCGGTAGTCATTCAGGTTTGAAAATGCCGGCTCCAGTGCTTGTGTTGTGGCGTGTGCTATGTTTATTCTTCTCCATCTGATGAATCAACGGAGAAGAAATGCTGAAAACAGGAGGTGCCTACGACGTCTTCTAGTTCTGACCGATTTTGTTTGGGGAAGTCGATTTGTTTAAATATTTTGACGCTGTGTTCAACCAAATTGCTGATGAGTTTACGCTAGTGCAACCATCTGTTGTTTGTATAGCCTACATTCCGATCGTACTGTAACAAATTGTTTTTCAAAACTTGCCGAAGTTGCTGACTTTGCAAGTTGTTCTGGGAAATTTCATCTTCCACTTCGTTGAAAGTGTGGGTCGGGGCTTCCTTGGAATCTAGGGTGGGTTTTGAGTGTTGGAAACCACTTCCACTACCTCAATTCTCTTTTGGGACACCACTGGCCTAAATGTGAATGCGCACAACGAAGTGCAAGTGGGTATTTCTAGGGGAAGTGTGGGTATTGGGACAGGCCCATAGTGGGGATTTGCCCATGAGTTTTCCAAATGAGCTGATACCAGTGGATCTCTCGCCTGGTATGGAGTGATGGCCAGTTGACTACAAAATTCAGGTTACAGTAATAAGTGTTGAAACTTTCGCTTTATCAAGGTCCAAACAGGTGGTCAACAGGTTTGAGCACATATCTTTTGGAGCGTAAATGCTAGCATGTCCTGATGTGACAGGAAAAGACATCAATGCAGGACAATGGTGGGTTTTTTTGGTGCCAGCATGCCAATGCTCTATAACTTGCCCATTTTACGATGAGTCGGACCAAGTGTGTGTATATCCATCATTTTGCCCTATGGAAGGAGACGCGTTAGCTTCTGCTAACAGCGCTATCTGCAGCTGTACTGACACAACTGCTAACATGACTGGCGAGAGGCTGGGCATGATAAATGTGCACAGGGCCATTTGACCTTCCAGCAGAAGTGACTTAGACAGTAACCAAATCTCAACACAAGTGGTGAGCTGGAGACTCATGATAGACACAGGCAGGAATGGCGATGTGTCTACTTGTGTTCAAATCAGCAAATCACATCTGCTAAACATGGTGCTACATGGTAGTGACAACCAATAATGAAAACCATTTTGGAGCTCTCTGTGCTGAGTAAACTTGTGCTTATGGTGATCAGTTTTTGTGTTACTGCACTGAAACGTCAGCTGTGTTTGGCAATGGGGCTGAATTCTAGACGTGCTGCTTGATGGAGGCCTGCATTGAAATAGCTTTTTAAGAGTTTGATTTTGAAGATTTTTCTGTCCTGATTCCGGGAAGCTCAATCTCCTGTTTATAATGCTTCACTGTGATGAAAACATGACAGCCTGTTATTTAGAAAGTGTTGCCAAACAGCTATTTGGTGCAAGTGTGGTGAGCGATGGCAGACTAATCAGCCTGCACTATGATCAGGCATTACAGCGTGTCTGCCCACAGCACTGGAGAGGAAAGGAAAACTGCCCTGCCAACATGTACTACAGGCCAGACCTGTGCAGATCTTTACTGATCATCTTGTTGAGTACTGTTATTTGCAATGACATTTTATTAGCCGAGACACAGAGACGAGTTCAGACAAGACTCTCTGTTTAAATTCATTGTGACGTACTCACCAGAGGGGTGTACAACGAAGCAAGATGAGTAGGTTAGCGAGGTGTGTTGAACCTAAAGAGATTTTGGTGTCACAAAGGTGGCTCTCCTTAGAACAAGCTAGACTGCCATGGTATGTTATGCTGCAGACCTAACCTGGGCATTTCCACCAGGGCCAGCTGCCATGAGGTTTTGTTCTGTTTTCTACACAGACAAGCAGAGCGTTTTGCCTGCCTGATATAGTAGACTTGCAGATTTTATTGATTCAGATTAATTTCCTTGATATTTGTGCTTCTGGTAAGAAAGCAGGCTATGTAGTTACATTTTTGAGTCTATTTTAAATGTGTTTATTGTTGTTTTTCATACTTTGTTGTGCTGTAGCCTTCAGACAAAGTTAATACAGTTGAATGTCCTATTATGAACAACATGGATCAAACATTTGTTGCTGTATTTTAATCATTAAAAATACATTTATCTTCATAATTATATACGTATATATATTTCACATACAGTGCCTGTTAGCAGGAAAACTTGATCTGCTCTGTGTAACGCACCGCAACTCTGTCAAAAATAGACAAGACATGTTTTTTTATTAGCTTCTGGGACACTGCTGCATCTGCTGAAATTATAAGTATTGTCTCGAGTGGCTGCGGTCAGCCCTGGCGGCTGCTTGGCAAAGATCTGCGCTCTACTGAGAGCACTTTTCTAGTTGCACTCTGATTTGGCCAAAAACTGAAGTGATGTCCATGCATCCTTTATTACAGGACAGTGTCAGACCTAAATGCAGCTTTTGAGTACAAATTTAAATCTGCTGCATCAAGTTTAAAGTTTAAGAGCTCTAAAATGTGCAGCTGTCATGTTAGAAATAAACTGTAGGCACTGAGAGTGCACTCAGTGGTGCAATGAATACATTAGTTTGATGCACACAGAGCCCGGTGAGAAAAGCCTTGGTTGACAAAGCAAGTTGATAACCACCTTTGTGGTACCCGTTATCTCCGACTGGGCCTTTAGGGTTTGTCGAGCCTGCTGAGGCAAAGAAAACCTGGCTCTGTCGAAGCTGCTCCATGCTACACCCCGCGGGTAAAGTAAAGTATTTACTTTTGTTTATGCTTGCTATGCTTTTCTTTTCAGTTTGACTCTCTTTGTATGGTCTGGAGTGAATCATGTCCGTTTGATGACACCTAAGCAGAACCACTGTAAGCACTAATTTGACGTGAAGCACCAAAACCTGTCAAACTGTTGAGAGGTGCAGTCAAAACTTCAGCTGTGGCTAACATCGCAGCACTGATTCAGCCTTGTCACCGTCTCCATCTGTGCATCCGTCCAGCGCTTCCTCCCTTCTTTTTGATGGCTTAAATGCTTTAACAATCTGTTCCTCAGCTCTCCTCATTTTTTCCTTGCCTCTCCCATTAACTCCTCACTGATTCCACTCGTTTTCTCTTTTTCCAAGCTGTCACCTGCATTTTAACCAGACCTGAGCCAAACAACGATTTAACTTGTAAAACATCTTTTATCCTGATTTGAGTACCTGCAGCTGGACAATTCCACGACACTGACATTTAACTAAGTTTAATTTAAAGTCTGTTAGTTACAGGAAGCTTAGCAAGTTTTTGACACAGGTATGATGATTTTTTTCCCGTCTTTCTCTCGCAGTCTCTCATTCCCTCCTTCTTCCCCTCATCCCTGATTTGATAGCAGCCTGTGCTTGTAAGAGTTACAGTACCCAGCCCATAATGCACTCCAGACGGCCTCACTTCCTAATGACTGGTTTTGCTCCAAGCCTTTCCGGGCACGGCTGTGGCCGCGAGCCTCACACAAACACACACAGAAACACAGACACACACACACCACGTGTTGACCAGTCAAACGGAGTGCTTTAGTCATGTATCTGTCCCATCCAGTACCAAAACTGTCGCCATGTTCTTTACCTGGCCCTTTTAACGTAATCACACCACAGCCAGAATCTCCATCTTTCTTCTCCGCCTGCTCTTGTATATCATTAAAATATCTCTGATGGCAGGTACGTGGCAACAAGCAGCAGAGAGGCTAACATGTGGCAGGAGCTTGTGTGAACCCTAGGCAACATGTGCAGCGTGCACGTCCTCTCTGAAATGTAAAGGACAAATGAATGCAAATGTTTTGGAAACCCCCGTGCTGTATCCAATAGAACGCACCATCCTCCAGGATAGCCTGGTCTTCATTAGGATGCTGTTCTCCTCTACCTTTTCCTCAGATTCATGCAGGACATTAGAACCATAACAAAAAAAATGTTTCTCTTCCTCAACTCACGTCTGTCAACTATTCCTCTAGTGGTCCTTAACTTTCTAGAGATATAGCTCATTCTGATACCTTCTCCCGACAGTCTGGAGGGCCCATATGCACCACCTCAGCAGGGGCTTTGTCCATTACCAAGGCAACAGGTCTGTTTGTTTGGCGTGACTCTTCCACTCTTTTTTTATTACTGTCTGAAATGTTTAATTGTATGTTTTCACAGTTTTTCCTCCCTTTGGAGTCTTTGGGTTAGGTCTGTAGCAACAAATGCTAAAAAAAGGGCAAGTTTGAGATCACTACACTTGGAAAGTTTTGTGATATCGCCTGGATAAAAGTCATAAGTCAATGAACAAAGACAGATACACAAAGGAAAACTGTTTCAATTACAGCTTTTATTATAAGTCAAACATATCAGCAGAAATCCAGGCCATGAAATCCAATCATTCAAGCAACAATCAAAAGTTGAAGTCCTAGGGTTAGAGCCTTAACTTCTAAGGAAAAATTCCTAATAATACAAATGCATGTTGCCTGATTTGTTTGCTTGTCTATCACCTGCTCCGTTTTGTGGTTTTAAGTACTTAGTGAACAGGCTTTTTCCACAGAGGGAGAGGTAATAATATCTGAAGTATATGATCAGTATTCACTTACACAGCCAGGCTGTCCCCCAGGGCTCATGGCTGCAGGCTTTAACTGCTCGGCCCATATGTTAATGATCTCACTCTTGAATGCCCCGACGGCCATGGCTAAATGTATACAGTTGTGTATGTTCATGCCAAGAGCAACAAACAGCCTCTTGACAATCGCTCGCAAAGGAGGGAGTGTCAGGGTTTATTCAAGCTCAGACCTAAATCTGGGGGAAAGTGGCTGGCTTATTTTCTCTCTACACTGGCTTGGATGTGCAAATACACACAGATGCACCAGTGGCTGAAACAATGCTGCTCCGTTTTTTAGAAAATCCACCCAGGGTTTGAGAACGCCGGGCTGCATACGGCAGGATAATAATAGCTCTACCATTACATGTCGATGCGCTTCTTCTCATGGTGACATTTTCTTTCTGACACTAATGCTGTTATTCTTCTCTCTGCTTTCCACTCGCCTCCGCCCTCCTTCATCTCCAGGTGGCTCAGGACCCACCGAGGGCCCCGCTCTTTCACTGAAATGAACAATGTTGCTTTTGGCTGAAGCGAAAAACCTCTAATTGTAAGCCAGGTCTCCTATCTTTGTCGGGATATGCAGCTGATGCTGGGTGGCCTCCCCACACAAACATACAGTGTTGTGCTCTCACCTGAAGAAGCACGTTCTTTTACTGTCTCCAGATTAACACATAGGCACACAAAGATACACACACAAAGGGGCAGGTTGTGCTGTTGCATCCTGCCACCAGAGGGTGCAGACAATGTGCCCCCATCACCCCTGGCCTCAGCCCGAGATTCCTTTTGGGACTAAAGAATGAACCTCCGGATGCTGGATTGGCAAAATGAGCCGACCACAATACAATAAGCTGTGATAGGATACACACTTACATTTCCCACTCATACAGTCACATGTTTCAAGATATGACTGCGTATATCTGCTCGAAGATGAACTGGAAGATACGAGCCTTTTCAAACAAGCTCCGTCTGTCTTTTTCTTTTTCTCACGGTCTGTCTCTTTTGCTCTCTCTCTCACACACACACACACACACACACACACACACACACACACACACACACACACACACCTTCCCACTGGATATCTGGAAAAGCAGGAGCAGCACCTTTTTGATAATCTTGAAGGAGCCATCCTCAGGTCACCCTATGAAACCCAAAAGATCTGACTGTAATCTCACTTGCTCAGCCTAGTTTTTCCAATTTAATTACACTCCTCTTGTATTTATATTTAACCTCGATACACTTACCTGACTCCATTATACTTTTCTGAGGCCTCTATTCACTCTTGACCTCTACTCCATATAGTGGTTGGTTGCACTGTGCCGTTGCAGAACACAGGCCCGTTTCCACTGTATATCTCAGCTGCATGGATGGATTACTGAATGGGCCTACCAGGCACAGGCTCAGGGGCCCCACTGGCCTTCACTTGCAAAATTTTACTCAAAATATTCGAAGAGACTCAAAATGACCACAAAGAGACATTAAAAGACTACAAAAATATGCAAAACAACCACAAAGAGAGACAAAATTACTGTAAAGAGACACAAAAAAAGAATGAAATGACCTCAAAGATATCAAATTAACAACAGAAAGGACAGAATTGCCCCAAAGAGACACAAAATTACTTCAGAGAGACTCTAGCGACTACAAAAAGACACAAAACAACTGCAAGGAGACACAAAATGATCACAAAAAGATGCAAAGGAACTGTAAAGAGACACAAAAACGGGCAAAACGATCGCAAAGAGACACAAAACCACCACAAAGTCTGTGTGTCTGGCTCCTATGTAGGAGAGGTGGTGGGACCCTTTGCATGTCTGTGCCCAGGGGCCCATTGTCTCATAATCCACCCATGCTTAATAGATTAAAACTGTATTAAATGCGTTATATTTTACCTTGGCTTGCACCAAATGTGATAGCAACATGTGCCTGAATTCCAGAATATTGAATCAAATAATTTGATATATAGATATATAAATTCAGCTTCATTGGAGATTTCACGTTAAACCTTTCAATAATAATTTCAGAGAATGTTGCCAAGAACTCCAACACTGAGCTGTTTGTGTGGAATAATTCAAACCTGCAGATAAACATGGAAAATTCATTAGAGCAGTGAAGACTGGGTCAACTGGAGGTAGGGAGGTCAAAAATATTAGATCTACTGTGTGTTCAATTAGACCTCAGGTCACTCTAGCTTTTCCTTTGTTGAATTATTTAAACCTGCATATAAATATGGAAACTTCATCAGTGCAGTGAATACAGTATGTCCAGAGCCAACTGCAGGCAGGGGGGGGGGGGGTAAAAATATTAAACCTACTGTATCTGCTAGATGAGTTTGAGGAACTGAGCAATATCTACTTTTTTTGTCTCATGTTTAAAATTCTTGTGTGAAATGAAATATACAGTGAGTAAGTTAATGAGCTCAGTCAACACAACTGACATTACAGATACAAAGCTACTAATGCTAACAATGGAACAAAAACAAAATAAGGGTTGTCTGGATGTGTTTTGAAGGGCCTTGAAAGTTGAAATTAGCTTTCTGGTGACTTATAGACGCATTCTGTACAAGATGTGTCTCTTCTGTTTGGACAAAGGGACTTTGATAAACATCTTTGCTCTGGTGAAAATGTTCACAATTTTCAATGTGTCCATAATACAAATGAAAAGTCAGTTTAATCCATTTACTTGTGCCTGTGTACACTGGAGGGCAAGTCAGTGGATCACCAAAATCATTTGGATTCATCCTCTGGGCACCGTGGATATCTGTACCAAATTTTATGGCAATTGTTCTGATAGTTGTGAAGACAGGTAACTAAAAACCAAAAATGTCAACCTGCTGAGGCTGTTCGTCCAGACAGGCTCCATTCACTCAAATTTAGAGCCTGTTTTTTTTATTAGTTCTTTTGTATGAATTGCTATAAGCAGGAATACAGCATGTGACTGATATCAACTGTGCACTGTCCTTACTGCCTGTCAGTTCTTGCAGCAGTAGGCTTTATTGTCACCCGTGTGTATTCCCGAATGCCAGGTATCCTCAGCTCGCCCCTCGCTGGGGCGTGTATATGGAGTTCTGTGATGTGCCATTATGCAGTGGATGGGCATGGAACATTTATTATTTCATCTCTTGACTCTTTGTTTGACTAGTCAGACAACAGGGCTGGTGTCTCATTGAAACAGTCAATGTTGACTTATTTTACGTATGTACAGTCACATTACGTACTAATCTAATGTGACAACACCCAACCGTGATTCTTGTAAGATGTCATATGAACAATGTGCATAATATTGCGTACGATATTATTCCAGTAGGCTGTGATCACATGACCTATGCACTGAGGCTATCCTCTGTCATATGACAAAAGCAAAGGAGGAAGTGAGGTCACATTGTATGAAAATCACAATGGAGATGGACAGGTCAAACAAGCACAGGACTTTGACCCAGGAGACTGGGGTTTGTGTGTGGTGTGAAACCAAAAGTCAGCTTTTGCGTCAAGTACGTAATGTAGGATGCCCAACCATAATTCTTTTTCTAAACCTAACCTAACCAGTAGGGGTGTTAATGTTGAAGATATCATACGAACAGTTGTATGAGGATATGTTGACCTACAGGTGAGACTACAGTAAAAGACAGCAGATCACAAAACTCCGTAGGATTTATCCCCTGGGGACCATCATGGAAATTTCAACACATTCTCTCTCCGACCTCATCACATATAGCCGCTTGATCATGGACTTGCCACGTCTACATATGACATGTAAGGTAGCCTGGGTGCGTATGTTGTTGACATTCTGGGACGTCATATCAACTTTAGCCTGTTACATGCATTATGTCCTTACAAAACCCTTCTGTGTGGAGTTTGCATGTTCTCCTTGTGTCAGCAAGGGTTTTCTCTGGGTACTCCGGCTTCCTCCTACAATCCAAAGACATGCAGGTCTGTCTCTATGTGTTAGCCCTGTGATAGTCTGGCGATCTGTCCAGGGTGTACCCTGCCTCTCGCCCAGTGTCAGCTGGGAAAGGCTCCAACAACTTCGCGACCCCAAACAGGATAAGTGGTTATGGAAAATGAATAAATGATTGAAAAAACAATTCAGTTTTCACAGGAAATGTACAGTTAGGTACAGTCTCACTAGTCTCGCCACCACACAATCAGAGATCTCCGCCTTCTGATAGTCTGGGGACACTCCTTTCTAAAGTGTGTTTAACACACCGGCGAAAACGGCCGGCAACAAAGCAACGCCGCTTGCATTTTTGAAAAGGACACACCTTCTCGGAATTGTGCGCTCCTCCTTTTCTCGTCCGCAAGGAAACAAACACACAGAGAGCTTGAAAATGGATGCCGAGAGAT
>NC_065519.1:14743729-14988864 GCF_006386435.1 Epinephelus moara
ATTATGTTTGTTTCTTTTAGTTGGCGAGAATGTGTCGCCGCAAACGCGACAAACATCCACTAACTTTGACAACGTTTTCTGCGAGCACGGCTGAGCCATATTGTACCGCTACATGTGTTTCTAGTGGGACTACAAGACTTACAAGCACAAGAGTTCAGCGAGCCACCGAAGGACCGCCCTGCAGATTTACTATTGGTTCTGAAACGTAGGGAGTTTTTTTAAACTCTGAAATTGTATCCGCCCATCTAAACACAAAATCAGGGAGAAAGTCATCAGTCTTTAGTTAAGCAAAGCGTCTAAAGACTGACTTGTGAGTCTACAGTCTCACAAACTGTTCATACTATGTCGGTACTACACCCAAATTGACATTTTCTTCCTTCAACAACAAACATACGTGGTTAGCCAACACATGCACATGGTTAGGTTTAGAAAGCGAACACCGGCCTCCAAAGAGAGAGTCTGTGGTTGTTGAACCTATCCACCACTGCTCCCATCCATCTTACTTGGACTTTTCGCCCCCTTAACTTATGCTGTTGTCCGGCCATGTTTCCCCCGATGCTGTCAGGCCCTGTTACACAGTGACGGTGCCTGGGTGCATATCATGCAGACGTGAGAGGACAGCTTTTATTGTCGGTGTCTGATGCAGAAGTCACTGCTTGAGCACCAGTATTCGATGACTTCGAAATGAGACCGGGTTGGGAAATGTATGTATATTACAGTGTAAACCAAAGTGACGGACAGACTGGCTGACTGACCAACAGACTGACCTCGCCATCCAGAGAACCTTGCTGCCAGCAAGGCTTGAAATGGTTAAAATAACTGGATCAAGTAGGATATCTTTCATGTCAATTTTAGACAGGATGTAAATAACCTGGGATAGAAACTTTCCTGGATTCTAGCAATTAATCTGTAATACCCAGAGGCTTTTTGAATTCGCACTTTGATCCTGTATTCGTATTTTGTGTATCCTTTTTTTGTATTTCTAACATTTGTTTCACATTTGACTGTCTGACCCACGCAAACATCGACTTATAGCCCCAAGAGATAGTGTGTGAGACTGATGTATCATCACTTAAGATTTTACCCGAAGTAGAGTCATCAATGCACAAACACACACAGGAACACATTACTGTCTATGTTACACATTACTCCTGCCCTCCAGCCCATACGGACATTCTTGGGACCATACACACACACGCATGTAACACCAAACACCATCTCTTTGCATCTAAAGCCACAAGAGACGCAAAGCACCAACTTAACAAAACAACAACAACCCTTTCCAGTGGTCTGCTCCACCATCGAATCTTGATAACCTCTGGGGCTCCTGTTAGCTCAGAGCAGAACCAGACCGCCACTTTAAAACACACACATGCATGCACACACCACAAATATCCCACCCCCAGCGTCCCTAACTGTGGCTGACACATCAAAGGGCCGTGTCCGAGGAGGGAAGTCAGGGAGGGTCTGGGGAATCATGGGAGACAAAGGAAGCGATTAAGAGATAAGGATCAGTCTAAGATATGACATTTCATCCTGGGCAGATCCGGTAGACACACTCCATTCAGGGAAGGGTATATGGCAACGGAAGGGAGGAGGGAAAGAAGGAGGAGGGAAGGAGCTGCAGGGTCTCTTTCTCGCTCTCTTCCAGCCCTCCTTGCACCTTTCCCCTTCCACAGTCTGTCTGTGAACGTGGTAAAGGGTCTGCTGTGCTAAAACTCCCCCCGAAAATGGACTCCATTGGTCTTGCATCCTCTAGTCCAGTCCAGCCCAACCAACCCCCCTCCCTGCTCATACACACACTAAAAAAAGCAGCACAACAAGGTAGGGCAACTTCAAAGGACAGACATGCGTTGGAGCAACTCCCTCAACTTATGTAAGACAACCCGACATCGCTCAGGCACAAAAACTTAATCTGTCGCTGATTTGCTACCTGGTTGTACATTTTCCTCGGCCTCTCTGCCAAAGCATCCGAGGTTCCTCATTTTATTTGCTCTTAAATAGTATTTAGCAACACAAAAGGAGCGAATGCAAAAAAAACGTCCTCATTGTGGGCCTAATTGCCTGGGGGTCATGTTACAGCTCCGGTTTCACGTTGTTGCTTTCAAACTGTAGCCCGCAAGCCCGAGGCACAATCCACCTGCCTCTCAGAGAGCCACACAAAGGGTCAGCGTATGAACACAGAGGGAGTCTGTTAGCAAATAAACACTGAGATCTAACTTTCGGGCCGCGCTCCAGCCAAACACCAGTCCTCTTCTGAGATATTTATGCACCTGAGAGGGAAAAGCTGCCAGTAGCCGAAATAGGCTTCTGTAAGTAAGAGCAAAACAATGAGCTGTCAGCAGATGACACCATACTGTATATCAACTATTATCACGCTGAAAGGCAAATTAGTGTTTCATAGGAAGGGGAATAGGGTGAACGAGATGGAGCAGTTGTGCATAAACAGCTTTGTCTAATTACAGGAGGCTTTTTACGTCTCAGTTTGCCAGAGGCTTCAGAGCAGTGGAGATTGTTAAATGAACTGAGGGATACTCGATTTACTCACTGTCTGTAATTTCCTGCCACATGTGTAAATAAAGACAAGGATGTGAGAAGAATATGTGACATTTTATGTTGCCTCTCGTTGTTACTGGACTGTCTGTAGGGCAACAAATATTGATATGAAAGACTAACATGTAAATGGCTACATCCCTATATTTCCATTTCTATCTTATTCATGCATTTAAGTTGATTGTCAATGTATGCTCATACAATGGTTTATATGATATCTCACAAATTAGCCCCCCAGGAATGACATTACATACCTATCGTAAAGTTATGGAGAAAATAAAGTTACTGTGGCTAGGTTTAGGAATAGAGACATGGTGACAACGTATCTTAAAATACCTTAAAGTCCGCTTGGTTTCACATGCTTCCGATCTCCTGGGGGAAAGTCCTGTGTTATGAAACTTACCCACCACCCCAACTTCCCTTATTACATGGCCTCCTTCCTTCTTTCCTCCCATCAGCGCACTAGTCATGTGATTGCAGCCTTCACATCTACGTGAGTTGTATATGAATTATGATAAATTACTTTTCTTAGGTAAATGAATAAACAGTGCATGAGAACAGCCTAACTTGTGTATATTAGCCCTGCGATGTAGAAAAGTGCTTATACTCATAAAGAAAAGAGTAATGGCTGTGCACTGACTCAAAAAACACTCATTTGTTCACATAGATCTGATTGATCTGGTAGTTCTGATTCCAGTTTGGTCCTCATCAATCCAAAATACTTAAAAATACAGTTGCCACAGGAAAGACATATTAGATTATTGTACAAAACATTATACAGGTGTGTACTGAATATAAGAAGTACAGCACTAAACCAAAGCACATACAGTATGTGTCATATTTCTTGGTTAACTCAGAAATATAAATGTATGTTATGGACAAACTATGGAAAGTTATAAGCTAGAAGCTACCAAGTACCATAAATGAATCCAGTGCTGTGCATTGACAAGTAGGTATGACTGCAGCTGGAGCAGCTATGTGACATTTGTTATTTATTCACTACAGTATAGTGTTGTAGCAGGGTTCAGGTAGCCATTGTTGGTGGGTTGGTCTTGTACTAATGGACATGGTTTGGCTACAAATGGTGGCAGTAGCTCAGCCCATAGGGACTTGGGTTGGGAACTGGAGGGTCGCCTGTTCGAGTCCCCGTCCGGACCAAAATATGGAGCGTGGACTGGTGGCTGGAGAGGTGCCAGTTCACCTCCTGGGCACTGCCGAGGTGCCCTTGAGCAAGGCACCGAACCCCCCAACCGCTCGGGGTGCCTCACCAACGGCAGCCCCTTCACTCTGACATCTCTCCACTTCGTGCATGTATAGGTCCTGTTTGTGCATGTTTGTGTCTTTCAGACCTGTGTGTAATTGACAAGCAAGAGTGAAAACATTAAATTTCCCCTCAGGGGGATTAATAAAGTGAGTAAACTTAAACTTAAACTTAAATGTAATGTGTCTGCAGGGTGATTGAGCATGGTCATGTTTTTGGTGAACCGTGAACTTAATGTTTCCAACTAATTGACATGGACGTGAGTGCTCACTCTTGCAACAGTTAACAATGCTCGCACACTTGTTGTCTGTTTTGTTGTGTTTTCCCCTAAATCTGAATCAAACTGTTTTCTTTACATAACCACAGAGGGCGCGATACACATTTTAAGAGGAAGGAAACACTATTTGACAGGGCAACAGACTTCGACACCTGTGTGGTTAGTGCAACTAGCAATTCAGTCAACGCAGCTACTGGTACAGCTAAAGTCAGTTTATATGAATATTTGTTTTATTATTAAAACAGTACCGATTCCAATGAAAAAAATCTCACATTTAATGCAAATTGTGACTGCCAGGTCTGAAAATAGAAGTATGACATCAGCCACATTGACCATGAATTAGAAACAACCCATCGAGTTAGAGCATCAAACTAGTCTTGGGACATATCTGCGAGTAAATAATGATAACAAGATTGTTTTATTTAAAAAAAGGGAAGAAATTAACATGAACTAGTCTTTTCAGGACTATGAATGTGGTTCAAAATTCTAATTGCGAACTATGAACGTGAAGTAATTCATTTTAATCTGTGTGAACTGACCTTTGAGCTAGCTCTTAAGAAGTGTGAGCGTGCACAACACTAAATAAATTGTAAATAAGGTTACAAATCATGTTTTATTTTATGTTCTTGGGATTAGTATGAGAGTAAAAGTGTTTACTTTAACAGCTAACAGTAGAAGGCACCTATGTTTGTTTTTCAAGTATAAAACCAAAGCCATAAAACAAAGATAAAGACCTTTAATGAAAGTAAACAAGTTGCTTTAAACAAAAATAATGCTGTAAAATCAACTTGCGAAAATAACCTTCCATGGCCTGTTAAAGAGAAGATGGGGATGAAAAGTGTTTTCAGCGAGTTGCTGTAGTGCTGGAGGGCCAGCCAGCACACCTGTTCAGTGGGAGATGCGAGGCGGGGGCTCTAAATACAGGCCAGAGGAGCGTCGGGGGGCCAGGCTGTCCAGCAGCCATCTTTTCATTAGCCGTATCTAATGAAACTGCACAGGGCCCGAGGAAGAAAGGCCTACTGCAGGGACACCCTGCCCTGCCCGAAATTACACCAGAGACTCGCCCACAAAAGAAGCATTCCGTCCACACAGCGACACTGGCACTTGACACCAAATTTTAAACCCACGGGTTGTTTCTTCGACAAGTGGAAATTTCCACTGCGATCCCTTCCCAGTCGGGGAGGCTCGGTGAGAGAAACGAGTGTCGAGGGGGTTTAATCACACAGTCAGTATGTAACCCCCCCTCTACACACACACACACACACACACACACATACACTCCATGCCCCAGACCCTCTGTTCCTGTACGCTTTGTTTGGGAACAGTTGTCAAGATGGAAATATCTGATACTCTTTCTAATCACTCAGGCAGCAATTACTGTTATTAAGCTTTCTTTGAGAGGCCTTCATTGTTTTTCTTCTAACACCAGTGACAGACACCAGGGGTGCTAACAGCCTGAATGGAGCGAGCAACTGCACATTTGTAACCGTGTACTTAAGTGTGCGTGTAAAGGCAAGCACACACACACACACTGTAAGTTAAAGGAAGCTCAAAGAGGGTGAGAATGACTAAAACCCTAACAACTGTCAGTCATAATCAGTGTTTTTAGTTGATGTCCTTTGGCTAGCAACAACAGTGTTTTCTCTGTCCTAAATGTGACCAAGCTCACCTGAAGAGGCAATGAAGGGCTGCAGCTAAAACTTATTTTCATTATTGATTATTTTCTTCAATTAATTGACTAATCTCATATAGGCTGTACAGTGTGAGACAACAGAGAAAAATCTCCATTTTGATGTCTTAAAATTGCACATTTGTTCCAACTTACAGCTCAAACTGCAGCTGGAACCATCAAATGTGTTGGTCTTCTTTTGATTGATAAATGACAATATAATAACAAACTACAACCACTACAGTATTTTTGTACACAAGCTCCAAAAATGTATCTACCTATTAAATTGTTTTTTGACCTTGAGCCCTTTTTATTAAAGTCTTCATCCTTATCTCTTTTAATTTTGCTGTCATCACAGTACTATGAAAAAGTCAGAATTAGTTGAAGTGATACTGAAACAATTTGAGAGAAGCACACACATTGAAATGTAAATGTTTCTTTCACCCATCTTTTTAAATTTATTTTGCAATTCTGTTTTGTTTGCACTGCAGTTCCATTATTCCGCCTGGTCGTTCTTTATAAATGTACGATTGTGGAATGGGGAGACAGAGTTGTCTTACCTTTAAGCCAGCAACAGAGGTAGTAACGGCGCCAAATCGACGTCTGTGTATAGCAACAGCCAGCAGGACAGGACGGATGTGGCATTTCTGACAATGTTTTATCTGTGCAACCAACTGCCAGGAGGTTTATTAGGCAGGTAGCAGTGTGAGGCTAACTCAAGGAAGAACAGCAGCCAAAAATGTCGGCAAATTGGGGAAACAATGAGGTCAGGGAGCTTCTTACACTCCGAGCGAAGGACGAGATCAGCTGCCATATAACAGGGATGCTAAATAGTTATTACCATATCACGCCATTGTTATTGTTTAGAAAGTGCTGCCAACACCTAAGTTATATGTCACACTAGAAGCTGACACTGTTGTGTTACACGTCACGCCTCTTGTTTCCGGAACACCAGTTTGTTGTCTCAAATCACACACCGGGGCGGCATGATGCTGCTGTTGTTTGCTTCTGTGTAAAAATCAAAAGCAGCTTGAAGAAGGGACTTTGTAGCGGCCCTATAGCACAATTACTTTGTAAAAATAAAATAGCTTAGGCATATAGAGACAGGCTTTCAAGTGTATTTTATTAATATTAATTAACTTTCTTTTTGAAGCACTTTCCAAAGTTACAAAGTGCTTTACATATGGCTGAAGCAGGATTTAAAACATTTCAGGCAAATAAAATCAGACAAAAATCCAACAGAAAGTAAATGGAATTGAATCAAAAGAACCCAAACAATAAAGATAAATGCCACCAATGAAATAGTTAAGTGACTGGAATTAACTGCCCTGAAGATTTTGAGCCTTGAGTGTAGTAAGTGTAGTAAACTACTTTTCTGTCAACTAAAGCAATGCACTTGTTTTATGATGAATTCACCTGTGTGTGAACCCTGCAGAGTGACATCCTCCTCTACTGTTACCATCTCTACATGCACTGTACTGCACCGCACTGTGTGTCTCTGTGAGTATGCGTTTTGTGCCTGTGACCCCAAGGCCAAAGTATTCCATCGATGACAGCCTTATCCCCTCAAATGCACCGTGTAGCGTCCCGGCTGCCATGTGCTCGCTCCGAGGTGTGTGTGATGAGTGGAGATGAGTCACAGACAGGGGTGAGAGGAGGTGTCACACAGATAACCCCTACAGATGGACAGCGGAAAGGGTCTAAGGTTTCAGACCTGTGTGTTGAGTGTGCGTGCGTGTCTTTGTGTAAAAATGATATACCCTGAAAAAGGCTGTAATAAAGAATGTGTGTGTGTCCGTGCATGTGTGTGGAAGTATGAGTGGGAGAGTGAAACAAGAGGCCGTGACCTGGAGCAGCACTGACATGAGCTATCATCATGATAGCCCCTCCTGATTCTCTACCAAACAGAGCAGAACAAGAGAGCGTCGACTAACTCTTTCCAGTTTGGGACTCTAGCGCGGTGCAGCGTGACGCATCCTGTCCTCCACACATGGTCCATAGACACTTGTTCTTGTACAGTAGAGTAACACTGCTGTTTTTTTGTTCTTTGAGGGTCAGTTCCACCAAACCACAGAGTATTTTTACCTCAAGTCGTATCTAGTCTTGCAGATAGTTTTGGTTTTATTTGTAGATGTTTTGAGATCTCCACAGCTGTTCACAACTACTGACGCCACCCTAATATGACGAAAGTGAGCAGAATTTCCTTTGTGGTGTTCAAGGCATTTAAAAATTAGATTTGAAATTTTCAAGAGCAGCATGTGCTTGCAGAGGCAGTGCCCCAGTTACCGACCTCACTCTTGACAGTTTTGTTTGTCTTCTGTTGGTATGTCAAAACTTTGGCAACAGGGATTGGCAGTAAATGGATAAAATATTAAATATTTCAGAATGCGTCATGCCGGCAGATTAAACCTCTGTTCTGTCTCTTCTGGGCACTTATTTCTGTTTCAATTTGACTTTCACTTAGATATCTCTTGGTTTTTGTTGTACATGTTATATGTTAACCAAGCTAAAAGTACTCAGTGAGGTACATTTGGATGCAATTAAATCAATATTTTATGATCATTAACTCACCTGACATGATAAAGAAAAAGTTGTCAGAGGTATCACATGGTTGGATGTACCAACAATAGAGCACAAAAGAAGTTGGCAGTGAAAGAAATTTTACAAAATTAGAAAATACATCCACACGATAACATGAGATAGCTGTTTTCCAGTTTCGACAGTATGGAAAAAAGGTTCTCCAGCTCCATGTTGAGGGGTAAAAAACATTATGGTTTAGTGTGAGAGGACCAAACCTGAGGGAAAAATGATTTAGCTGGCATTACAGCTGGGACAATTAGCCAAGTAACTGATTTGTGGATCAACAGAAAATTCAAGATATCGAGGGGGGAAAAAGCCAAATATTTGCTTTTTCCAGTTTTGAAATTAGAGGATTTACCATTTGTTTATATTTTTGATCATGTTAAATTGAATATCTTGAGAGTTAAGCAGTTGTGTGTGTTTTTGTTGTTGTTTTTTTACATCTCACACTTAACATTTAGAGGAATTTTGTGGCGTCTAGCGGTAAATGCAGATTGCAACTAGCAAAAACTTCTCCCAACTAAAATTTCTTCAGTACGCATTGTTGAGGAGGTTTTTACCACGAGTGCAATTATCCAATCAAATGATTTAAACCGGTAAAAACGCTGAATAAAGCAGTTTCACATTACAAATCTATGGATCTCTGACACAATTTGGCTCGTCAGTAACGGGCTGCTAGCCTAGCACCTGTAATATTTGCCCGCCTTTGTCCTTTGATAATTTAAGATTCAGAAATTCAGAGGTTTCTAACGGGATTTGAATTATCCACAGAGGTCTCCTCCTCTCCTAAACAAACTGAGTTGTTTGTTTTAAACCAGTAAAACCACTGAACAGATTACAAACCAGTGTAACTCCAACAATGCTAGGGGCAGATGGGGATCCAGCTGTGGTGGCCAATGTGAAAACACAAATGGCCCTACAAGAGCCAGTGTTCGATTTGTTTGCTCTGGGCTACTGTAGAAACATGGCGGTGCAACATGTTCCCTATGTAGATAGAAGTGGCTCATTCTAAGGTAACGAAAACACATCAGTTCTTATTTTCAGGTGATTACACACACCTCGTAGACATGGCCTCAGTCAAAGTACAAAACTGCTAACTTACGTACAGTAAAGACGCACCTTTGTTACTTACCACCTCTGGCTGCCATTGGAAAAACATGAACATGTGAAAGACCTCAATGCAGACTGACCTCAAAGTTACGCAGCAGTAGTTAACATAACCAAATTAAAATATTAAATGTATAGTGTGGATTTTTTTTACGTGAGGTAGACAGACTTAGGCTTTGGTCATTTACACCTTAGGTCCACACTAGCATTTTCAAACACCTAAAATGGAGACCTTTGAAAATGCTGCTAGTTTGAAAACTCCATCTGGATGGGCAGAGACTTTTGAAAATGATGAGGCAGACACCCATGTTGTATCATGTGACCCTTTGCAGGAGAAAACAAATGAAATCAGCCTTGACTACCAGAGGTTAATTCAACATGGATAAAGAATTACAGGGGTTTCTGACCTTGTTGTCTGTGCTAGCAGCTGTCTTGGTCAGTTAAATTCTGCATTTTATAGTGTTACTACTGCCTACATGTGCAGGAGGCAAGCTTTTATTAAGAGATGTGTGACAATTCCACATCTTCACAAGTGGTATCAGCCCTACATAGAACGGACACAGGCACACGCATGCTCAGTGTATGTGAATGTGCGTGTTATTTGGGATGGAGATTAGAGAGACTGTTTTTGTTTTTAAAAAAAAACCTCAGTGGATGTAGCCTTACTCAACAAAGATTTCCCAGCCAGTCAGCATGACATCATGTTAAAAACATAAAAGATTTACAGCTACAACACAATCAGGTTTTTCTTGCGGCTATTTCTTGTGTCATGTCTCTCAGAAAGTTAGAACTACTTTTTTGTCCAGTCGCATATCACTCCACCAATGAGCTGTCTGAGAGGGAACATGTAGCTGCCGGCTCGAACTCTTAAAAACAGGATTTACAGTCACCTTTTGTCAAAACTGAACTGTGCCTTTAACTTTACGGAAACACAGAAATCGAATTTTCATTGGTTTGTAATGTATTTTGTGACATGTGACTGGTTTACTCACACATTCAGATCTCTAACATCTGGTGACTCCGAGGGGGGGGGGGGGGGGGGGATTTCAGCGATAGAGGTATGGAGTGCACCCACTCAAACAAGGCAATGCGAGCGAGGATCATCTTCCTTTGTTCCTGCGGGGAGGTTTACTATCTATAAACACTCGGCTTTTACGGTGGATGGTCCAAATAAAAAGCTTTTTGAAGACTTCACCCAGTCAATTAGTCGAGCAGTGTCAATAGACCTGCTGCATAATGACTCACCTGTAATTGCGTGAGAACGAGCACTTACAGGAGACTGAATGGCACGTCACATAGGAATGACAAAGCCCTCAATCTGTTTTTTAAGGACTCATTCTGTAATAGACCCCAACCCCCCCCCCCACCCCGCCTACCTTCCTCCACACACATTTATCTCTCTATTTCCTGAGGTTCTAAAGACTCACGTGGCTGATGACACTCAATGAGGCATTTTGGGACTTGCCGTCAAACACAAACTTTAAGGGCTCGTTTGGAGGCTGGTAAACTGAACAGCAGGCTCACTGGGTGTGCTGAGCTTATATAAACGTCCCTCTCTGAGCCTTTTAATAAACACGCATCCTCTGTTTGTGTAGGGTAGTGGGATAATGAACAGGCCAGACAATTACCATAACTGGCTGATGGTATCTCGACTTCAGGAGGAGATCAGTTGAAATGTTGTAATTGCTCTGTCAAGCTGCTGAAAAGACACCCCCCCTTAACCCTGTTTTTCCTGAACACACACACACACACACACACACACACACACACACACACACACACACACACACACACACGTACCTTCCCCCCTTCAGCCCCTTCTCTGCTGCCTTCAGCCACTTCAAAATGAAATTCTTCTCCTTCTTCTCCTCCTTTAGCAGCCTCCCTCGTTTTTGATGCTGATATGCAGGCATCAAAGAGAAGCCCAGTGGCCATTAGAGGGCCTGAGGGTCTGTGCATGCTCCAGTAGGAAAAAAACTAACAAACCTGACTTGTTAGCACAAAAAAAAAAAAATCAGCTAATGTTGTAGCTAATGTTGACACATTATACCAGTCAAAACATTTTTAAAGTTTAAAAATACATTTTCTATCTTTGTCCTGTCACTGACACCAATTATTATGACCCTAAATTAGTGGTTTTAAAGTTTAAAAGAATCCTGTTAATGAATATACTGTCAGCTTTCTAATTATCTGCGCCCCTGTACATCAGACACGATGATGTACAGGGCACTCTCCACGAAACAATGCACAGCCAACGTCCCCCAGCAGTTCAAAGGAGTTCCTCTCTCTAAACATTATCATATAATTTGGGCCAGCCGTCAGCTTGTAAATAAGTGATGTAGAAGCCTATTGTGTGATGGGGCACAGGTTGGAGACAGGCGTCTTTGCTCTGCCGGCATGAGCCGCCGGAGACAAAGGCAGGAGACAGAGCGTCTAACCTTTGATTCTTCTGAGGACTCAGCCGCCTTGTGTCAGGGGCAGGACGCATCGGCCACAATCATGCCCCCAATGTGGGGACGTCAAGAACAATAGAATCACTCTCTCACAGTCGGGCTCAACAACCCGCCCCGGCTGCAATTGGATTAGCGAGTGTCCAACCACCACATGTTAGCCTAATTGACATAAAAGTGAAATTTGAGAACAATAAGGCCCTAACCCGAAGGCTTGCTAGCTTTGAAATGGCATACCATTTCTGTAACAGCTTCTGCCATTGAAGATCGGAGGGAAATTGAGAAAATGTGGAACCGCAGGGTGATCATTTCCACTATTTGTCTTTCTTTGATGGAGTGTGAATCATTCAAAGTTGGTGAGATGCCAGATAATTAACCAAACCAGTTTTATTTGGGAAAGTCAGAGCATCAGAAAGATTCCTCTGCTTTTTCTTTTGGCTAAAAAACGACTTGAACACATTTAAAAAGCCACCAAGATACGTTTCAGGCTCCGAATTTAAATCCAAATTGACTTAAATTTTTACAACCCCTTTAAGTATTGTTATTACAGATATTTTGCAAAGAAGTAAAAATGGATTTGTGTTAAGGGGCCTACTAAAATCAGATTGTTAATGTAAAGAGGTAAATTAAAGTCAGTGTACATTTCTGATTATTTCAACTGATATCACTGTGACACGTAGTGCTCTAATTTACTCACATAGACAAAGGGTGCATCTTGTGATCAGCTGGAATGTGTTATTGGAAACAATTCATGTTTTTATTTTTTTCTCCAAAATGTATATCATATGAATGCAATAAATATTACCAGTAAATAAACTTTACTTTTTAGATTGTTTTTACTATTTTCTCAATAAAAAAAACCTTATACAATCTAATGTACATTATGAAAAGTTGTACAGCTTTTTCATGTTTAAAATAAGGACTCAATTTATTTTTAATATGTAGATATAAATATATATATTTTGTCAAAATATATGATCATATTGTCAAAGAAACAAAAAAAAAGTGAGACAAACATACACGTCAACATAAAAGTTATAAATAAGGGTCCAAGTGAACATTTTTGGGAGTAAAAGACCTTCTGGTTTGTTTTAGCGTCCATGTTGCTTTTTTCATGTCCAAGTTGTTTAAGTCTGTGTGTTAGCGGCAGCCGCAGCCCTCCACTACCATTTCCTGGTAGTTTTTTAGGACCACCTTGTCATGTTCGTCTAGGTAGAGCATGGAGATGGCGCTGAGCTCTGTTGGCACGCAGCAGGCCTTGGGAATGTTGTTGTTCACAGAGTTCACCAGTGTCTGAACAATGGCGTGGTTGGTTGAGTTCAGATGATCCGCCAGAGGGAAGGGACATTCCCCGTGGCAGTAATAGGCCTGGTAACCAGGGGGCGCCACTATCCAGTCATTCCAGCCTACATCGCTGAAGTCCACATACAGTGCGTGGCGCCGGCAGTTACGGTTGCGTTTACGGCCCCGCTGCTTGGGGCTGCGCTTGGTCCGGCGGGTCAGCGGGTGACCCTTCCCGTCATGGCCAAAGGTAACCAGGAGGGGGCGTAGCTGCTCCCAGTCCTCGCCAGGCTCCTGGTGTAGCGAGCGGCTGACGCGGACGTGTCTGCCCTGGTGGCGCGGCGTCTGGTTGAGGTGCAGAACCTCCACGGCCAGCCCATAATTGGGGAGGCCTTCACGAGTCCAACGCAGCACTGCGGGGCTTACGTCAAAGCTCTCCCAGCGCGACGCGTTGTGGCGCACAAGCCGCGTATCCAAGAGCTGCGTGATTAGCTGCCCTGGCCGTGGGGGCTTCAGCACCTCATACACGTTTATCCGGTGAAGCCCCTGGTCGTCTGAGAAGGCGTCGGCGATGGCCTCGTCGATCTGATGACGGTAGAGCCTCAGTTCGGCGGAAGAGAGCAGCTCATCCTCTGGAATGCTGCTGAGGTTGAACAGGAAGCGAAGGGGCGCAGTTTCTCCATCGTCCAGTTCATGGACCCTCTCCATGTGCTCTGAAAATGAGAAATGAGGGACATTTCATTAGCTGCATAATTCCTTATTGTTTGGAACTTGTAATGCATTGTGTAGAAAGTAAATTGACAACTTTTCTTCATATGTACATCTTATAAATTCAGGTGAAGATACTGTATCTCTTGTATACCTTCAGACTTAAACTATGAAACTAATTTCACACTCTAATGTGGCTCAATTGACACAAAAGAATGTACATCACGCACACTTTTCAAGGCCTCTGGGATATTCAGGCATATAAATATACATCATCCACGCTTCCTTATCTATCTATAAGGATTATCCAGCCCTTCTCTCAATGCCTTTCCCTGAGCACTTTGCTGAAACATGCATTACAAGGAGGGTGGTGATTAACGTACCACAGCTACAGTATAAACACAGTGGAGGCTCCCTGTTCCACGCTCTGTCTGCAGATTTCTGGCAAGATCACCATTGTTGGGGAAAGGAATGTTGTGTCTACTATTTTCCTGCTCAATCCACCCCTGTTATTTCACACCCAGGCCCTAATCTTACCCAGGTGGTTCTCATTATTAAAACCTGCTGTGTTTTTGATTAGCTCCGCAGTTTGTTCACTTAAGACGTTTATCATTTTCATCATGAATAATCATTAAGGAGTCAGACAATACAGTAGAATCTCATTTACATGAAGCCCATGGGAACGGAGGTCTTGCAAGCAAATGTATTCAAATCCTCAACCAAAGCTTAGTCAGAATGTGAAAAGTGCACACCTTCTCAAATACTCCGCAGTTTGTAGTTTAATTCACAAAATCAGTGAAAAGAATGAAAAACAGGGAGATGTCACCTGTTGCACACGGCCAATAAAACACATCTTTCTTGCTGGGCTCAAGATGAACTGTTACCTACCCTGTAAACATGTCCCCTCACCTAACAGTCTGTAACTCACGGTATTTTGGACAGATCAGTCCACTGAATAACACTGTCGCACAATGGTGCTTCCATGGAAGCGAGCACTCCCACTTGGAGGGCCTCAAAGCATGTTATTAACATAGTTTAGCAAAGGAGAAGGAGGGTAAATGCCTCTAGAGAGCAGTAGAAACTAATATACACATATGCGTGCACACATACATTGCATCACAGGCGGAAGTTCCTCCTCCAATGGCGGTGCTCTTTCTTCTTATCTAACCTTGGTACGTTCTGCCACTAGTAGTGTGTTTGACAAGCCCCATTAAGGCTGACTCATCCCTCCTTCCTCACTCCTCCCCCTAAGGGCGGACATGTTCTGTAGCCCTAAAGCTCCACGGTTTGCTCAGTTCACCACGCTTGCTAAGTCCGGTACATCACCTCTGTCTCTCTGCCAAAGATTGTTCTCAAGCATTTACCCGACATGTTTCAGTCTAGCTTTCCAACCTCGACTTACATTTAACAGATCGGGTACCCTGGAGTTTCTCAGACCCCAACTGAAACCTCTGCGTTTGTCGCTAAAACTAAGCAGATCCAAGTCACAATAAACAGAAACCCTTCTAACGTTCCACTCTTTCTATCACACCAGCTCCTGAGACTGTTTTTCCATCTCTACAGAGAGCTGCAGCGTCTGCTTTCAGCACCCACATTGTTGGCAGTAGGGGCTTTATTTAGAAGGCTGCAGAGTAGCATTAAAGATAATTGCACGTTGAGGAAGGTCCTTCTAAAAGAGCCCTCCATATAAACTGGAGACATGAGAGAGGAGCACACTCCAACTCCAGGCCAAGACCGGGCTTTTTTAAGCTGTGTTCTGCTGGGTGGGGTGAGAAGTGTAAGTCAGTAATATGATGGTATGCTTTTCCTTCAGCTGCTAACCAAACATGCAGACTTTTGTCAAATGAGGCTCTTGAGAGCTTGTCTAGCAGAATTTTTTTTGCCCCTCTGTAGACAGTGTTTGGTGACCACATCCTTAGATTCCTTGGTTATGGTGAGATGGGTGGAGCTGCCTTACAATCATGTTTCAAGGGATGTAGGACATGTTTTTTTTACACTGAATACTTAGCAGTCCTCGCCCATGCTAATGAAATACATTACTACCAAAATCAATGGAATGCCTGGCGAGAATGAGCATGGCGTCATGTTTCTGTGCTGACATGATGCATTCATCATCTTTCTTTCTACTAAGGACAACATTTTCGCTTTATAGTTGTGCTTTTAATTCCCCTCTCAAATATGATGCCAAGATCCTCAATCCTTGTCCTTACCCTCGTGGTGGAAGCCCCTCACAGTGTTGGCCCGGCTGGCTGACCTCTCTGGGTACTCAAAAGCGATATCATGCGCCCCGGCCTCCTCAGCCTCCCCCGACTGTAGCCGATAGAGGTCCAGCAGGTAGCGAGGCACGGTGGCCGAGCGGCTGGGCCGCGGCCGCTTCTTGAGGCCGAACATGTGCAGCAGCGTGGCCTCGAAGTCCCGCAGCAGTTCATGGCTCTGAGCGGTCGAACGACCCTGCAGGCCCGGTACTTTCTTTTTCCCTTCTTCAGGTATCAGACTAGCATGGTTGCTCTCTCCCAGCAGGACTTGGCATATTAAAATGACCATCAGCATTCGATTACCAGGAATCATGATGTCTCTGGGGGGAGCAGCAGAGATAGAAGTTTAGAAAAGAAGAGGGGAAGAAAACACAAAAACAGAACAAGAAGAGCTTCCATTGTAACTGTCTGTCCCTGTTCTACATGTCTGCACCAGCTCCAGTACTCCTCTCTAACTGTTTCCACTGAGGGCAGACTCTAATTGGTTTAAATAGGCCAGTCTGTCTTGTTTACAGTAAAGCAGCCCCCGATCAGATAGACAACTTGCAGTTTATCTTTGGCGACATCCTCCAAAGGTAAACAGCTGGTTCAAGAACCCAACTTTTTTGAATGGAATCTGAGGGCCATTCCTCTTCACTCCCTCCCTTCCCCCCGCCGTCTCCTCCCTCCTCCAGTATGATTAGACAAATAGAAGAGGCAGCCCTGGGGTCAGAGCAAATTCTTAACTCGATAAGGAGTCTCCTCTGAACAAGCCATGGGGCAAACCAAAGAATATGTGCCACACATTTAACTGGAAAAAACTCTTCCTCATACAAGTGCCTTGCCCAACACCCCATAGGGACTTTCAGTTAAAGCCTGACTGCATAAATCAGTGACTCAGTGGACAGAAAGGAAAGAGGGGGGGGGTGAATGCGAGATGCACGGCAATGTGTCACATGCCACAAATTGAAATGGCATGGTCCACTTACTTACCGACAGAAAATAAAGCATGGGAAAACAGTCCATGTTTGTTGGGAGCGGGCAATGGACACGTTCTTCCAGGAAATGTTAGGTGGTGTTGGGCGGCAGCAGGAGAACGTTGGAGTGACCCTGTTCCTGAAAGACACGGATGAAAACACAGAGGGATTATATACTGAACACAGTTACAAACACTGTCACATGTTATTTACTTACAGAGTAGTAGAGAGTATTTCTGTGTCAGTGTGTGTGTGTGTGGGGGTAAAAGAGAGACCCGGTGTCTCTTTAAGGCTTATCATTTTGGCTCATGGGCAAAGCTAGCTATTTACTGTAACAGGAATGTAAGGAGGTATGTGCCACAACACAGACAGCAGATCCCAAACGCCTTACACTCACCTAAGACTGAAAACACACCTCATTACACTATTACATCTGTTCCAGGAATTGATAAGAAACCCATTTCATAAGCAAAAACCAAGAGCAAAAGATAAGTTTAAAAAAAAACGAAGTCTGAAACTATCCTCTCATGTTCACACACAAGACCAAAGAGCTGATAACAACACTTTGATCAGGAGGGGTAAAAATCTATATCCAAAACAAGAGCGCTGTTTGCTTGCAGGAATCAAGTGAACTCAGTCAACCTTTATCCCTCCAAGCGACTGAGATCACCCATTTCAGACAAGGAACTGAATACATGTATCTCAAAAGGGCCTCATCTCTTAGTAACGCTTCCCCACTTGAGGGATCACACAGGTTGAAGTGACGCTGATGACAGGCCTTCTGCTCTTTGACATCACTGTCATCAGTAGGAGAGTTGTACATGCAGCACTGGTGTATGTAGGTTTTTTGCAGGGCTCTCAATCATATATATAACCACAACAAGTCTTTGGATCAAACTCTCCAACTGAGATCGTAAAAACACCTAAAAATAAAAAAAGGTTAAGTCTTAGCCGTCTTTTTTTCCCCTCTGCTAGGTTTTAACAAGCACAGCAACATGGCTCTAATGACTCAATTCTTTTTACGCGTCATTAAAATGTGCTAAATGTTGTTGAATCATACTAATAAAATTACTGATTTTTTAACAGAGTGACCACAACAACAGCCCCACAGAGCAGACATTTCTACTCCGGAGCGACGTAGGTCTTTGGTCATCATTTGGAGCCTGTTCCATTGGAGAGCACCCAAGCATTACTACACAGTGAGGATGCACATTAACAGGAACATTATGTGTGTGTGTGTGTGTGTGTGTGTGTGTGTGTGTGTGTGTGCATGTCTGGGTTTGTATCTGTACGATTATCTTGGCCCCTGCATGGCTCACTGTACATGCAATCAAGGATCTTTTTCCTAACAGCATTAGACTTTGACCTCCGATTGACCCCCCCCTTTTCTCGGTCATGACACTAGATCCAGTGTGTGCGAAGAAAGAGTGATGTGTGCTGTGTGTGTGTGTGTGTGTGCATGAGCTAAACGGGCTTGTCCGCGTGCACGAGTGTGTGCCACCGCTTGCATGTTCGTGAGAACTGTGGCAAAGAGAGAGGAGGGTTCAGAACATGATCAGCTCTATTACCCATGGGGTGGGGGGATAACGTGTGTGTGTGCGTGAGTGTGTGCGTGCACATCTCTTACAACAAACGTTCATTGTACAGCGAGGGCCTCTCCCATGATTACAGGGATTCATAGCACTCAAAAACACTGACCATACAGAACATCTTGTAACTGTAACCAGCCACTGACAAAGCTGCAGGCTAAAACAGACAGACACTCAAAGTGGTGCGATGATGATGAAAGAAGATGTAAGGCAGACAGGGAGTAACTTTCAACTCCAGAAAAAAAAAGTCATCGCGTTCATTTTGTTGGCCTGTTTTCACCAGTTGTGGTAGAAAAAAAGCAAAACACTTGGAGCTACACCAAACTCTGTGCTTTTTTTTTAAAAAACAGTTTTCCATATTTATCAGCACTGTGGACTCTCAGATCCCAGATTGTGAGGTATTTTAAGAAGCTTCACACTCGGAGGACGTCCGAACCGAGCGACAGACAGAGGCACATTTTGCAACAACAAACGCAGACCAGGGTGCAATTAGGCCGGAGCAGTCAACTGCCCTTGGCTTTGCTCGATCCCCCTTGGCCTCTCCCTCTCTCTCTGACCAGAGATAATGTGATCAGACTATGCACATGGCTCTTCAGATGTGTTTCCTGAGGAATTTGACAGTGATGGTGGGAGGGAAGACGAGAAGGAGGGAGGGAAGGGAGGAGGGCAACAGGTTACCACGGGAACAGCCAAATCTCTGGCCTGATTTTTATCATTTTCGATGCCAGTAATCGGTTTACCAACACGTTTATAGTCATGGGAGTTGCGTTTTTGTGCTTCTCTGGTTTGTGCTTCTAAGCTTCAGATCACACACAGTTCATAGTGACTCTGATGGCTACTTCAAATAGCCAGTAGTTGCAAAGGAAAACGGACTTTAAATGGTCTGTTTAACTTCCTGAAACAAATGGGTTGTAACTAAAGCTGGAAGTATATTAAATATTAACTGTGGCTTCACGTTGAGCCAGCATGCCCGACCAAATGCAATATCCTCATTTGTGTTGAGAGAAATAAAACAGACCTGCAATGTCTCTTGTTGTTGAATAGTGCAGGTTTGGGATTTTATTTGCTCCCAGTGAGCAGTTCAACAGTAAGAACATTCACAGTCAGTGAGATCACTGAAAGCAGGTTAATGGTTTTGTTAGCTGTAGTGGATTCTAAGAGGCAACAACTCCGATAGAGATGATGAGCTGCATGAGTTTTATTTGAGATTTCATGTGTAGATCTTTATTTTTTTGCAGAAGAAACTAAAATAATCACTCTGGAGATAAATACTCTCAACTGATTGGCAGGTTTGAGAGTGTGAAATAATATAAACAGGCCCAAAATATCATCAACACCTGGGCCAATTTATTTTCCTGAAATGACCAAAAGAAATTAAACCCCCTTTGCCAGACGCACGTGATTTTTTAAAGTCATAATTACACGAATATAAAATGTTTTCTCACCCAGAGTTTGGCGAGTCTGTCTCTCTGCACTACAGCACAGAAACTTGAGTTGAAAAGTGAAGGAGTGTGCCAAGGACGCCATGCGCCTGCAGGCCGCAAAACGTTTTCTGTGCTGCAGCTTTACAGTATTAAATGACGCAATTCCACTTTATAATCATTTGTTAGAAAACATGTGAAAACCTGTGACTCCTTACATTACAATGCCGAGCAATTACAAACCGGAATAACATCTGTTGTGCTAATATAACGTGCTGGCACCGACTGTTTTTGCAGACTTTGTCATAACTTGACAGAAATGTGCCGTTTAAAATCTGGCTCAGTTACGCACGGTGTGTTCCTGAGAACTTTTATGTTACGCTTAAATTAATTGAAAAATAGACACAGATGTAATGTTTATTTTTAAACTTCTGGTTTAAATTCCGAACTGTGTCATCTCCATCTTTCACATTACGCACTGGGAAGACACGACGCACATACAGGTGTTTAATCGGGAAGGATCGGTGCCAAACTTCGGGAAAAGTTACGCATCGTAACAATGTAAATATTTTTAATTGTGTTGGAAAAAGACAGGCGTAGAGAAATAGGACGCTCTGTTTGAAAATGACCTCACTATGTTGATTTGTCAGTGCTCAACTCTCCGGCACAAAAGGCTTTAACCTGCTAAGAGCTCCACCAGGACTGCTGCGCTATTCGTCCCCAAACACACTTTAATTCCACTTTATCTGGCTTTCTGTGTCATGAGCTAGACTTTATGGTGTTTATAGACATGTATCCTTGCGCATTCCTACCGGGAATGCTGTCCAAACTCTCAGTGAAGTCCTTTAAACGCGCACAAACACCAAAGACCCAAACTAAAAAGTCACCAACTGTCAGCTTCCTCCTGTATTTTTCAACATGTTCCGTGTGTGCGCTGCTGGATCAGTTATGTGTGAATGTGTCAGTAGATGAGCGCTTACCATCAGTAGAGGTACAGGTATCCTCGAATGAAGTGAATATGAAAGGGAAGGTGTAAGGCAGTCCAGGCGTAAAGCCGAAAAGCGCCGAAATGAGCCTTAAAGGAGAAGCTGGGTGCCTTTTTGGCTCATTAATCCTTTAGCGACACCTCTAAACCGGACAAGAGGAGACGGGGTCGGGGTGAAGGCCGGCGCTCGGGGTCTGCAGCGGGGTTTCCTATCCGTCTCCAGTTCAGCTCGTGAGGGCGGGTGGTGCGCGGAACGGCCAGACTTTCCAAATGATCCAGCATCTATGGCCCCTTGCAGTTTTTATGTGTCCGCCCAATTTACCGTCCCTGCCTCCTCCTCCCTCCCCGACCCCCACCTCTCTCATCTGTCTCAAACACCTTGGATAACCCCCCTTCTCTCCTCCTCCACTTTAAATAAAGAGAGCTCATTGCGCGCACTATTTTCTTTTTCATTATGTGAAACTTTGTAATTTGACTGTGAATAACAGCCGACGAATCAAATGCTGAGTGGTTTGAATCTGCATTTAAATGCCAGGGTCCAGACAGTAAAGTACTTGCTGCAAAGTAACGTTGTGGTACGCTAAATAAAATGTATCTATAGATGTAAATAATATTCTGAAAAGAAATCCAGTTGCATTTATTGGCTACATAGGTTATCCAAATTAGTTATAATGTAAACAAGGAAGTCAGATTAAAAATATATCCGAAATTAAATTAGAAACACAAGACAAATTTTCAGAATTAATGTTTCCTGTGCAGCTCTTATTATTATATATCACCCACTAAAATTCCCGCAGTCACTGGTCTCTGCTCCGCACTAGCACTGACATAAAACCAAAGTTATTTTAAGAAAAAAAGTAAAATTAAAATTAAATTAAATTAAATAAGAAATAAATTNATGTATATATAGAGAGATATATATATATATAATAGAAATAAGATTTTGTCTCAGATGTAGGGGCATTTATTCAGGGATCTGGCGTGCATAGAGCAAATCGTGAGTGTTAATAAGCCCCTTGGTAGTTCTTCGCTCATTGTCACTGATATACAGAAATGGAAAAATGGAAGTGCTCTCTGTCACAGCTGCTTTGGTGATTAAATTGATGTGGTAATAGTCATTTTTAGGGAATCCTGAACCCAATACCACACCTGAACCTCATTTAAGAAGATGTTTGTTGTTGTGAGTTAGCACTATTAGATCCTTACACAGGTTCTGATGCTCATTAGGGTGTAACATAAAGTTTAAAGACTGGTCCAGTGGGCCCTCTTTAGGGACCCCCAGATCCCACAGGAAACCAATGTGCTTGAATATCTTTGGAGTTATTCCCATTGTACACATGGGGCTGTTAAAAAAATAGTAGAAACTTAATTAGGCTACTCTCTCAAGAGCTCTTCATAAAGTAAAAAAGACAAAATCAGTTAATTCCACAAAACTTTATATAAATATGTTGCCATTTATTAAAAAAAAATGCTGAAAGGGTTAGAACACACTATAATCATATACATTCCTCTTTAATGTTGCATCTTTAATAGTCTTCATACTTTTCAAAAGCATTTCTCAGATAATTGCCTGTTTGATTCTATTATTGTTTGACAGAAACAAAGAAATCTGTTTTCCCTTAAGATGTCTGAGAAATGGAACCGCTACTCTCTGTTCCTATTTATGTCCCACCGATCCAACAGCCAAAAGCATTACAGCATTTAACTATTTCAAAATAACAATTGCTGCTCTGTTTTGTGTTGTGCTTGCAGTGATGTCTCCCCTTGCAGCACCTCTCCAAATACCAGTACAGATAAAATGCCACTATTTATTGTTTGTTTTTGGTAGGGAGATCATTGATTTATAGATCATACTCAAAGTACCAAAATTGTCTGGCATTTAGCGAAAGCATGAGATACATATTTTAGGAATTCTTTGGAGGAAAAAAGTAGGAGACCTAGGGTGCTGCCCTGTGGTGCACCACGCTGTAATTGAAGAGGTTGTAATTGATCTTGTGCAATAATTTGATCTTCGAATCCTGTGATCAAAAGCTGTGCTAAAATCTAAGAATAGCAACTAAGATTTATTCTTGTATGCAGTCATGTATATTTTTAAGGCATGCTGACTTTCAAAAAAAAAAAAAAAAAAAAACTTCTTCAATATAATCCCGTAGACATTTTCACACTGCACTTGTCAATAGTTTATCCAGAGCTGGACTGCTATTGTTTGAAGTATAAAGCTTTTTATTGTCTTAATGAGCAATATGAGTCAAACTTTGCTTCCGGGTTCTTGGGAATTTCTGCACACGTAATGACCAATGTCGCTGAAGTGGATTAACATACTGATAAGCTGCATATCTCAGAAGTGTCATTGTCACAGCCTGTTGACTAACCCTCAGATAATGATTAGATTTAGTCCAAATATTTCTCCTGATTTTGTGCCCAATGAGAGAGCAGCAAGAACGTAACAGAGCTTTGGGTTGAAAATAGTTCAGAAAGAAACATTTAATGCTGATTTAGTCCTAAAGAAGGATTATAGGTCTGACACTTACTGCTGAAACACGGAGATAAATTGGCTACAGTGATTCTGTCATGCTTTAAATCTGCTCTGGATTGTTCCGGTTGTGTGAGAGACCTTGTGAGGCAACATTGACTGAACAGTGGTCTGTAGAGACCTCAGATGCAAATAATCTGACATTGTTTGTCGTGTTACATTTACTTACGTGGTTGTACTCTGATGCATTGTTTGCACTGTGGGGCCCTTTAAATCAGATCATTTATTTTGTTAATCATTATCGATCTCCTCAGTCACCCTTACAGACTTTGGTTCTTCTTTTCACCTCCCTGGGCTTTGAGGATAACTCTCGCTGCAAAAAGTTATGCGAGAGCTGCAGATTAGCAGCCTGTTGCGTGTGTGGCATTTGAGATGCTCTTTGTGACTCAGGCCACTTAATATTCCTCACCTTCCAGCGCATACCTTTTGCATGACTCGTGATGCTGGATCTCAAGCTGCGATTGTCTCATTACTAAAACCATTTGTCTCTTTGATGGGGGACCTTGTCATGCACAATTTATTCTTGGTCAAACTTGCAGCCTTTCTTGTGGGATCCATATTTCATGTTTTCACTTTCAAGTTCTAATGTCTGGGACTGATCGTGCCGATGACCTGATGTTGCACCAGCGCATTAAAAATGGATCAAACGTTCCCTTTTGTCAGCCTCATTGCATGGTTTGATATCATTAGATTATTGGAGCCACAATTTCATATTGAATACAGCTGAAGGGTCGTAAACAGCAACAAGTGTCGCAGCTCACTAGCACTTGATACTAGAAAATAGAAAGATTGATAATATATAGTATTTATGCAGTGTTTTTACAATATTATCACAAAGTGCCAGAACTGTTTTCAAGGTTGTGTTTCAGTGTAGATTTGTTTAATTATCTCCACCAACTGAAACATCGTTAGTATAATTGAACATTGCTGCATCTTAATGTCACTGAAATGTGGTTATACAACATATGTTAGTTGATTTAACACATTTGCGAAGTTGTTAAGACATGTGTGACACAGTGTTATATCACTGTGCATAAAACCCACGACACAATATAGGCACAGTGTTGCAGAGACACTATAATACCATGTTTGTATAGATAAACCAACAATGGCCAAATTATAACATATTTTACAAGGGTGTTTCTATTAATTAAGGGGATGGATAAGATATCGCGACGTTACGTCAATTATGCACGTAATCTGTAGATGTGTCAAGACAACCAGGCAAGACTACACCAGCATTACCTCAGACCACAAGATGCAAACTGCAGATAAGCTTCAAAAACAGTCACGTAAAAAAAAAACAAAAAAAAAAAACCAGACAACAGAGTCATGGAGCAATTTTGTGATGGACAGATAGCACAAAGATCATGTAGCTGTGAGATGGAAAGAAAAACAACAAAGAAACCTTTTTATGTTTCTGTTGCTTTGGGTTCATCAGTGTCACTTATCAGTGTCACTGATGACAGCAGCATGTAATTTTGTGGCAGCTGTGTGTTTGGCAGGAATACTTTGAGGTTTATCATTTAAATTAAGAAATTGCTCTTACAGGAAATCACCCTTATTATTTTCAATCTCATGTCACACTTGTATGATTATTTCCCAAGTTTGAATCATTAGAATATCAGATACCCCCTTTCCAACAAATTAGTGTGTTTATGCAGGTATTTTAAACGCGGGAAACCCCGTTCAAAATAGGCGATAGACTGCTTTCTCATTGTCAGTAGAACAGAAGATGAGTGCATTTCTGTTTTTCCAGACAGGCCAGAAACAGGGGCACATTCAATCTGAAATGGTGTGCACTGTTTTAATACAGTTTCCAGGTTGAACTACATCTTTGCTTGAAACAATGTGAAACAGTGTGGAGGGCTTTGAGTTATGTTTTCTCTTGTTTTTTGGTTGTCAGAGGTGTTAGCCAATCAGCAGCGACATATATAAATAAATGTCTGGTAGATCTTTATTTATTGTACATACAATATTTGTTCTTGTATCACTCTTGCTTTGGCAATGTAAACATATATTTCCCGCCCCCCAGCGGCGTATTAAAGGCACCAATACAAGAGGGTGTTCAAAGCACCACCAGTTCTGTTTTTGAACATTTTGCTGCATTTTGTTGGGGCTGATCACAGCTCAGGTTAGTAAACAGTAGAAAGCAGCATGGAGGCCAGTGAAAACATTATGGTGGTTGCTTCTTTTTTATATATCTAACTTATTAACAATGTTCCAGCGCAATTGTATTTTGTGGTGGCACGTCATTATAATGGGGGCATCCAGCATGCCAGTATCAGCATGATTGTACCTAATGCAAATCAATGTTTTTAAGGACTTGAGCGTTTTTCAGTGTCATTTTTTGAATGTCATTTCTCATTTCTTTACAGAATGTTTGACCTTTCACTTTCTTTCACTACTGATTTTTGGAGAAATCGATATGTTCCTATTAAGTTACGCCTTGTAATTTTGTTCTATCGACACTAAATCAAAATTTCAGCTGTAGATGTTCTCCAGCGGTGTTGCTTATAAAGGCCTTGAAAGTCTTGTTAGGTTTCCTCCGCACATGAAACCCCAGCTGTGTTTTACTTACCAGGCTGCTGTGAGCACTTGAAGATATGCTGTGGATGTCCCTTCCGAGGTGTTGACCAGGCTTAGCCCCTTTGAGCCCCTCAAGTTCCGATGGAGATTACCAACTACGGCTGTCTTAGACCTACAGGCAGCGACCGACTGACTTATTTCACCACCTACAATATGAACCCTTGGTCTGAAAGTGTGGGGCTGTGCATGTGTTGATGAGAAAAAAAATGTGAAAAGATCCAAGTATTTCGTGCCCCAAACCATCTATCTAGTTTTTTTTTTTTTAACTTTTTATCTTTTTGTACATAATTTGCTTGAAAAAAGTGGCTTTAAGAAACTTGAAATGTTCACCTGCCATTACTTTTCTTCGCGTGAGCTGAGCGTAGTCAAAGAGCTCACTCATCTTCTGACATTTGCCTTTTGGCCATTTGGGGAAGAGGTCAGCGGTGTTTTGCTGCTTTGACATTAGCTGCAAGAGTGGGGTGATTTCACCTTTGTGCCCATGTCAGTAAATCCTGCTCGGAGCCGCTCACCTGTGAACACCAGCCCTTAATCAGCAGCAGCTCAAAGGTGACCCGGCCGCCTGTACCCTGAGTCCCCATGTCATAACACACCTTCATTTTCTCTTTCTTCTCTTTCAGACACTCTGTGAAGTGTTCACTAGTGCAGACACGCGCCACAGCCATTGATCAAACCTCAGCTTTCACTAATGCTCGGACATCTCATTGGAACATTCTCCAGCACAGCCGCCTTGTGTTTCTTCGGGTGCTCGGGCTGCTTGTCCTGTAATCCCCTAACCCAGCCCTGGGACCTGAAAGCCTGTAAGTGGTGTGAGGGGTTAAGGGAGGGAGAAGGACAAGGGAAGTAGAGTTTGAGGATGGATTGGACAAACTATTTTAATCCCTGTAATGGAATTGGCATGTAAACTCATGAACCTAGAAGTAAACAGAAAGAAAATGGAGAGGGATGGATGTTGAATTGGTCTGAGCCTTTCCGGGGGAGCTGTGTTGAAACTCACATTTAGCCCCCTCGAAACTGCTTGCACCCCCCCTTCACCCAGAACAAAGATAGTCTTTTCCGGCCCATCTCCTTAAACAGACATCACTGTTTAGATAAACTATAAGTTTCCTTCTATAAAGAATGTTTAGGTTTCAAGTCGCAGCGGTTTTGTTCTTGCTCTGTGGTCAGAAATACATTTGTACAGAGACGTTTGGCCTGAATAGCGAAGAGAGTATCAGCTTTCAAAGTTATTTTAACAATAAGATAAAGGGATTATAGTTCAGAATAAAAAGCAGCCATCATCTCATATAACACTCTTGCTGGGGAATATCATCAGACCCATTAGAATGAGTAATCATCAGTGACACTCCAGCGCAAGCGATTGAGGTTTGGTCTGCCGAATGATGTGGGGTTACTCACTGCCTTCCTGCCAAGTGAGTGACAGGACTTTAATGTCCCTCCATCTCCTGCTGTCGCTGGTGCAAACCTGCCCCTGCCAGATGTTATCAAAGGGAGCTGGTCAAGTGAGTGGCGGAGGGGGCCTTTTTTTAGGCCTTTCTCTCCCTCTGTCAGGGTGCAAGGAGACACACTCGGGCTTCAACACTGTCCAGACGCAGCCTGAGTGGGGCAATGCCTGATGCTGGGACTCTGGGGGGTTACAATGGGAAACTTTGTCAATGGATTAAAAAGCTTTTTTATCACCATTTGGATTGGCACTTGAAGATACTCCTTTAATCTGAGAGGGGAATTGACTTTGCCCACACCGCAGTCCCTAAGAGGCCAAGCTAAGAGGCAGCCAAATGATTTCTCCAGCGCTGGCCTTTCTTTGTGATTAAGAACCTGTGACATGTTATGTAGAAGTGTTATGTACTGGTGCTCGAGAGAAAAACAGATTAGATTTGAACAGATGGAAATTGACCAGAATAGAACATAATTAAATCAAACGCAAGGCAGTAGACTGATACAGCGTCCTGAGAGGTCCTGTGACCAGAACTTCAAAACTTAAAGGTTAATATCTGTAATCGCGTTGTTATATTCTCAAAATGAGGTTATGAAGGTAGCTTAATGTAAGTTCCTATTCAGCTCATCTGATCCTCAAAAGTCAGAAGCTTAAGCGATGCTGAACTAAAAGCAGAAACGCAAAAGTGTCGCAATTAACCTTTAATCACTTAACCACTGAGAGTACTTTTGACCAGTTATGTGTGCTGGTCTATGGGTTAACTTTGCCTCTCTACAGTTTACTACACTGCCCAGCAGCTGGGTATAGTGGTAGTTAACGTAGCTAACAGCGATGCTCTTTTGGCCATGACAACGGGTACAGCCATTCTGACCTGACAGCGTTGCTATGGAAACATTATACCCACCCTCTGGTCTCCCCTCAGTTTGCCCTGGAGAGTAAGTAGCTCAATTTTGGTGCACAACCCCCTTTAGTATTGTTAACTAAGCTGGTTATCACTAGTTATAACTGCTAGTTCTGTTAGCACCATTAGCAGTGTCAGCACAGCTAGTGGTGCTAACATACGTTAGCAAACAATGCTAAAGGTTTTTGCAGCTCAAAATGAACTACTCACTAGAGGGTAGACCAGAGGTCGGCCACCATGTTTCCTTCACAACGCTGTTCTGGTTGTGGTACCAGCGGTGCCAATGAGCAGCGCCGCTAACTAGCTTCTAACTGATCCGGTTGGTGCACAATGCAGAACAGCAAAGGCTAACATTAGGTAGCCAGTGGAAACTTGAGGGTGGGCAGCGGGCAAGACATTTCCACATGTTGACGCAGCCAGCTGGCTGTCTGTCAGCAAAGCCAACAGAAAATTAAAATAAAAGAGGCACATTTGCATCACACAACTTTTAAATTTTATCACCTTTAAAATGACAGCACTTTGAAACCTGGGCTAAAACTCACTAAGGCAATGGAGTGCTTGAATACAAGGAAAGGTCCCTTGTATTTAACAAATTGCTTTTTTTTTCTTGAAAATTAACCAGTTAACCATTGGGAAATCAAAAATTGTCTGAAACTGGCATCCATAACATCATCACACTGCATGCACTCTATCAGTGGTGAAAAGTCTAACCTCATAAATCACAGACCAGTTCCAGCCACCATAACAAACCCCTGTGAAGTAAGATATCAACAAGACTGTACAGAGGTGGAGTACACTCTAAACCTCTGCCCTCATTTCCAAGCCCACCACCTCTCTATATTATATTTTTACTGTATCTACATCGTCCAAAGCTGTCATATCATTTGAGGCCATGAAGAAGGTCTTAAACGAGTAAGTGTCAACAGCGTCTTTTCGAACCATGACATTTAATACAGCATGTAAATCACTCCAGGGACCCGTTATTCCTTCAAGAATGTAATTACATACTTTCAAATAAAACTTGAAAGGACCCAACAAGTTTTAAAATGCAGTGTGTGCTCCCAAGACGGCAGGAAGGAATTCCAAGCAGTTGGAATATGCTAACATCCCTGTGTGGGCGAACCATGGGCAGCAGGAGAGGCGAGGAGAGTGTTGAAACAGACAAAAGGACAAAACACTTAACACATGAGAATCAAGGGAAATAAAGTGCTCAGTTCAGTTATATTATTTTGAACCTGGAGTCTATGTTACTGATTTTTGCCATCATAGTGTACCTACAGTTCACTAAGGAACAACCCTTTAGCTACTGTTGCTATGGCTGTCAGCTTTTTGCTGTCACAGTGCACCTAGTTGACAGTTCTTTTTGTCAATTTTGCCTTTACAGATGATAAACAGAGAGAGAGATGGGTGTATGACATACAACGAAGGTGCCAATACTGGAATCGAACCCTGTGTGTTGCAGTGATATGGCATGTGCTGTAACCATTCGGCTAGGCAGGCTAGGTGCTCTGCTACCTAGAGAAGGGAGAGTTATTTGGGTTTGAAGATTGGTCAAACAAACACAGTGCTTTCACCCAGTAGACTGGGGTTCATGTCCCGTGTGAAATATGAAGTCAGTGTTATTGTTACTATGTTATAGTAGTAACAAACATACTTATTTGAAGCTAAACCATGATTTTTTTTCTGTAGCTAACCAAGCAACTTCTACAAACTAGTGGTGAAGAAGGCCACCAAACGTCGACTGTGTGTCGGCCAAAAGGTTGCACTACAGCACACCGCAAAGACTAGAGCCAATGGCCAACTAGCAGTTGTGTCCTGCACCTGCGTGAAAGGAAATAGTTCTCCATGCCAGCAGGCAGCTGTAGTCTGTTTTTTTTCGTTCAAAAAGGAAAACAGTAGGACCAACAGGATAAATCTGAGTTGCTAGTTAGCCAGTTAGCATATTAAAAACACAAACTGTTATTGAAAGAACAAATTATATTTATCGTGCACCAGCGAACAATTACACAAACAATTACAGTTTTAGCTGAACAGCTCTTTTTTCTAATATAGCAAGTTTGTTTCAGTCTCACACCCTCTTAACTTTAATCATTTGTTTACTTACCTCACTTCCATTTCTTTTCTATTGCACTGAGTTGAACTGCCAATCGGACACATTACATCCACTGACAGACTCTGCCATCTCCGACGCAGACAATAAAAGCTACACTAGTGCCAATGGTGTGACACACTGTAAAACAGACAGACACTCACCGCAACCTGACATTGACCAACAGCCAACTTTCATCTTGTTGTGTCAAAGCCCTAACAAAACTGCTCCCAATGACAGGTGCTCTCTCTCAACTCGATGGTGTAGCAGGACCCTGCTTAACCCATATCTATGAGGCTGATAACCAATAATAATGCCCATTGAATCAAGTTATAACATTCAAAATGGGTGCGCAAGGATTCATAAACATGCACTTAATGGCTACGTACATATTGTGCTAAACAAATGAGACCAGAGCTGCATGGCCCAGGCTAAAAATTTTCACCCTCATCAGTTGAAAATCCATGTAGAAGTCATGGAAATAAAGAAACAGCATTGCTCTTCTACTGCAGTGGACAGCTACATTATCGTAATATCATTAGTATGGAAAAGACGAACAGAGTGTTATTTCATTGTGACGTAACCCTGTTTGGCTGCTTTGTTTATTTATGTGTTCAAGAAGTATGTTTTCACTTTTAACATGACTTGTTTGTAGCATAATCTGTAACCCCACAAATTAGATCAGGCCAAGCTTGAACGTGATCGTAATGACCCTGGATTTGGCTGTTTTGTTATTAAACTGCGTACATGATTCTCTGTGAATACACTGTTACCAACAGCTACAAAACCAATAAAGAATAATTCTGGGGATATATTTAATACATATATTTTGCCTTGCAACTACTGGTCAATAGTCACGGTCTTGCTTGCTTCAAGAGTAATCTACACATGCTGACTGATTATGTGCTTGACTGATACGTCAAAACACTAATAAAAGCAACATGAATTGATTTATTAGGAGAGACTGATTTGTTTATCAAACTTCGGGGTCTCTGGCTTGGAAATTTGTCAAAGTGAATTTGTTTGCAATGTCAAAACCGCACAACAGCTGGACGCAGAATTGAGAGGGGGCTTTTTGTCACAAGAAATATACTTGTGATTGATTGGTGTCAGTACGTGTTTGTCCCTCAGTGAGGCAAATTAAACTAATTTTGAACACATTGGGTCGGTGCAATGTAAAATGATGGCACATGTAATTACTCATGAGGCTATCACATAGCTCATAGATGTAACCATACGCATACATGTGCAACAGTTGTATACCAGACTTTTTTTCTTTATGTGAGAAAAAATGCCTTCAAGGCCACTTTTTGTTTTTAATCAGTGTCCATTAAATGTACCATAACATTTTAAACTGCATAATATGGCTGCCAGATATGACAAGTTTCCTTTCACTGATACGGTTTATTCACCAGCTTAATCCAGTCTGAGTAAAGCTCCTGTGTTTGTGAGTATGTAAAGCTGTTCTAACCGAGGCTCAGTATCCAATGACTCACTCCTGACGTAATATTTCATGGCGCAGTCGGATGTTACTCTCAGGGGTGTCTGGCCTGCTGCTTGGGATTTGGCACAGAACAGTAGGTGGTCAGGCGATTAGGTCACCACACTGCTCAGAGATCCAGGAATGCTGTAACCTAGGTTTTGGGATCCGCCGCGCTTCCGATCTCTCTGTGGGAACCGATATGTTGCATGCTTGTGCCATGGAAAATGCACTTATGTTGAAGCAGAGAGGAGAGAGTAGCCTCCAGGTTCCACCCAGCACCACATAATTAAACTAGGAGGGAATTTTACACACTTTAAAGAGAGAACCTCTCCACTTTGCTTTCAGGGCAGCGGCATGTAATTGCTTTTGCTGGAACGGTTGACGTTTTAGGAGTGGTCGGAATATCTTGGCGAAGCCGGTAGCAACAAAGCTCTCGTGCTTGGAAGAATGAGCCTGTTGTGGTTGTTTTGGGAGGAAATTCTACAAATATGACCAAGATGTGACATATACACTCTCAACCACCATGTGCTAGTGTGCATGGTAACTACATAAACGCTTCCACAGAAACTGAGGAACATATTTTAGGAGTAAGTCACTTCAAACAGCCAGGGCAGTATGGCGTTTTTAGGAAAAAAGGTGGAAGGGGAGGACTCCTGAAGAATTCCCTTTTGCAGGATATCCTATGATCTTTTTCTGGATGGCTGACTGAAAACTTAATTTCTAGCTGGGCTTGTAATTGTAGGTCATTTTGCTCTATGAGTGCAATTGCAGATTTGATAAACAAGGTCCTCTGGCAGTGCACTGTTTACTTTCAGGGCCTTGATTTGAGAGCTGAAGCTCAGGGGTGGGATACAGTTTACCCCACATACACTCACGCAGGCACGCTAACACAACATACTGTACAGTGTGTGCGCACACAGACATGCACACATGCATGTGGGACAAGAGGTCACCGTGTTAAATGAGGCTGGTGTTGTTCTATAGCTTCCTTATTGTCAATAAATCCCATGAAAATACCAACAAATTGTCATTTTCTTTCCGAAGCCCATTTGTTCCTGCTGAAAAAATCCATCTTTAAAAACTGGTCACAAATATATTTCACTGAAAAGAAACAGGCTAAATAATTTCCCAAAACAGCAGGGCACTGTAGGCACTATTTTCAGTAGTGGATTTGTCGCTCTACTTACTATGGACTGTAGCAAGATGGTTACATCAGATTAATCTCCATTAACAGATATCTGCATATGAAAGTAGAATCTGTAGCTGGCAGGACAAGATTTTGGTATTTGAAATGTTACGTTTTGCGCTTGTTGTCCGTTTATGGTCTGAGTAGTATTGACCAGTCACGTATGAGTTGGCTTTGGTTGCGTACAGGTAAAAAGTCGATATGGAGAGCAAAAGAGGCACTGGCCAAAGTGCAGTCTCGGAATCCATCAGCTGTCGTCTGACGGCGATTTAGCCTTTCACTAGCTTTTTTAGATTTATTTATATGCACTCATGTGCAAGTATCTGTTTATAGAATGTCATGACTCTGTGTATACAGTGTCCCAAGTTCCTCATTGGACTGCTAACAATGACTGGTGCACAGAAAAGGAAGTCTTGATGCAGATATCTGCATATGAATGCAGAATCTGTATGTACTTACTGTTTTTATTATGTAAGGCATCAGCACCAGTAACCTGGTCGCTTTACAAGGTAGTTATTGTGGATTTCATATTGCATTCTGTATGGTGCAGTATGTGCATACTGCTTCTATTATGTTAGGCACATGGATTTACTGTAGTCTGCATTGCACCTTGAATTTTTTTTCTTACTTATTGTACCTGCTTGTTATGTGTAGGACTACAGATTGAAATTGGCATTTTGCTAAATCTGGTGCAACTATGTTTTCATTTCTTGTAAATGATTAATGTCATTGCACACTGTCCTTTTGTAAATCAAATAATCTGGATACCCGCTGGCTACATTGGAACCCCTGAAATATTGGCTGTTGTCCCCAGATGCTTAATTGTCATCAGACCAATAGGCGATGAGTGCCAAGACTGATGTGGGATTGACTAAAATTGTGCCCCAGTTCATTATACTGAAGCAAAGCTATAGCCATGGAGTCAACATTTAGGGGAGAAGAAATCTGCTGGGGGGGTCTCGGGTTCTCCCACCCCCAGAAAAAGATTTAAAAATTTTCCCATTAGCCTATATTCTATATTATATTAGAAGCAAGTACAGCTCCATAGTATACAATAGGAATATGCCATTAATGAAAGCTATTGTTTGTATAAATTACACTTGCAGCACAACATAAATGACTGACACTTCAACACTCAAATTACACTTTAGTTTTATCATTCTTTTAAATACACTTGAAACAGAGAGACACTACAGTGTTTTACATTGATTATAATTACCCACAGCAATCGAGCAACAGCGCCTGCTGCAGTACAGCAACACCACACGCAGAACTGCAATACACTGTAATACTAGAATTGGTAATGATAATAATGGCGCTTCGTGTATTTACGATTAGGATTTATGATTGCTAATGATTATGTCAGATGGCAGTGCAGGGTTGCCTATCATAGCATAGAAATTTTCTTTATATTTTTTAATCAATATATGGCATTTTGAGCATATTTAAATATTGCTGGAATATGTACCCCACCAAGGAAATCACGTCACCCAGTACAGTTACAGTGGTGTTGGCTCATGTGTTTTTAATATTTTTTAGACACAAGTGGAGGTCTATGGCTCAAAGATTTTTTATTAGGATCAATTCATTATTGGATTTTTTTGTTTTTTTTAAATAGAGAATATCATCAGAATTACGCTATAATTTCATAAGGGTGCTGAGCTGAATGTGATCCGTGAGTTAATCCACAGGCCCGTTTTAATTCTCTCTCGTTAAAGTTATGGTGTGCACCTCTGGTGGGCTAGTGCAGATCCTAAATCAGATAGTTACGAGGCCAGATGTAACTCGAGTTGTTGACTGCTGGGAAGCTCTTAAAAGCATGCTTAGTCATATTACCTGTAATTCCACGTCAAATCAAGGTTCGTGTTGAAAGGCTGCTTTGGAGAAGAGAGTGTGTGACGTCAGTGCATTGGAAGTTACTTAGTGAGTACAATTGTGTCGTAAAAAGATGCTCCATTCTCAAAAAACAAACACGGCTTGAATACAAATAAAGCTAAATAGGGGAGGGAGAAGCAGTCAGATTTATCCGCTGTAGTTTCAGAGACGTGGTTACGGATCCAGCTAACTGAAGCCACATTTTTCTCCTCTCTGTGCTGGTCCCTGGGGCCCGTTGACATGACACAAATTTTCCGCTGACAATAAAATAAATAAATAAATAAACAAAGGGTTGGCGATTCCAAAGTGAGTCAGGAGCATTAAGAGTGGTTGTGCTTTTTTTTTCTTTACTGCAGGAGCATACTTGAGGGCTGCAGCTGGAGATCTTACACACACAGACGTCGGAGACGAGGCCAGGCCCTCGAGGGCCCTGCTGGGTCACAGCACCGAATGATACTGCTAACAGTAAGCGCTTGGATTTTCTTTTCCAACGAAGTTAAATGTCATGCACTCAAAGCCCTTTTCCCCATCGGAAAGTCTAATTTATAAAGTCTGTGTGTTTATAGGCACATCAATATCCCTTTATCATTCAGCAAACACAAATACGCCATTTCTGTATTGACGCATGCAAACAGCATATCGTTTTCACAAAGCTCACGAAATAAAAGTTTATTGAGAAAAAAAGTTAAATGAAAATACCACAGTTTTAGTGATATTAGCCAGGATAATGATGAATGTGTCCGTGTTATTCCAGTTATTGTTGTCTTTAGTGGTTTGGCGCACTTTAAATGGTATCTGAGGCCTCATTTGAAATATTTTGTTTATTTATATGTGGGGGGGGATATCCGGGAGCAGGATCTAAAAAGGATACGTATAAACATATTATTCTGAATTTGATCTTAACCAGAGCACAACAGAAAATACAAAAAAAGGAAAAGTGAATGTGCGTAACCCTCCCTCCCTCCACCCTCTGTATTCCTCCAACAAACACCTTCCATCCCAAGCTGCTTCATCTCCTCTGGAGCTGTAGGTGCGAAAAACGGGAGGCTCGATCCCTGCTGCGGGAGCCTGCCGGTCACCATGGCAACCGCTCAAACACACCAGTGGTTGGTGTTGGGGTAACTGCCAAATTTGTTGCGTTACTCCGCCGGTTTCCCCTCCAGCACTCTGCCCCACCCACAGGGAGCCTGGGTCACAGCAGGGGAGAGGAGGTGAGAACACCGAGCGGGGAGGGTGGGGAGTGAGGACAGGAAGAGGAGATGAGGAAAAAAGAGGGCAACCTAGTGACTTCAAAAAAGTCCCCCATCCCTCCTCATGCTGCTCTGAGGAAAAATCACACCACGTCTCCTCGTGGTTTTTCTGTTCTCTCTCTCCACCCATCACTGAACTTCTAGCCCACTGTTATTTATTTCACACATGATACACAAGAAGCTGACAGAAGGGGATGAGAGCAAGAGGTCATGGTTTTAGACATGTCCTCATACCTGAACAACAGAATAGGTTGTTTGCCATTGACTCCCAAAACAACGTAGCAGTGACAAGTGCAAGATTCAGCAATTTGAATCTCGTGGTTAATGTTGTGAAATGGTCGCAGTTATGCGCCAAAACTAAGTGGTTAGGTTTAAAAAAAGAAAAGGATCATAATGTATGTGACGTACTAATGGCAAGATCAGCGGTTCGATCCTCGGCACCCCCAGTCTGGATGTCGAGGTATCCTTGAGCAAGATACTGAACCCCATATTGCTCACGATGGCTGTTCCATCGGTGTGTGAGTGTGTGAGCGCTCAGCATTCTCTTGGGTGAAAGTCTGATGTTTGTTTGACCCATCCATTCACCCTGACCTCCACCTCCTCCTCCAACCAGACTTTGTTGCTCACACAGGGGTGATATACAACATACAAGAATAAAACACAGAAGATAAAGCGACTACCCCAGCCATGTAATTAAAATTTCAAAATCGTTTGCACAATACATAATGAAAAAATGACAGTACACAAAATAAAGAAAATACAGAGCTAGTGCGTGCAAGTTACCAAAATGCCTGTCTAAATAGGTGTGTCTTTAGCTGTCTTTTAAATGAAACAACAGAGTCAGCAGACTGTAATGGTGCAGGCAGAACATTCCAGAGTTTAGGTGCTACGGCCTAGGAAGCTCAATCACCATGGATCTGAAAGCGAGTGCGAGGGATAGACAGCAAATTGAATACATTAAAAGAGCGAGCTGAGCAATACAGGTGGTGTAGTTGAGCCAAATAAGTAGGACCCTGGCCGTGTAATGCTCTGTACGTAAGAATGACAATTTCAAACTGGAACCTATTTGTGACAGGGAGCTAGTGAAGATATTTTAGTGTAGTATTACTGTTATTATTTCATATTCTTTGCCCCAAAACAGTCTAATTCTATGATAATTTCCCTAAAAAAAAAATATCAGTCAGTCTTTAAAAACAGTAAAACAGTACATGTAATGCTTGAGTAACAGGTCGAATATAAACTTCAGTTTCCCACAAATATTCCTGAGCAGATGACCTCTCTGCCTGGAAGTGTGCTTTGTAATGTGAGTCACAGTATTCTAATGTGCAACCACGACAATGACTGTCACAGTCATCCTTTTCCAGATAAGTGAAATCCTGTGCTGTAGTATTTTAAATGAATGTGCAGTGATTGAGGAAGTATTCAAATCCTTTAAGTACAGAATTTGAGTAAAACGTATTTTAAAACTTTCCCTCACTGCCAGATAAGCTTTCAAACTTGGATATATGAATCAAACTTCCTGGATCATATTTGATTTTCTCCCTGGTACCTTTAGCTAAACACCCATGTGTTTTATTTTAAAGCTTTATGTAACATTTTCCCGTAATTGCCTGCTTACACTCATTCAGCTGGAGGCGTTCACACCTGGAGGATTTGTGTACAGCTGCGGTCTTTCTGTCAACAATTATTTGTTAGTGCCATACTCAAAGGCACTTCAGCAGAGGTTTCTAAAAGCAACAACAAATTTGTCTCTTTTCCCCCGCAATCAGTATTAAATACAGTTAGCTGGTGTGACTCACTCCCGGATTCTACTCATCCACCTTTGTGTCGTTTCGGCATGATACCAAATTGGCAAACACGTTTGAATGAAGGCTCCTGAAGAGGGGTTGTTGACAAAAGGACAACAAACATTTACAGAAGCTGCTGCACCCTTCTTGGCAAGACGAGCAGGAGATGACATCAGAGGAAAACACAGTAATTCACTGTTTACGCGGTTTATTTCGGGGCTTGATTATGTGTAACTCCACAGCGTTTTAGAGGCTTTAAGAACACTTCTAACCATCGGGGCCTCAGCCGTTGTTATTATTGCCTGCATCTGTTGAAAACCAAATAATGGCGGGTGGTCACCTTTCATCATGGAATGATGGGAATGGGTTCTGTAAGGTGAAACCGTACCACGCAGACATGGCTGTGACATCATTGCTTTTAAATTTGTTTTCTGTTCATTCGCTCGCAGTGACAGAAACCATCTGTTGGAGACGGCAGGATGATCAAGGGAGTAGCTGTGTGTATGTGTTTGTGTGTGTGTGTGTGTGTGTGTGTGTGAATCTGTGCTTGTGATAGCATATGTAGGACAGTCTTGAGCCCATTCTTACTAAACGCTTATTTTTTGGGTTTTACTGTAAGTTTTTAATATGATCACTGTGACAAAGCTGTTTAAGCCACCTTTAAAGACCCCCTCCAATATAATTCGAGTTTTTAGCCCAGTTGTTAATGTGTCTATGTGATGTCTTTTATATGCTAAAGAAGCAGTTAGCGCTATGGCTGAGCATGCTGTGGAACTGCAGTGTACCAACGACAGTCTCAAAAACACGGATTCAGACAGCCAGGGTTTCGTATATCACAAACCTAAGGAGCCAATCCCGTCAACATGTGGGGTGAAGTTTTCCATATCATTAGCGTAATGCCATAGTGAAACAAGAATTATCAGAGGAGAGACCAGGTGTAGCTGTGTATCGGTATTTTCAAGCTTAACTATTCTAATTTTATGTACTTATATCATGACAGTGTGAAAACACTCTAACATCGTTGCTGCTATTGTATATTTCACAACCACTGATGCTGTGTCAACCACTGCCAGTTAGCCCACAAGCTAACAAACAACGTAAACAAATAAAAGATGCTAACTCCATTTACAATTCTGATACGTCTGCTAGTCATTGATTTTGGTGCAAAACTGTGCTGTGTGTTACACCCTTTTCGCTTTTAAGGGCAGTGGCCTTGTGGGTAACCTGTGAGGGGTGACGTGTGCTGTATGTTTATGGAGGGAAGTAGCTCTCTCGGGATGTTGCGTGGGGCAAATAGTGATGATAGTCAGCAGAATTAAGTGTCTAGATAAGCTCAAAGCTACTGTTCAACCTCACGAGAAGGCCGTGTTTGTTGTTTTGTGGTGAGGACTGCAATAAAGCCATTGTTGGTGAACAGCACCCGAACGACTCGCCATCGTTCCTTCTGCAGAGTGGTCCAGACCGCTTGAAGCTAGTTATCAGCTGATAACGAGCCTAGCTAATTTAATGTTAAAAAGCCAGTGTGTTCAACTACGGTTCGGAGCCAGTAAGCTGTCATTGAGAGAGGTAACGTGTTCACACAACAAGCAACAACACGACAGCATGGCCAGCTACATTTTTCCAAAATCACGTTGATGTGTTGCTCAAGCAATTGCTAATGTAGTGCACAAAATGTAATGCACATAAAGCTAGAACAGTGTCCGCTAAATTAGCTAAATAACAAAGCACCCTAACCCTCCAGAAACGCTGCTCAGCGTTGCCACCAATTTCTCCAGGTGGCCACTCGCAGTATTCAGCAAAAAAATGTGACACACTGTGACACAAAACACATTTTCCCAATAGTCTACCGTTATAAAATAGAAGTCTGTAAAACTGTTGACAGGATTCCTCGAAATGCAAACAAGGTTAATTATGACTTCTTCTATTATGAATTTTTGATTCATGGAGGGTTAATATTTGTAAAGCCTTCCCTAAGCCAAAAAAAAGATTTAAATATCTGTGACGTCATCCCAATGTTAAGTCTATGAGCCGAGCGGGAACTTGTGGGCGGGGCCAGCGGGAGAAACACTACTGCGCATTTTCAGTGGGCCACATACCACGATAATAAAACCTGGAAGCTAGTAACTTTTTTTTGGTGAGCAACTCCATTGGATTGAATAGGCGCCATCGTGGGATTTTGTATCTTGGTATTATTATCCATCTTTGATAGCACCACAGCTAGTAACAAAAACATATGATTGGTTGATTCCTCACTACATCATTGGAGTGCTGAGAAAAAAAAGTAGGCCACACTTAATTTGTAGCACGTCACGCCCGACTCTGCTGTGGCTAATGCTAGCCATTTTAATGTGCACTGCTTCTTCAGAGGTAAACCTAGCGCAAGCAGTGGTAGTGGGCAGGGCACATGGTCAAATACAGAGTGAAGGAGAAAGAGTGTCTGCGTCCATGTACTTTTCACAGGTTTTTTCCCCCACTTTTTATGTGGAAAAAACACATTAAACAAAATATTAATTGCAAAAGAGTAGTTATAAATACTTAAAAATATGACTTTAGGGGAACTTTAACTTTGAGCTTTAAAGGGCCAGTGTGTAATATTTGGCATGGTTTATTGTCAAATCTGAATCTGAATCTGAATATTCTACCCATTAATATGTTTAGTGTATAATCGCTATAAAATAAAATTCGTTTGGTTTTCTTAGCCTTATAATTATGCTTTTATATATATATATACAGTATATATATATATATATATAGCAAGGGCCTTGCTTTAGAGAGGTCGCCATCTTGCGCCGCCATGTATGTAAGGCAGCCCAAGTGGACAATCCAGCCAGCCAGAGAACACGTTTCGCGTGTATAAATAAACCAACGAAGACAGCGGGAGGAAGGAAGACACGTTTCGCGTGTATAAATAAACCAACGAAGACAGCGGGAGGAAGGAAGAAGGAGGAAACAGCAGAGAGTGTTAGTAGTTCGTCGATGGCGAGTAGTGAAAAGTTTTTTTAATTATAAAGTTTGCGAATGGACCACACTTGCCACGCAACAGGAGAGAATGAACCCGAACCGTCATCTGCGAGGAAACGAAGACGCAACTCTCTGCGGCGCTTTTCCTCCTGATGATATATCTCCCCAACGATGGTAGCACCGAATCCCATTCTGTGCAACAAAATGGGAGCGGAGGATTCAGTCAGTGTGCGGGCTGCAGATTGGTGGAGCAGAGAGGGGAGGGTGTCCCCGCTAGGTATTGTAAACGAGTATGTGTGTATGGAGTGTGTGTTACGCTAGAAGAGTCAGAGTTTGGGACGGAGTCTTTTACCCCCTGGAGTGTTACCGGAGTTTCTGGAGTGCTCAAATAAACTGGCCTTTTTCCCGAACGCTACTCTGGTCTCCTGCTCGTGAGGGATTCATTACAATTTCGTAACATGGTTTAGATTTCTAAACAAACATTTACCTCGTCGCTAGATAGACCTACTCCTGAAAAACTCGCGTCTGCGCAAGGCTTTTTGTCCCTACGAGGCCACCGTCATTTACCCGACGGGAGGGGTGAGCGAGTGAGCCCTGCAATCTAGAATTTGACCACTGATGTCACTGTTTTCAACCCATTTTACACACTGGCCCTTTAATATGCTCACAGAAGAACAATGTGCAAGATCATTAGAAAAGGTTTCAGGGTGAATGTCAAAGAAGTGTGGAGATAACAGCGGCCTGGACTCGCTGGAGCACTGATGTACCTTGAAACTCTCTGACACTCTTCCGGTCTCTTCCACAAGGCTTATGCTATTTGTGCAACCCAGCCTACATTAAATACACGTATAACTGCACATACACACAACCACAGACACACACACACACACACACAAACACACACACACACACACACACACTGTTACCCATTACCGCCACCCTGCCCACACGCTATTTCAGTCTGGACTTTACCGTTCCAGGGACCACAGGCCCCGCCACATAGAGAGGACTGTGTTGGGCTCTCTAACCCCAGTCAGACCAGGCTATTCGCCGGGGTGGGGCGGGATGGTGGTGGCGGGGAGGTGGGGTGAAGGTGGTGGTGGTGGTGTTGGGGGGGTTGAGGGGGTGTAGTGCTATCTCACAGCTGCTTTGCTAAGGACGGCGAGGTCTCTCAGCATAAATTTCACTGATATCACCTCCATCAGAGGGCCATAAAGCTGATTTATTATAAATACAGCTCTCATGTGTTTACTGCGTGCATTCTTGGGCCTGCAACATCTTTCAAAGTGAGCACTTGCAGGTGCTCTGGCTCAGTCTCCGTGGGGCAGATTGGAGGAAATCAAGGGGAAAAAAGAGGAGGGAAAAAAACAAGGACTGGGAGACACGGTAGGAAGGGGGCGATGCACAGGGGAGGAAGAGAGAGCGGGATAACTGATGGTGGCGAGCTAGGAAAACATGGCAGCCATTACAGTGGTGATTTAACTGAGTCTGAGGTGATAAGGACAATGTGTGAAAATATAGAGTTTCTCTCTGCAGGTGAGATTCAAGCTAATCAGCCTCTGCTGCAAACATTCCTCCATTAGCTGAGATACTTTGGGCAGATAATGGTTAGTGATACACAACAGGCTACAGCAGAATTGTGATATAAGTTATAGCAAAAAAAATGAAGACAATCACAGATGAAGGAGAATTATGCACAGTTGTAGACTTTAAAGGATAAATTAGGTTTATGACAACACTGACACAACAACCTTAACTCTAGATCCACCTAATGCCCATCTGTACAAATATAGATTCGTTCATTTCAGACATTGTGACCGTCACTGCTCACATGCTTCCATGTGTCCCTTATTTTGCCATAGATACATCTAATAGATGGCACTAGAGGGCAGAGTCGAAAATTTCTTACAACAACCAGCAGTGAAAGAGGTCCTAATAATATACCTTTTAATGGATGCAGCATTGTAGACGATGACTAACTGTGAGCCCATTACATACACTGCGGCATGGAGACTGAAAATTCTTTGCAGTATATTAGCGATTCATACTTTCCACCATTTTTAAAATGTTTTTGTCGTATGCTATGGTCATATCATGCTTGAACTACGTTACGCTGCCCCATGATCTTCGGTGGTACTGCTCCGTTTTGTCTGTATCTGTGAGCTTTCAAAAAATGTGCACAAGTACCAACGAAGTCGGCGAAATCCAACGCTTGGGCAGTGATTTGCAGCATCAGACCCCAACGAAGAAAGGTGTCCTATAATGAAGGCATGATATGCAGCCAGTCGCCATTGGGGAAATGAGATGGGACAAGAATGAAAATAAGGCGGTGAAAGTCCGAGTTGGGTGGGCAAATGGGTCCAACAAACACTAACTTTCACCTGGGAGAGTGGTGTTTATGTCCTGTTCTTTTTTCCTAACTTTACCATGTTTATTTTGAAAGAGACTGTATGTAAACGTTAAATTTCCTGTGAAAATTGAAGTGTATTTTGAAAGAAGACAATGTATGTAACAGGCAGAACTTGACACTGTGTCCCAGAATGTCAACAACCAATGCACCCAGGGTACCTTGCACGTTGTGACGTGGAAAGTCCATGACCAAACGTCGATATGTGATGAGGTTAGAGTGAGAATGTGTTGGGACAAACTGAATGCAGATCACGAGCAGAAGACTCTACATTGTTTGATTGTTTGCCAAAGGCATTCATAGTGTTGCACTTAGTTGTACATATGAAAAGTGACAGAAGGGTTAAGAAAAAGTAAACTTGAGAAAGGTTTGAACCTGCATACTCACTCAGCTCTGCACACCTGGCCAACCTCTTTGTGAAGTGGGCGTGCTTTTTAAATTTTTGGAAATTTACAAAAATATTGAGAGCTAGGAATCTGGCAACATCACTGAAAAACAGTCTGCAGTCAGACGATCATACAGGTTTTTTAAAAATCTCTAAGGTAGTCAAATGTATTTTGAAGGGAAAACAAAAGTAAATGGTAAAATGATTATCCACCCACACTGTTGTAAAAATGTATTTATGTTTACAGATGGACTTGCTGGTTAAACTTTAACCTGCTAATCATGTAGATATCCTAGTTAAACAATCTGGTTTAATTGCCTATTTCGCTTCTCCTTTTTAGCAATGCTGCCATGTTTCAGATCTCAGCATTTACTTTGTTGGGTAAAATGTTATCATAGCTGAAATGCGGCAGATGTAATGACCAAAACTAGAAATATAACATTCCACTTACACTTACACCACACTGGTAGGAGACCCCAGGCTAGACCCAGAACACACTGAAGAGATTACATACATGTAATCTGGTTTGGGAATTCCTTGGAATAATTTGCAGGGACAGATTTCTGCAGGGCCAGGTCTGCCATGGAGACCAGGATAAGCGGCATAAAATGGATGGATGAATAGGCTAATAATATAGCAGAATTGTTTTTTAATAAAGTAAGTTTCTGGGGCTTTGACTTTAAATTAACATCCTCCAAATTCACTTAAATCACTCAAATTTATATTCACTTGACATCTTGTATAAATGGCAAAAATAAGTTATTTTATAAACCCATTAAATTAAAATGGTAACTCAACCGGTTTCCTGCATTTTAGCCTCAGTACCTCTTGCAGCCCCTCTTTTATCCTCAACTCTGCATCTCAACTGCTTCTGTTCTCAGACAAGCGGTGGGATAAAATCTCATCTCTCCACTTTCTGGACATGAAACTGTTTTTGTATACCAGCGCTGCTGTCAGAGGGCATGGGAAAAACACGTTTCAGTGATGACATCAAGTGGTATTTAATCTTGTTTATGAAATAAAGACTTGGCACCGGTGATGTAGCGTTGAGAAAATTAACAGTTCTCATCTTACAGGTCCTGTTTATTTTAAACACGTTAATCCACTAACATAACAGGGTTTCTTTCTCAATCTTGCCACTTTATTGTTTCATTGTAAAGCACTATGACTAAAAAGATAACATCTAAAGGAAACAAAATGGAGTCCAGATGACAGAGAAGGGAGTATCCTCCACCGCAGCTCGTGGATTTGCTTTCTCTTGATCTCACCTCAGTTTCCGACAGTGACACGGCAGAAAGGACGAGTCAGGAGGGAGGAAGGGAAGGAAGGAGGAGGGGAAGGGGGGAGCATCTTGGCTTGGAACCCATAAGAAGATCAGCAATAATTAAAAAGAGAACGGAGAGGGGAGAAATGTGAGTCATTCCAGAAATGCGAGGGAGCTGCTCGCTTTGTGGATACAACGGGAGTTTGACTAAACCTAACACCGGGAACTGTGAACACGCCGCTGAGCTGCATCATTGTGTCTGTCTGACCTCACACAGACACACACTCATAAATTTTCCTTTTGCAAAACATACCTGATGCAAAGATGATGCCGAAAGTGAAAGAAAAGTAGAGATTACAGAGATTACCTTGAGGATCTGCAGACAGAAAGCAGAACAGAGGGAGCTACCGATTTCTTGGCACACGACGAGACAGGGAAGATTATGAATAAGTCTTTCACTTTGATGGAAGCCTTTTAGCAAACCTGTCAGCGATGAATGTGTTCACTTCAGGCTCAAACAATCCACCCTTCTCTTTTCCTTCGCTTCAACACTTCCAATAAATCTTCTGCCTCATCCCTCCTCTCTTTTATTTGTTAAACACTTCACAGTAAAAGCAGCTTTGGTAAACAGTAACGTTAAGCTACCATTGTTTTAGAAGCACCTGCTATGCCACGGAGAGCGGTTAGGCTTGGTATTTATTTGCGAAGGCACACACACACACACACACACACACACAGAACAACATGTAAACAAATACCCACAATCGTCCTACCACTAGTCCACAATCTGGCTTGTGTTTGCTTTCCGGCATTTTTTCACAGGGTGGAAATATTTAGCCCTGATGAAACATGCATTTATCTAGCTTTTTTTCTCCCCAACCACAACCTCTAAAATCAAATAAACGAGGGAGCTCTATTCTTTTTTTTTCCTCCATAAAACCCCATCAAGAGGAATGCTGGTAATCCATGTCTACTCCTCCATCATGCCTTGTTCCTCTCATTACCAGCCATGTTGTTCCTATTACGCCTCAACATCCTCTGCTCTTATCAAGATAAATGCGCTGAGATATCATTTCATGTTCCCCCGTTTTGCTTATTGCCTGCCCAAACACACAACGCAGGTTCACTGCACTGAACCAATTTGCTGCATGGTTGTGGTGTGGGAGTTTTTTTTCTCTCTTCTTCTTCCATCCCTCCTTTCTCTCTTTCTTTCTCTCTGTGAAAGCTTTTTCCGCTGACTTTCCCGGCTGCTGCACTCAATTTTTTTCCTTCTTTAACATAAGGAGTTGTTTACTTGGCTCTTGTTAAAGATGGAACACAAGCCTCAGAGACTTGAGTTAGTTAGAGTGATGCTGAGAAAGAATGGCAACAACATGTACGTGACAGATATCCAGAGCATAGAGGACGGTCAGCGTGCATTAAAGGGGATTATGACAAGTTTTGACAGGTTCCACATCAGAGGAAGTATCTGGGGATTTTCAGAAAGTCATATTTTGAAATTCCCAGTTGTTTACAATTTTTGATCCCGTGCACTAATTGAACTTGCACAGATCATCCTAGTTTTCAACAACAGCAGGAACAGCTCAGTATATAGGAATTACATACTGCACGATTTCATACCTCGTGATTTAAGTCTGTTGCTGACATTCGGTTCCCACGCAGGAAGCAGTGTGTGCAGAAAGTATGGTAATAGAGGGGCACGTAGGGCATCTAACTTTTTATGCACTCCACAATAACAGCACCCTTTTTACTGCTAGCACAATTAAATCCTAACCTTAACCAAGTGTTTTAGTTGCCATTACCTAACAAAAACTTTGTCACTGACTGTCACCCCAAGTTTTGCAGAATTTTCCATTATCATCATTCCTGTGTGGAAAGGAAAGGAAGGAGGAAAGGATACTCCTCATTGAGAGCTGAAGTCCTGACACCACCTCCAGCCAATTCAACTAGCCTATGTTAGTCAGTAGCCCCTTTTAGACAGGAATTGTGCAAATTTGCAGGAAAGCCCAATCAGTCTTTTTTCAGCATTGGCAGTATAAAAACAAAATCAGAGAGTGCGGCAAAATGCCGCCAACCTACTTTTGTTTATACAGAATGCGCCTTTTTTCGGGGCAATGAGGGGCGTGAGCAAGTAACAAAACATGTAGCTCAGCGTGTGACGTAAACAGTGACGTGGGAGGGAAGCCGCGGTGAGTCAGTCCTTCGGAGATTCCCTTCCTAAGTTGGCCCGTTCCTCACCATCCCCGTCATCTGATGGTTAATGGCCTCTTCGTTTGCGAGGGCAAGGAGGGCGCGCAATTCATTGTCTCCGCAGTTGCTCATCTTTACAGTGTCTGTCAGGTTTGCGTTTCCCTCTTGCTACTAGCTGCTCATTCCTGCTATCAGCTGTTTCCTGTTTATCCACCGCCAGCGGGTCGCACGTGTGGCGTCATCAACAGCTCCTCCCACAAGTCTTCAACAGCCCCTCCCATTGCGGAAGGCCGCCTCGGTCTGTTTAAACTAAAAGGGTTCTGCCAATATGACTACCCTATGAGGCGGAAAATTGGGCACCTCTGATCAACTCGCCAGTCCGGCTCTGTGTGTCTAAACGCTCGCAGCTTGCCGGCAAAATGGCCCAACATTCGCGGAAAATCTGGCAGTGTAAAAGGGGCTAGTGCAACTCTTTAAGCTGCTTCCGTGAAAGACAAGTTCCTGACATTAACAACCTATTTTCTAAGATAGAGGGTTGAACCAAATACTTGGATAAAACATGTATCCAGCAGGATAATGTTCTTTTTATGAGTATCTTTTTGGTAGTTATGTTCAGTTTTGTGATCAAGAATGATCTGAGGCTCATTTCTGAGGCTGTTCTGTAAAAAGTTTGAAACCTATTTCAATGTCAGGCTTAAAATAACTACTGCGAGTTAGGCCCCACCCACTCCACATTAAGCCACACCCACTTTAATTTAAACAGCACCAATTTCAAGTATGGATTCAGGTTCAGATCATTTAGTTGGTTTAACAGATACAGATACAGATTATGGTGTGGTCACTCCTCCCTACTAAGATGAATCAGTATCTGCTAAAGCACATATTAAAAAAAAACAATAAAAAAAAAACACTGACACCCACTAATGTCATGCTGTTGGCTTTAGGGAGAAGGGTTACTCCTGGGACAAATGACTCTGCCGTAGTCACAGTTATGTATCGACTCCAGCTTCAATTTGTAGTGATGCAAGCATAACAGCCCTTTTCCGGCACCTCTGTCAGTACCTTCCGGGACTATTTGTCATCCCAGCCACAATTTTTTCCATCTCGGTCCATGCAGCGCTCAAACATCATCCCAATTGGGTCGGCACCAAGTTTGAAAAAGAGACTGAATAAATAACAGATACAAAGAGGTAACCACTTTTAACATTTTCATTGGCCTCCATGCTTCTTTCTGTTGTTTACTAACCTGTTTTCCAGTATGTTTGTGAAGTTGAACGTGACACAATAGTGAAATCGGGGTTGCCACAGGCCTTGAAAGTACATGAAAGTGCTTGGATGTAGCCTACCGGTTAAATGTTAAATGTTTGACTCTTTTCCCGAGTTTAAAAATCTGGCATATACATGGTCATTTTTGTGTAAAAGGGGTAAATGTAATTAAGCATCCACTGCTAACTTTTATTTAAAAATACTTGTCTCTACAATACCTGCACATGGCAGCTATAGGTGTGGTTACGGTCAGGGAAAGATTGTAGTTGCAGCAGATAAACTATGGTTGAGGTAAAGTTAGCCAACTGAAAAACTGGGCGTGGTTAGATAAAGATTTTGGTAATCATGTCTGTGATAGAAACAAACTCCTGCCTCCTGCAGTGATGGGCCTAACAGAGCTGTTTACTTTGTAGATACAACAGGAGATGAACTAAATCTAGTACCAGGAACTGTGAACACATAACTGATCATCACTGTTTGCTTCTCTCTCTTACACACATTTGGACACACCCTCACACTCATATCCCCCTTTACAAACTATAGCTGATGAAACTGTGATACTGAGGTAAAAAAAATAAAAAGTGTAGTGACTGGCTTCCGACTACGTTGGTGATGTTTAACTTACAGTAACAGTCTTGGCCTTGTGGGAAATGATGTTTGTTTAAGGCCACTATAATAGAAATGATGATAATAGTGCGTAGTTTTTAAAGAGTTACCGCCCCTGTCTAGACAAATGACCACATAACAATGTTTTCTTACTCCTGGAAAGTCCAGTTCCTCTTCAGTTCTCTTTTTTGTTAACCTCTATCATGTCTTTCCTCTCCACACAAACTGGTCATGTGCAGAGAGAGGACGAGAGACAGACAGCACGGACAAGAACGAGTACAATTAGCCAGTGTGTGAATGAGCTCTTGTTTATTGACTTTCAGGGAGAAACTTTATTAACCTGCCTAGCCTTGAATGGAAGACACCTGCTGTTGGCACTTAGGCTGTCATTACTGCAGCGGAGAGCCGCAGGGAGGGTCCTCGCCATGCCCTGCGCTGCCTGCTGTTCCATTGTCCGGCACCCCATCATCCAGCAATTGAGTGCTACAGCGTTTACAATGAGATTGCCCTTTGTTGGGTATCGTCGCTAAGCTGACAGACCTTTTTCCCCTCACTTGTCAGCAATCAAATTATGGTGGACAAACCCACCGACTCCGGTTTTGTTCCTTTTGTCTGTCGCTAAAAAATAGGCGCTGCCCGTGATTGACTGTTTTGTTGAGGTTGCCGTTGGTGAAGTGGGTGATTGCGAAAGAATTAAATTCACCGCGGTGCTGACAAAAACAGCCACTTTGGGTGGATAAGGAGCCTAAATGGGAGACACTGAGTCATTGTTAACTATAAGTGAGCAAGGTGGACACCATGCAGGAGATAAGACTGGGCATTCTGATTTCACACACTTTCCTGTCAAACCCAATGCACTTCCTGTCACTTACAGTTGCTCTAAAAAAAAGCAGCTGCATGGAGCTGATTTATTTCAGCTTGGGTCTTATCTTTTTACAGGGTGTCCGCGGAGTCTTAAAAAGTATTAAAAGTTGATAAATCAAATGTCGGAAAATTAAGGCCCTTAAAAAGTATTAAAAAGTCTTAATCGCGATTTTATGAAGTATTAAATTTTCTTGGCATTTAAGCTTTGACAAAAAGTATCCATGAATGTATAATTTATTTTCCTCCTCGCGACAATTACAAACAACGATGTGTAGGTAGGCACATTCGGACTGCCACTCGGGGGCCGTGCACGTACCTGTGCGACATCATGCGACGGCGCACATCCAGGCGCCAAACAGAGGAGCAAAAGACAATAAAAAATCCTTCTCATCTTGTCTGAGTTCTGTTGTATGTTTGTGCTCCATAGATTTAATTGCAAACTACAACTGTTTAGTAAGTTAAAGATGCGTTGCTGCTAACGACAGCTTGAAGTGGCGATGAGGTCTTAAGGTTTTTTTGGAAGATCTTAAAAAAGTCATAAAAAGTATTGAAATTAACCTCAGGATTCCTGCATATACCCTGTTTTAGTTTGGGCCACCAGCTTTTATCATGTACAATAGTTTTATTTCCCCTCCAGGTGTAAGATAATCTCCCAAACTACTGGACCTATCATCCTCATATTTTGTATGCACAAGTATGATTCTATGCTTAAGGACCTCTCGTCGTTGTGGTGATTAACGATTGCTTAAAAACTTGCTATATTGACTGTTTTATATTATCATTGACTACTGACTCCTCACTTCTCTTAACATGCTGGTAGTGGCTGCAAGTTTTTCAGAAATTGGCTAAAAAGCACAAGCCGTACCATCTTTTACAGGCCACATTCTGGCCTTCATCATGGCTCAAAAACTGACATCAGTTGAAAAGTTTGGTCTCATTATGAGTCGGAGCATCTGCAGATTAATTCCATAGCTGATATGTTATGATCTGTTAAAGTTAGGCAGGAGATGGAGTTAGTCCCCATTTTTGTTATCTTCAGTGCTATCTTGACTGTAAGGGAGGTGGGAGGGACAATTTCACCAGGCTCAGCTGCGTCCACACCGGGAGTGTTTCAGTGGCAAAGTGTTTTACCTCCCTGATTTTGCAAATCTTGCTGATTTGGTCATCTTTCCTTGACATTTGTGCTTCTATCTTTAGCAGGCTTTGTAGTTAGATGGTTTCTTCATTATATTTTTTAGTTGTGTTTATTGTTGCTATTTCCTACTTTGTTGTGGTGTAGCCTACCTACTAGGGGTGTGCCATATCATCTCGTTCACGATAATACCGGTATAATTTTTAGTATCACATGAAATATTCATATCATGATACTCGCGATATTTAGACTTGTTGACACTAATGTCATACTGTTACCACAGCAACAACAAGCATGGCTGAAAGCAAAGTAAACCTACATGATGCTCACAGCTTGACAAAAACTAAATATATGTGAATGTGCAATAGTTTTGGTATCATAGCAGCCTGTCACAGCTTACAGTGTGATGATTAGAGGAGAAATGGCAGAGCATAAAGGTCCAGGTGGAAAAAAACCCCAACTCAGTCATTTAGGATTTTACTAAAAGAAGGAAATCACCTGTTGATTTATATATAAGATCTCAGGATACATTTTTTGTGTTTGGGAGCTGTTTAAATTTGTAAAAAGATTTTATTTTGTTGAACTATTAATATTGTATACAGAATCTGAATCTCACTCTGAGTTACTGTTGTTCACAAACTGAAGAAATGATAATTTTTGTTTATTTTTTACTGAATATTTGAAGGCAAACTGTTAACATGTAAAACTATATCACATATTTTGTTGCTATTCTGTTTTATTAGATTAATAATACTTTTTTTTGTCATATTAAGAATAAGAATATAAGAATATTGTTATCGCAAAAATACTCTGAAATATCATATATGTAGGGCCATGTCGTCCACACTTACCACAGCCAAACCTTATACCGTTAAAAGTCCAGCTATGAACGAAATGCATCATAGATTTGTAGCTGTGCTTTACTCATTAAAAATACATTCATCCTCATAATTGAATTGTATTTCACAAACAGTGCCCTTTAGCAGTAAAACTCAGTCTGCTCTGTGTAACACGCCATGGCTCTGTCTAAAATAGAGAAGTCGTGTAGTTTTATTAGATGGTGCAGCATGTCAGCTGAAATTATAAGAACTGTCTAGAGTGAATACGATCAGAGATCTGCACCCTTCTTGGTGCACTTTTCTAGTTACCAATATAAATGGGAATAAAAATAAGACCTAGGTTGTATGAAACCATAATTTTCCTCTGACATCTGTTGGACAGAAACAGGAAAGCATCCATAATCCAATTTTACACAGAATATAGAATTTTGTAGTGACAGTGATAGATTTAACAGTAGCAGCTGTCAATAGGACCCTGTCTATATTTCCAACCGTACCACAGAAAGAGGAACTAACTGTCACTGAGGAGATGAGAGGGTAGATGGGCACTCCTACTGAGTGATACTTCCTCTAAAGTGCATAGTGTCAATGGCTGACTTTCAGCAGAGCAGATAAAACCCAGCTATCCTGGCTTTTATCGTCCTGCACGGGCTCAGGGAGCGCTGATACCGCCCATTACAAGGACAGCACTGAGGCGAGCCTGGATGCGTGGGCTTCGGTATGTCTGCAGCTAAAAGGAGTATCTGTGTGTGTGCCTGTGTGAGTGAGTGAGTGTGTGTGTGTGTGCTCGTCCGCTAACTGATGTGTAAAAAAAGAGGTCAGGAATTATGCCGATAAAACCGGAGTGTGCTTAGTCGTCTAAAGTCTCTTTATGCAAGTGTGTTTTTATTTATTTGTTCTCATTCAGGAAATGAGGTAACTGGAAACCAAGAGCAGTTTACAACCAAACATCCACAAATATACAAGCTGTGCACATCCAACTTTTAACCTTACCGGGGCCAACATGTACTCTGTGGACCCCTCGGGCAAACATTATGTTGATGATCACAGCTCAACAAAAATAATGTTGCAAAGTCAGCCATTGGCTTGTCCTTCCGTCCTCCCGGTGCCCAGCAACAAACTATTCACTTGTGTATACAATGTTGGAAGAGATTTGATAGCAGACACCAAGTTTCCTGCTTTTGCTTCTTTGTGTGCAACTTTTGCTCTCATTCCTGTCAAACTGGCCCACAGTTCTGAGCATGTTATGAGGGCTGAGGTGATTAGCTGTAGCAAATTCCCAAGGATTACCAGCCAACTAACAGTTACAGGTCAGCCCCGCTGCCTGCCTTTTAGAAATACCAAACTGTAAACAAGTCAAAGCATGACATAAGCACATGTTTTGGTCCACCTTTTGCTGCAATCTGCATTCTACTGTACCCTCAAACAGGCTGACTTTATTTAAAGAAAATGCATCTGGCGCAAATGAGGTGTCAGTGTGTGTGCGGAGTGTTAATTAGGTGTGGAATGATGACCTTTGCCTGGCCTAAAGGGACCTTTATGCATAGCAGCCATGGAGAGATTAATAGGTATTGCTAGGCAACATGAACGAGCAGTCTGCAAATTCTGTCTCAAGTCATTAAAAACACTTCATTTGGCCGTGCCGACACCAAAACTACACGCGGTGTTTAGATGTGGACTGTAAAGCTATGATTTAAACCATATAAATTATCTGCATGGATTTTGTTAATGCTAGGCTACCCAAAATAAGCCAGGCTCCACACAGCGAGTGATAATTTGTATACTTCTTAGTGACCAAATTGCTGACTAAAAACCTGCGACATGTTAGACAATGCAAAGATAACAGAAGCTATTTGTGCAAACGAGGAATGAAGAGTATTATTAAAACTTTTGTTCATTGTTTTCTCACTCAGCCTCACACCAGGAGAAACATATATCTCCGAAGCACGTTAGACGGATTGATGTCTGTATAAATATAAATGCATTGTCCTCTACTAAAGGCATTCATTTCGTGACTCCCAAAACCTCCATTCCATCCTCCGTCTGCTGCTTGTTGGCCAGACTCTGCTAACCAGCGGTAGAAGAAGCATAGTGGGGTGGATAGACCCGTTTAAATAGAAATTATAACTAAAAAGGCACCGCCACTTTCTCTCCCTCTTTGCTGTATCTTCCTCTCTGCCTTGAGCCGCTCAATCTGCTCCCTTATGTGTCTCCTGAAGCCACTTTTGTGGTGCTTTTCAAGAGGAACCCCTTTGAGAGGCAGCTCCTCAGGGACTGGGGACAGGCAGTCGGCCAGCTTCCAGAGTAAACATATAATCATCCCTCGGACAGCTATAATTATATCTGGGACGTGAAGGAACAGAAGCAAGCGAGAGCCAGGCAGATACACAGTAGCAGAGGTAAAGTCAGAAAGCTGTGCACTTAATATTTGTTTTCTGCCTCGAAATAAAGCTCATGTTGTGTTCGGGCAAACAGCGAGGAGAGGAGGCTGATGGAAAAGCAGCCTGCCGTTGCGAGTTCGGAGTTACATTCAGGGCCGTGGCGGTTTTTTGCGCAAGCGTTCATACACAGACGTTTAATGTCAAGACACGTCTGCGTCCATGCAAACACACACAGGCACACACACCTTGTACGCACATCTCCACCCACATGCAGTTGAACCACACAAGGAACAGTGGGTGGTTTCAGGGCCAGTATGGGGAGCTCCCCTCAGGCCTGTTCTTTAATCCAACATCTCTTAACAGAGCAACTTTAATGCGGTTAACTAACTTGCAGGCTTTGTGGTCAACTACCATTCCACCGAGCCACGCTGAAGAGAAATTGATTACAGCGCCTGGCTGGAAAATGAAATGACTTCCAGGATGTTTTTTCTGTAATTAAAAATGAATTTGTCGCTACCGAGCAGCAGAAATGAACCCAGCCGGTGAATACCTGTTTTCCTTTGCATCACCTGACTTGAAACCAGCCAAGCCTTCGTCTTTTATGTGAAAGTTCCCCTCTAATTTTCCTTGTCTATGGTGCCCCGAGGCGGGTTGGATGGGGGTGGGGAAGGGTGACATCACACCATTTAGTCAAATTCCATATGAAAGAAAAAAAAAGGAACGGCTAAAGCTATTCTCTATAAAACAGTGGAAACACTATAAAGTTATAGGAAGCGATTAGCTGATAATTAAGCAACCTAAACAAACCCCCCATCGTTCTCACACATCATTACTGCCTCCCCAAACATACAAAGCAGTGCACATGTGCACAAACACACTCGGCGGAGGCGGAGGCTTGTCTCTAGGGCCGTAGGTTCAGGCATCAGGAGCAGCAGGGACCGAGGAGGGAGGGCTGAGGGAGCAGGCGGCAGCTGGGGTCAGGAGAAGGCACGTTAATCACCGCTATCCTGTCAACAACAAAGAGTGGGCCTCACCCAAATGCTTTGCTCGGTAGCCATAATAACACCACATAGGTATCACTGTGAGTCAGGCAGAGGTGTCACTAGAGGACCGAGAAGAAGGAAGTGAAGACATGGTGTGATGATGCAATTACAGGAGTAAAACAGGAGAAGGGAGGAACAGAGAGTGGGACAGAAAAAAAAAACTCAAGTGGTTCCTTTTCTCGCTTAAGTATCACTTACAACCACAGGGGTTTTTTTGGAGAGGGATCCCACACACCCGCTCACCCCCAAATTAAAACGCTATAAATTATCATCATTGGCTGGTGTCTGACAAGACTTATCGCTTGTATGCCCCACTCATCCCCATAAACACAGCTACTCTTTTCACCCGCACAAGTCAGACACTAAACTTGGATACATGCACTACTTCATTTTTTTTTTACTTTATTTCCATATCTTCTGTAGTGATTTTTAGGTAGCCTACATCTTGAAGAGTCTCCCAAAGTCTTCCTCACCTCTCTGCCTGCCTACACGCATATGCACGTACACGCTTTTTAGTTTCACCCTGCAAATGTGCAGAGGTGGTTGGTAACACATGACAGGTAACACACAGGCATGAGTACAACAAAGATAGTTTTTTAAAAGGCACTAGTACTTTTCATGTTCCTATATTTCTACTCTTACTCATATTTTTTTTGACCCAGTAGTCTACTTTTTATTTCCCTTCATTTGTCATTTATATCTTCATTACAACAAGTCTGCTCTAAATGTGCAGATGCCAAGTTGCAGATGCCTGGTAGAAAAAGAAATACCACCTGTCTTTTGACCACACTGCAATGATGACGGCAGCTTCTGGCAACAATCCCTATCTGACCACACGTTTTATACCAAAATCTAAAAAAGACAACAGCTAAATGATAAAGTGTGTTGTGTCTCCAGAAAAATCAGCCCAGTCTAATTGTCTAGCTTATCAAATACCAACATTTACAACAACCTAAAAGTGATTTTTTTTCCCTAAGGTCTAAGTTTATTTTGAAAAAGACTGTATGCATGTAACGAGGAAAAACTGTACATTTCCTGTAAAAACAGAAGTTTATTTTGAAAAGAGACAATGTATGTAAGGAGCATAAATTGACAAGACAGCCCTGAATGTTTTCAAAACTTTTTATGTGATCAGTTTTTATTGAGTTGAAAGATATGCATAGATAATGACAGCAAGGATACACATTGATACTTAGCATTACAGTAAAAAACGAAAAACCAAACAAATCTAATGGTTGTGTATAAGAGTATTTGGAGGACTCCAACGCAATGTCAGCTTTTTTTTATACTGCAATTAAACCAGCTAGTAATATTTGTTTTTGATGTTGTGAAATATTTAACGAAGACAAGTCATTAACAAGCAAAACAGTGGGGGTAATTCTTGTCAGGACAGAGCAAACTTATTTCCAAACTAGAGCACTCGGAGAGCGCAGACCTCCGCCAAGCAGCTCGGATTTCCCACCATTTTATTATTTTCTGCGCTTCGCTTCAACTGATCACCATCAAAAATTATCATCTGTTCCTTGTGCCATTATCAACCTTTCCTGAAAATTTCATCAAAATCTGTTCAGTACTTTTTTAGTTATTTTGCAGACAAACAAACAGACAAACGCCGGCGAAAACATAACCTCCTTGGCGGAAGTAAAAAGAGATACATCCTAACAAAACCAAAACACACAGAAAAAAACCAACAAGACCATCCGTTCATAGGGAGCATATTGGTGATGAATTGAGCTTCATCAAGAAAGGTTTCTTGGGATTGAGATAGGTTCGATGTAAGATGTTGAGGTGGATCTGCTGATGATTGGGATATTTGAAAGTTACAGGTTTACATTTCTAGGTTTATTAGAAGATACAGAAAACAAGGAATACAGTTCTGAGATTAGTCCCCTTGTATGACCTTGTATAGACAAAACAGAATGCAGTGTTTTCAGTGGTTCATTCAGTGGAACATCATATGCTGTTAGTGATTATCTTAATTGTAGAAGAAATGAAGACCCCCAGCAAGTCTTAGGTCACACGAATATCATTTAAGGACCTAAGTCATACTTTTTCTGTAACCACTTATCCTGTTAGGGGTTGCGGGGGGGCTGGAGCCTATCCCAGCTGACATTTGGCGAGAGACAGGGTACACCCTGGACAGGTCACCAGACTATCACAGGGCTGACACACACCACAGAAACAGACAACCATTCACACCTACAGCTAATTTATGTCGATCTCGGGTTCAGATCAGGAACCCTCTTGCTGTGAGGCGACAATGCCAACCACTGCACCACAGTACAGTATCACCCCGGTGACTAATAAACAGTTATTAAAAAGTTGGGCTGTAAAGATGACATTTGGACTGGTTTAAGTCTCCTTTTCTGCACTGAATGTTCAAAACTGATGCAGCAGGGTTACCTAGCACATCATTTTTTGATGTGATGGACCATTGACCAACTTACTGTATTTGAGAAGATGGGAGTGAGAATGTGCTGACTGAGATTTTTTTATTTTTTTTTATTTTATTATTTTAAAACCTCCTCTTCTAACCTCCACAAGCATATTGCAGTAACCTGTACATACTGTGGGTGAAAACTGTAGTTGGCTAGCGAACGAAATTTCAATCTTTGATGTCATGATAAGGGAGACAGGGTTAGAGAGAAAGAGATGGGGAGACAATGGGAGATTGTTCATATCTTAGCTGTATAGACCTTACTTATTTGGGGGCTGCTTTTTTTCAGTAGTTTGCACTGGTCCGCACCCCCTTGAAAAATATTAAAATGGAAAGTAACTTTTACTTTGAGAATTCTGTTAATCTGGTACTTTTTTTTACCTTCACTTGAGTCGTATTTTGTGGAAGTAATTGTGAAGTAACTCTACCCACCTTTGCAAACGTGTTGTTTCAAGCTCCAGTAATTGAAACACAAGCCTTTCCTGCAGTGACCAGACTGCAACCCCACATCGGGTCGCATTACTGAGCAATGGACATGTTTAGATTTTTCACTCCAAAAGAAAACATCATTAGGATCTGAGAGTGGATTTCACTTTTCCCTCATGTCCGCAACTCAGAGGGAACGGCGGGCCTCCTCCCCCAGCAAGGACCGTGGCCTTAGACCTGACCTTCAACCTACTGGCCCTCCACTATGCACACATAAACACACACAGACTACAAACTTCTGCATTTAAATTTTAAAACAGCATTACCACTTACACGAGTGCAAACTGTCTCCAAGTGGTCATTTTTTTTCACTCTCTCTTCCATCTGGACTGTCTCCGCTCCAGCAGTTGTCTGATCTGACACTCAGCCTGATAATAGGGTCGGGCCCAAGTGAAACCAGAAACAATTTGTTTTGGTCTGAGCTATCATTCCATTTCCCATAAGCCATGCCTCTCCCTTCTCTCCTCTCAGCCCCTCTTTGTATCTCCTGCCAAGAATTAAAAGGAATGACTTTAGACACAGTTACAAAAAGCAGCTGCTGAGTAACTTTCCTCTTAGAAACATACTAAAGGCCATTCCAGATTTACATATCTTATTCCAAATCACAAACTGCATGCCTTTTAGAGAGCCCCAAGGCCTGAAACAAGGCCCTCCGCTTGCTCGGATGGAGCAGCGTTTCAGAGCCCTCCTCTGGAATGAATAAGGGAGGAAGTGGAGAGGCCGCACTCACCCTAAGGCAGGAAGTGACATACACTCAATGACGCTAGGCAGCAGTTGTTTTGAATCTTGTAAGACAAAAAGAAAGTTCTTAAGAGCAACGATAGACTGAAGGGGAGAGGATGAGGAAAGGAAAAAGGTAATTTGATTAAAGTCGTTGCCTACAGCAGCATTTCCAATTCTAAACATGTCTGTCCTAAACCCACTGATGTAAACACAGCGTGCTCTCTGACCTTTGTGGTAAACATCTGTTCGGGGATAGGCTTTCACCCGCATTCGAGCACCGCCTGACATGACATTGATGAATACACTTTTAATCACCAAAAGCAACACATAAAATGAATCTTCATTATCTACTTAAGTAACTAAGTAAACACTGCTGTCTTGTGAGCACCAGAGTCACAAGTAAAGCTGTACAAGCAAGCTTTATTGATACAAACAAAACGGGGATTTCAAGCTCGTGATTAGTTTGTTGTGAAGTCCCTAATCCATGAGGGTTTACACAAAGTTTTTAAAATATGAGTCTTGGATATCAAATCACTTTGGGGTGAAGGGTGTCAAACTTTATTTCTGAGCCCCTCTTCATCATTTCTAATCCCTCCCTCTATCCCCAGTCCCGCCACCAAATACGCTTCACATGTCTGTACAGTTCTATTGATATCATCTGAAAATGGAGACAATTGGAGCGTCTGTGCCTCGGGAGACAGAGGGACATCCCTCAGGAGAGAATGAAGACCCTTGAAAGGGTGAGCAGCAGCCGGTGGGTCCGGGGCCTGGACCTCGTAAAAGAGCCGCAGCCGGCTCGGCCGAGGGGGAGGAAGGAGGCAATTAAAAGGCCCGCAAGTGGCCTGAGCGCTGGGCACCAGCTGACTTTTATCGTGTCATGAAATAACTACATGCAGGGGCAACGGCAAAGACAGGGAGAGAGATGGAAAAAGAAAGAAATGGAGATGGAGGTAGTGGGTGGTGTGACTGTATGCTGCATTGAGGCTAGGCCTGGCCGGACCACCGCTGAGAAAAGGGGCAGGCTATCAAGACAGACGACTTCCTACTGGAGTCTGATTATCCCCTGGAGGCCCAGGGAGAGCCCTATAAAAGCCTCCTCATTAAGACCGGACCATTTATAGACGGCTTAATGAGTCTAGGCTACTAAAAGAAGAGAGGGAAAGAGAGACTGATAAAGAGAGTGTCCACTTACTACTTTGGGGTTCCTGTCTCTGCACCTCCCTGCCCTCAGAGGTCTAGTCGGAAAAAAACACAACAGTCACCTCTGTAGGTCAAAATCACACACAGCCAAGGAGACAAATCCAAACAGAGCATCGTCAGATAGAAATTAAATTTTACAAAAAGCCAAAAGAAAACTTATTTGTCCTGAAATCTTTGTCTGCCTCAGTTAGCACTGATGCCTCACAATGGAGGGATCCTGGTTTTTATCAACCCTTATCCCCTAGTGCCTTCAGTGTGGAGTTTGCTCATCCTGTATTAGAAGTACATTACATAATAATCCATATTATTTATACATGTCTGCTTTTCAGGGCAATGAGACTTTACATATGTTAAAATGATCATGAAAGACACGGATCACACATCAAAAGCATCTGAAAAGATGAGTTTTGATAAGTGACTCCAGCAGGGACAGATTGTTGTAGTGTTGGATGCATTTGGGGAGAGAGTTCCAGAGAGAGGGGGTGGGAATGGAGAAGGCTTCATTGCCCCAGGTCTGATGTTTGGTCCTGAATGGTGGAGACAGAAGGTTTGCATCAGAAGCTGTGGGAGGAAGGTTGGTGGTGGAGCAGGTCGGTGAGGTAGGAGGTGGTCTGGTTATGGAGGGCTTTGTGAGGATGTGGATTGTGGACTCATGTCACAAGTGTGTGTGCGTGCGTGTGTGTGTGTGTGTGTGTGTGTGTGTGTGTGTGTGTGTGTCCACAGTGCTTCCGTTTTACCCCAATGTATGTTGGAATGTGCTGAAACCTCCCCATGACCTTTAATACGATTATGGAGCAGGATAAACGTGCTACTTGGGTAACACTGGTCTCTGATCACAAATGTACATCCAGACCACTGATTGCTGTCTTAAAGGATTTTCCTTACGAAAAATGTATTGACTCATATTAAAGTAATCCCTCTCAATCGTCACTTATGACCCACTGTGGCAGTGTATTTATGTGCAGAGACTCTGCCCTCTGCCTGTATTTTCCATAGACTGTTTAAAATAATGGATGTAGCCACCGTGAGGTCACCCATTGGTTTGTGGACCAATCCTGTTTTGAAGCTTCGGCATTTTGTCTGTCACCATCTTGGATTTTTGGAGCCTGAAGTGACCATATCTGGATGCAAGAGTGGAGCCATGGAGGTGTGAGGGGTGGATCTGACTCAGAGACTGTGGTGGCGCCTCCCAGACAGGCTGTCACATTGAGTGACAGCCTGTCCGGGAGGCGTCACCCTTAATAATTAAAAATAATATTAAAACTTAACATAATGTGATATAAATGGGTGAGTTATAAAACAATTAACACTTGCACTGTTGTCATGAAGGGGGAAATTAACTATAGAGACCATAATTGTTTTTTGTACCAGGCTGCAAACATGTGTCTAGAGGGAATGACTTGCTCTTAGAGCCAGCCTCTAGTGGCCATTCAAGAAACTGCAGTTTTTGGCACTTCTGCGTTAGCTTATTTTTCAGCCTCAGAGGTTGCCGCTTGTTTGTTTTTTTGTCTCCTTTTATTTTGCTCTGTTCAGGATGGTTTGTGAGCGTGTAGCCCCCAGCCAATAACAGTGTGCAAGTGAGGATGGGACTCAAGTGAGGTAGTAGCACCACACATCCAAGAGGAAGCCACAAAAATCGCAGACACCGCACTAAAAAAACGCAAATAGAGTGAGGCAAAACGCCAAGCCAACAAAGCTAATTCTTAATGTCAGTGAATCTGGGTTGGCTCGGCTTTCACTTTCAAAGGTGAGCACTGACAGAGAGCACTGAAATGAAGAGTGACATGGAGTTGGTCTGTTTTTCCAACTCAGTCTCGCTCCAAAGTTGTCGAAATCCGGTGCTTGGGCAGTGACTTGCAGTGTCAGACACTGACGAAAAAAAGGCCATCCTTTAACGTCAGCATGATATGCAGCTGGTCGCGGTTATACTTTAACGGCACTTGCCGGCATCAGGGGTAAACGCAGCTGGACAAGAACCAAAGTTAAGGCGGCAAAAGTCCATGTAGGGCAGGCGAGGGGGTTGGAAGATGGGTCCAGCAAACACCGACTTTCGCCTCAAAGAGTAAGATTAGAAAGCCAAACCCTGTTCTTTTTCCTAAAACTAATCACGTCAATTCGCATTGTTTTACTGATGCAGTGTGTTTATTTTGAAAGAGACTGTGTGTAAACTGTAAATTTCCTGTGAAAACGGAAGTCTGTTTTGAAAAAAGACAATGCATGTAACAGGCACAATTTGACACAGCATCTCAGAATGTCAACAACCAACGCAACCAGGGTACCTTTGACGTCGTACCTGATTGTGGTAAGTACATGACCAAACGTCGATATGTGACTAGGTTGGTAAGAATGTTTTGGTTTTTCATTGGATACGTAGATGCTGGGGTTAGCTTACTTAGCTTGCAAAAGTATCGGCTCCTCCATTACAACAAATGTAATGTTTTTCAATAGTAGAATGCTTGCAGTGTATGTACAAGCAGAGTAGGGAGGAGGGGTCAAGTTTGAAGATTGTGTTTACAAACAGTAGCTAACTATTCCTGCTTAGTTTACCTTTAAGTTGCAACAGGTCTTGCAATTTTTACATCTTCACTGAAGTCATCACTCATTGATTTTTAATTAATCATTCTCCAAACAGCCGGCACAACAACCCACACTTTTTTCCCTCAGAGGCAAAAACTAAACTCCAAACAAGTGACTGGATGGGCCCTCAGCATCTGATAAGTCTCACAGTACAAACAGGTCTCTGAGCTCCTATAGGTCGTTCGTCATACCACTCCCCTTCAAGCTCAGTGCATCCTGGTCACCGCCCTCCATGACTGATAAACCACACTGATCCTATATGTCCCACTGAGAACAACAAGCGCTACATCTTGACACCAGTCACCTAAACACACATGCATGTGCACGTGCGTACGCTTCCACCTGTGGTAAGTATGCACAAGTATTTAGAAGCACAAACATTCACAAACCACATACTGCTGCTATAATCTTAATTAGAACCAAATGCTCCTGGATATTTTGAGAATAGTTCATTCAACAAGTAGAAAAGGAGAGAAAAATATCATAAAGGCCTTCTCATTTACACTTTACCCAACACCATCCCAGAGACCGCATTGTAAAATCCCAGTTAGACTAATCATGCAATACTTATAATAATGCAATGCCCATAAATAGTGCAATAAAAGTGCTGGCAGTAGTCCTGGAGTCCTTTCACAGGGCACTTCTAATGACTGCAGATGGATTGGTCTCTCCACCTCTTCACTTGCTCAGTGGCACACTGGGTGTTATTCTCCCCCTCGGAAATAAAGAGGCGTTTTGTTCTGTCAGAAAACGGCTTTGGGGTGGTATCAGTGCGCCACTTTGTGCCAAAGCAGAGAAAAAGGAAGTGAGAGTGAGTAAGGCAGTTTGAGGAAGAAGAGGTTTAGAGGAGTGAATGGTTAATGACAGCGCTGCGAGCCAACAGCAGTCAGGAAGGGATGAGACGGCACAATAAGACAGGATGATTAGAATCTTACAAATTTAATTAGATAGTTCGCCTCCTGCAGATCTCTTTAGCATTTGAATCCAGGTCACAGCATAACACTGCGACACCCCTGCAAAAGGGATATCATAAAGAAAAACAGTGTCCGACAATCAAAGAATAGAATTCAAGGGAACTTTTTTTTTTCTTTCAGCCAAACCGTGAAGCACCTTGGAGCATGAAATGTGGCTCCAATTGTTTCTCTGTGTGTGTATCCACCCATAGCGCTACAGAAGGGTTATTGGCAGGCAGGAGGAGGGGAGTTTCGGGAGGGGATGCTGAGCTGAGAATGCCAGGAATGTCCAGCCCTGTTTACAGCCCGGGCCGGTTCACACCTGCAGGTCAGGGTGCTATCACCAGCCCCGGCCCCTCCTCTCCCTTCTGCCCTCCTCATTACAAGAGGGTCAAGCTCAGAGGTGACCTAATTAGAAGCTCATTACATCACAGACAATCTCCATTAGCATGCCAAGCTGGCCTGTTAATCCATTAGCACCACAGAGGCCCCCAGGGCAGCCTTTACATTCCTGCCCCTGTGGCCATCACCCGGGGCCCCCGCCACACACAAACACACATTTGTGCACACACTTATATCTATTTTGATGGGGGACACTAAAACAACACTGTTGTTATACTACAATCATGAACAATAGCACAAATGTTAGCACAATGCTACCCATAGCCTTATCATAACATTCTAATACATATGATGCCAGTGTGCTTCAAGATGAACGACATCTCAGTCATTGTCTCAATACCGTTAATCTCAGTTGAATATTGGTGTTGATTTCAGGCAGGACGCAGGGGACATGTCCCCCTCAATATTTACAACATGTGCATTGTCCCCCCCTAATAAAAACATGAAAGTAACAGAGGACTCTTATTTTGACAAAACTAGACGTTTAACAATTAAATTAATGTAAGAAAGACACAAACTGATGGAAATTAAGGGTTTGATGCTCAAAATCTTCTGGAAGACGACCCTCAGCCCCCCTGTTTCATATGTGTTCCCTCAAGTGTTAAAATGAAACCTAAGCCCTTGCAAAACACAAGGTATTTTTGTCAAAAATAGTTTTGATTTCTGGTTTTATTTTTAATAAATCATACTTCCTGAGGATCAAGTTTCTCAATTTACAGTACAGTAGATGCTGAGGTCAAGCATCTCTCTTAATGTCCTGGAACATCAAGCCGACGGTTGGCCAACGTCGGGCCGTGGTTGAGCGTTTGTCAACCTAGTTTTTTGTGGTGTGCCCTCACCGTTGGTAGTAGTTGGCCATTGTTGGCTTTTTATCGGCCAATTCAGCATGTTGAATTGGAAATAGAGCCGACGGAGCCAGCAGAGCCCATCGGTGAGATGGATTGATGGTTCAATTCAGTGCAAGAGACGAGAAAGTGAGCAAGTGCAAGTGAGGAAAGCAGACAAACAGCTAAAGTCACGAGGGAGTGAAATCGAAACAAACTTGTTACGCTAGGTACATTTTTTTTTTGTCATTGAGCTCTTGAAACTGTTGATAATTGTTTGTGTTATTGTTTGTTAGTACACGTTTAATATCAGTTGTTCTTTCAACATCAGATGTGTTGTTAATGTGCTACCTGGCTAACTAGCATCTTGAATCCCTCCTGTTGGTCTTCTGGTTTCGCATTTTGAATGGAAAATAGAGACGACTGCCACCTGCTGCCATGAAGAGTTATTTCCTCTCACACAGGTGGAGAATGTATGTGCTAGTCGACCATTGGCTGTGTTCTTTGCAGTGTGTTCAGTGCAACTTTTTGGCGGAGACCCAAGCGATGTGAGCCAATTCAATAGTTGTCCTTTAGTGCCACAAGTTCTTTGATGCTGGTTTAGTTTGTCTGGGCCCTCTAACGCAGCGTGTCGTTGTTAGGTAAAAACGGCCAACAGATAAAGTTGAGAAAACCGAAATATGTAGAGCACTAACTTTAATTTTCTCAAGTGATACTGGTGCTATGAAAGCTACCATTCAGAAGAAAATCACCTTTTGTTTTTGGTGGAACCTGGCCAACATGAAAGTTAGCCATTTCGATGAGGCGGTGATGTCCTGACACTTCAAGTTCTTTAGGCACAGTGGGACAGGCAGAGGAGGGGGAGTGAAGTGTCAGCTACTTCTGGGCTTTTATACGACTGTGGTCTCCGAGCAGGGCTCCACCTGAGTGTTTTGGCCAGAGAACAGGCTGGAGACAAACTCAAAACATGTTAGGTCTACTCTGTCTTTCTACATCTGCTGAAGAGCATGTGCAGCTCCAAGATAAATCCTTTCCTCCCCCTTTTGACCATTAGAGAGAAATGAAGAAAAAAAACCCACACAAAACTGAAAGTCATATTTCAGCAAGCTGTTTTTTTGGCACCGAAATTGCAAAGTTACAACCCTCTAAATACTTTTGTGTATTTGCCCTAGGTCTGCTTGTCATTACACTTCCAAGAGAACTTTTAAAAAAGTGAAAAATTACAGATCCTCTCACAGTAAGGTGCTGAGGTGGAGTCAAGCATGTGTCAACGAATTTCCCTGCTCCTTTTTCCACTGTTTACCCCCATAAATGAACTTCCCTCTCCGTGCCTTTGTTGGATAAGGCCTCTAAAGTGCTGGGTGCAGCTGTGGGGTTGTGGCCCAGTGCTGCGGACTGAAAGAGTCAGTATCTATCTCCTCACTAGGGACCTGGGAGACACTGAGCCCCACTACCTTCCCTTTGAAACCTCTCCCCTCTGGTGACTGGCAGACCATACAGCGCTCAGAGCTTTGTAAGTGACTCCATTGTCAGGGGCAGATTGAGAGGAAAAAAGGGGGCTAGCCCTAGGGATAGAAAAGCAAGGTGAAACAAAAAGGTCTGGCTCTGTGGTCTGAAGAGGGCAGGAATGGATCAAAGGGCTGGGTGCTGACCTGCGGCCTTTGTCCGTCAGACAGCCCTGGCTTCATTTAACCTCTCTCTGGAGGCCGGCAAAGCCCACTGGGATATCGTGCTACACAGAAGCCATGCCCTATGGGGACATTTCAGTGCCTCCTCTGCAACCCCTCCACCTATCCCTCTGTCTCCTCCTCCACCGCTCCACCTGGGACAATATCACAGGTGAAAGTGGATGGGAGGGGTTGGTCTGTGCTTCGCCCCAACCTGTCAGGGATCCACCACAAAGGGAGCTGAGCCCTCTCTCCGGATGCCCGCCGGCCAAGTCTTACCTTACTACACAGCGTTCACATGGCCTTGCTGCCTCCCTGCCCTGGTTCCACAGGGAGAGCCGCAGCATGGAGGGAATCAGAGCAGAGAGGAGCTCTCAGTCGCTCACCTGGGGATGGTAAACCTCAGCTATGTGGCAAACAAAGGTGAACTTAGTGGATCTCTGCTGCATTGTTTAGTTGGGGAAACTTAAATCTTCTAGCCTTAATGAAGTGTTGAATGGAGAGGATTTTCTATGGTTCAAGGGGCCATGTGTGACTTTTAAAAACCTGTCCATCATGCTTTCTATAGGGGCAGGCCTGACAAACAGGCTGTGCACAATACGTTCTGGGATCTGTTTTGAGACAGTCAAATTAAATTTTCAGCAGCTGCAGTAAAAGTGCACTGTTACTACACTACTATACCTGTTATCACATGAAGTGATATTGAGAGTCATTCACACGTGAGAATAACTGCAGGTTTTAAGTGAAAGCCCTGCTCATCTCACTCATCATTAAATCAGAATATTAGATGCTACAAGCACCTATAGAGAAGTTGTAGTGGCATTAAAGCGACAGGTGAGCATTTCCACAAGGTTTAAAAGCAATTAGCGAGATTACTGGGTCACTCTGCCCCAAAAGGGAACCAGAGGTCAAGGTGTGGAGCAGCTGAAGAGGAAGAAGGAAGCTGGGAATAGGAGGCAAATGGAAGCAGAAGGAGTACCTGCGCTGCGATGGGGATGGGGGGTCTAACTATGTTGGGAACGAAAGCGGCCAAATCGTCCTGCTTTCATTAGTGCGCTGAGTGAAGCCTCTGCCGAGGCCTCGATTCCCAAGACTCTCAGATAACAAGTGGCTTCCCACACTGAGGCTTTCTGTTTTCTGTTTCCTCTCCAATAAAACCAGGCGGAGAGTGGGAGAGAGAGAGAGACGGGGGAGCAAGAGTGATAGACGGGTGGGGAAAGGAGAGAGGGGACCCCCTTGGTCTGCTGTTATCTGTCTAACTCAGTCATTTGGGGGAGGAGGGGGGTGCAGTTTGGTTTATTTTCCCCAAGCCCAATGAATGGCTGCCGACAAGGCATTTCTGATGGCCGTGATAAGATATCCCACCCCCGGTGTCCAGCCCCTCTAGCCCCGACCAGACCTTCAGCTCCGGCCTTTCAAGTAACCAGGTTAACCATCCTTCCAAGAGCTGGTACTGAAAGACAAAGTAAGGTGGTCTCGCGCTGAAATGCACAAATGTAGCAGACTGAGTGAAAGCGGAAGGCAACGAGTGGAGGTCACTTATACGACTCCCCACACACAGTAATGAAGAGAACGAGACAAAAGCATTCCATAGGCAATGCCAGCCATCCTGTTAGTGATAGGCTCGAGATAGGGACTATATAGGACTCTACTCCACGCAGCTGGCTGCTGTATGCAGAGAATGTTGTGTTTGTCTGAGGCCCAGCCACGGTCATATGGATGCAAACATTTGGGATGTACAGAGGTCAGTGCTGTTGACTGTTTAACCAGCTGCCAGCTGCTATCGTACTGTATGATCAACATGTATACAGCAGGAGTGGAAACAGTAAACGCATTAAAAGTCATTCATGCATTTGTGATTTGTTTCACATGAGTGAAAAGAGGGTCCTTGTCCTCCTCAAGATAGTAATGCAGAAACTGTGAAGACTTGGGCCCAATATCATGTCTTGTTTTTACCCCTACCCAGTGGCGTGAGATAGTTACGATGGCCCCCAGTGCATGCTATCATGTACATATCGTCTCGTGTCATGATCAGAGACTTGACACTGGATAACATCAGCGCCCATGTTACCCAGCAATCATCATTACATATCTGTATATAACAATAAATACCAAAGAATAAAGATTTAACATTTAAATAGTTTATTTATAGTAATAGAATATTTGATTAATAGAATTGTTCCTCCAGAATAGTTCCATCCATCCATCCATCCATTTCAGTCTGCTTATCCAGGGCCGGGTCGAGGGGGCAGCAGGCACCCCAGACGTCGCTCTCCCCAGCAACACTTTCCAGCTCCTCCTGGGGGACCCCAAGGCGTTCCCAGGCCAGACGAGATATGCAATCCCTCCAGCATGTTCTGGGTCTACCCCGGGGCCTCCTACCAGTGTGACGTGCGGTACACCTCCAAAAGGAGGCACCCAGGAGGCATCCTGATCCGATGCCTGAACCACCTCAACTGAGTTAAAGAATAAGCTTATCATTTCGTTATAGATGCTATTGACTATTTTACAAAAAATAAACATGATGGGGATGGTTTTCCCTTTTTCAAGGGCATATATAGCAAATGGCATAGTTTTTAATTTAATGAGAGTTCTTCATTGAACACAGACATATGTTCAAGGTGGCAATCACTCATAAGGGCCCATTCTCTGCCCAACACATTGTTGGAGAGCCCACTCTCTCTATGGGTCCCCCATCTCATAGGCCCTAGTGCAACCACACTGCCTGCACTGTCTACATTTAACGCCTCTACCCCTACCCCATGTTTCCAAGTGCCATCTTGTACTTCAGAACAGAGTCACAAGGGCTACAGTTGTTGAAATCTTCCTCTATAAAATAGGACAACTCCTGAAGATCCTGATACATACGTAGTTATCGATGCTGGTGTTTGCGTAAACAGACATGACGTGTGTTGCCGGACATTGCGAATATACTGTCTTCTCTTGTGGTGATTTCTCATGTGGCCTATAGGCATCCATTTGTGGTTGTCAGGACGCTTGTGGTTTGTCCACATCTTAGGTTTCATACTATAAATCGAGCAAGACTTAATTACCAGGCCACTAGCAGTGCTCTGTAGGCTAACGTTAGCAACCCATGCTCCTACTCTGCCAGTCTGCACTGAAATTAGAGGAGCAGTAACAAGTGCAGCAACTTAGCTGCTGGTCTTAAATTAAAATTGCAGGTGTCACAGGCAAAAAGGGGTGAACGCCACATGGAAATACATCAAACTCTGCAATAACAATGTTAGCTAGCTAGTTAGCTACCAAGACATGTGCATACTAGGGATTTTTTTTGTTATGCTTGTTATAAAGAAAATGCTTTTATTGGTTTCTTTTGTTGCTTATGCAGCCATCTTGCCGATGATTTCTCATACCACTCGGTTTGGAGTGTGCCTCTGAAAAACCATGTCGCCCTAATACTTCACGCTACCCCTCATTCCCAACAAGAATCAGGACACCCCAACCCTAGACGTGAACCTGCAAAACAGAGGGATAAGGGGTGTATTGGGATTGGGCCTTTGGTTAAACACAATGGTAAAACTTTTGAAGGATCTATATATGTGGTACAGGTGCCGTCATATGAGCCCAGCATGGATGGACTGTTTCCTCCACTCTGTAGAGCAGGCCTGTTTAACGCCACATAAAAGGAAGTTAGGGGGAGGCCAAGAAGGGAAGGCACAGATGAAATCCAGTGGGGGCAGCCTTATTACTTCCTGTCATACACCCTGTCATCCCTCCTCCTTCACAGATGATATACACACAAATACAGACACAAATGTGTATTACAATGAATTTACTCACACAGACAGAAACCACATACAAAAAGCCAACATAACAGGCTGAAAGCAAGAACTTTTCATGCTTTCTTGTCAGCACCTAGCCTACAAAGGATGGTATTAAATCTGAGACATAGAGAGATGAGAGGCAGCATGGGCACAGAAGCTAAACACATGTACACTAAAACACACAAACACACAGCCGCAGCATACTGATCCAAGCTGCTTCTCATTTAGGGGTTTCGCTACAGAGCATGCACACCACCAAATGGTCCTAATCGAACCTCCCCGCTTTGCCCTGTGCGCTCACCTCGCTGATAGCAACTAGAGGATGCGGTGGAGGGAGGGAGGGGCGGCGAGGAGAGCAAGCGGGTGTTTGTGTTGGAGAGGCAGGGTGGCAGGGGGTGATAAACTGTGACCTTCTCCTCATACTGCAACATGCCTAATGGCTGCCCTGAGTGCTCCAGCTCAAGGTGTCTGAGCCTCTAAATGGAGGGGTATTTTTATCCTACTCACTCACACACACACACACACACACACACACACACACACACTCACATATTAACAAACACTGTATAGCCATAGCTGACGTCCGGGTGCACCACAGGGTGAGCGAGGGCTGGCGAGTTGGCACGCAGCGCTGGCAGTACTCAAGTTCCTGATAGCTTTCAGGGGCCTTTGATGTTCTTTGCATCCCCCGGCCCCCTCGCCGCTCCATCCCCCCCGGCCTCCCCCTCGCAGGAAATTGCATTCTGTCCGCTGCCATAGTAGATAAATGAGGCAGGAGAGGGGCTGCACACTGTCACCAGCCGACCTGGCCTGTCTCACACTGCAACCTGCAGTGTGTTAGCCGCGTGTGCTTCTATCCGGCACCCACGGCTGGCTGGCCTCAGGGAGAATGCATGTGCACGTACACGTAAACACACAGGGACAGTACACAGAACTGTAGACAAGCATGCTGTTGTATAATCTCACATACACTCACCCCTGGCGTAGATGAAAACAAGTGATATTTTGCAAGTTCAACACATACATGAATTAAATAACAATAATATATATGCACTCATGCAGGTGTACAGAGAAAGTAAGTAGAACAAATCAACAGCAGTAAAAACATACGACATACATCCTCACATTATCTCTCTGATATTAGCGTAAGCATCAGACAAGGATAACAACACTTTTCACGCTTGCAGCTAGCGTGTCACATCTGATTACATCATGGTGAGATTCCTGCGATCCCTCCGTAGACATTGTCTGGGAATGTCAAGAAATAATACAGCTAAAAAGGGCTGCTCACGCAATGGGGACCCCAGTGGTACTTACGGGGCATGGAGGCGACTAGAAATTTACGGGACGTTGTTGCTTATGAGCATGTGTGTGTCTGTGCATGTGTGAGATCATGCTTTGTGGTGTTTGAGATTGTACGTAAGTGTGCACATGTGTGGCTATAGGTACATGTCTGAGATCATGGGCGTTATGTGCGAGCGACTAGTCTCAGCCAACAAGTATGTTTGATTAGTGTTGCACTACATGCAGCAGGGTCCACTGTAGCAAAATGAGTTACAGCTACAAGGTGATGTCAGTCCTATTGGAACCCAATAGTACAACCCCACCCTCCATGCTATAGGCTCGGAGCCCTTATACTAGGGGGCCACTACAAACTGCACTAGTGCTCTCAGATGTTTAAATATTTCACATATATATACATAAAGTATTTCAGTCATATTCAATTTCCATGTCCAAGTAGTGATACACATGCCGTTGACCTTGACTCTTATCTTTCTGAGGCTTTATCAAGTTGTTTCAGATAACTTTAGGGTGCGCTGCCACATTTCCAAATGTAAAGTTTTATGTAATGTATGACTCACGGAGGTCACGACCATGTTCATTACATAGAACATTTATTACTTTAATATATTGTCGTTTATCTCCCCACTCAATAGCCCCTTTCTTTCTCTCAGTCTAATGACTGAAGATGTTTGGCTGAAGCTGAAGGTAATCTGCTCCATGTTCCCATCTGTGTGTGGCCTGAACCAAGAGAGGATGTACCAGTCTGCTTAAGACTGTCTTTTCTTTTCTGTTTCTTGTTATCCTTCACTTAAGGGATACTTTGCAGATTTTCAACTAGCTTTGTATTGGAATAATGTGGGTTTTGTTTTCTACCTCTTGTGCAGGAGTGATTGCCACAGCCCCTTTTCTCTGTTTTCTCCACTCATATAACACCAATTTCAAAAAGATTTGTGTCTTTCTACGGCATAGAGAGCCTAGATTTATAAAAAGATTATTTTTACTGCAGTGAAATACTTTTTAATTTTTTTTCCCCAGATCATGTCCCCATTGAGACAAATACATTAGAAGAAATTTGAATGTTAAGTTCTATCCACAAAAATCTCAGATTGCTACACATTAAATCTCGTCTTCTTCTCCCTGTTTGGATTGGCTAGAGGTAGGCAACCTGTGGTTCCAGAACCACCTCGGCTCTTTTGCCCCTCTTGATTGGCTTCCTCTGGCTTTGGCAAAAAATTATAAAGAAATTAATGACGGCTTTTTTTTTACATTTTCATATTTCATTGCCCTAGGTCTTGAGTGTTTCTCACATTTTCCACTGTAAAAAGGTGTAGCCTATTCACAGGGGGAAAAAATGTTTTAACATTTCATCAACTAAATATCCGTCAAACAGCCTATCGCCTTTTACTTTAAATTTCGCCAAACCTCAATAGCATTGGCTTGTCTTGGATCTCCCTAGCTAAGCTAGCCATGGATTCCAGATCAAAAAAAGTATTGGAAGATAATAGAAAATTTAACAGTATGTGGTCATATTCTTTGCTTTTACTGCCAACCCTGCAAAATCAAAGTACCCAACAATTATCAAAAGCCCACTGCGGAGTAGCCACCTTGTGGTAAAACATATCAACAAAGGCTCATTTAGACGTATTAGTAATGCTAATGGGAGAATTTGGAGTTCCTGTTACCTTCATTTTAATGCTCAAATATGTTTTGCAGCTCCAGGCAGATTATTTAAGAGCCTTTTTGCCCAAAAATGTCTCTTTTAATAGTAAATGTTGCTGACTCTTAGGGTAGGCAAACAAATATTATTGTGCATTACCACCTTCATATGATAAACCCAAGGTATAAAGCCTAGGTATAAACTACAGTAATGCCAAACTCTCTTTCTGACGGCACAGCCCATTCTCACTTCCAATTCGTCAAATACCAATGCTTGGTCAAGCCCCTCAGCATCTGATACTGACGCATAATTCAACCTTTAGCGTCTATATGAGACACATCAGGCTTTCAATTAACTCCAGTGTAAAACCATCTGTGGCAGTATTACACACTCAGATCAATTGACATAAAGGGAAGAAAGTTGTTGTAGGGAGGAGGTCGGGTGAACTTTGACCCAGGAGACTGCTGTTTGTTTCCCATGTGAAAGATAAGCCAACATACTTTTAACCCAAACCGTGAATTTTTTCTGAACCTACACAAGTACTGTTGTTGCTTAAATCTTAAAGTTTATTTTGTATGCATGTAACGAGTAGACACTGACACATCCAAAACTGATACTAGAGGGGTACCTAAGGTGTCATAGTTTGAAGCCTAGGGCCACTGATTAAGTGGCTTTTTGATGTGCTGGGAGTAAGAATGCATTTGATCAAGTCATACATGTCACCTATAATAGTCATTACGGTTACGAATTATTAATGTACAGGTGCATCAAGACCCTCTGTATAATCACAGCTTTATTTTTGTGCCATGTTCCGGCAGCATTAACATAAGCCATATTGTATGTCAATGCTTATGTTCCCATTAAAGGTTTGAAGCAAATTTCTAAAAATTTCTGCAGACCAAAATATGAATCTGTGTTTCCATCACCTACCTTTATGCAAACATTGCCTTGCATTTTGTCGTTTTCCCTCTAGAATGACATTTTTATTTTTCTTAATGAAGAGATTTGTCTCTTCTGGTCCATGTGTACTTTATAGTGTTTATTTTAAACCACTGTTCTAATAGGAAGAGGGGGCATATGCGACAAGTGCCCCTGTCTGGACTAGAACTGAGGCCACTGCAGTTACATGCACCCCCCAACAGCCTGCTCTTTATTTGTATTTTATTTTCTGGTGCAGTGGAGGCATGTAATATGACTTGAATGTATTTTTCGGAAGCAGAAACAACACCGATATGTACTTGATATGTGTTACTTTCATACATTACTGCATCTTCTCTTTTGTGATATGGCAACTGCTTTTTTGCAAAACATTGGCGGGACTTTTTCAGTTTCTGGTGTTTCCACTCAGGTATTCATGTGCAAAGTGGAAAAAAACAGGTGTCTGGAAAAGTACCTTATGACACCACTTGTACTGGCATATAGTATCTGTCACATTGACAAATTCTAGAGAACGATTACAGACAGAGCTGCAGGTGACAGAATGTGGGATTCACGACATTGCTAATTTATTGAAGAATCCTGCCATGTCAGTGAAGATAAACCTGAGTTTTCAAACAAACTGCATGAACTCTGGACTGTGTGTTCCAAAACAAGTTTTAAAAGCCAAAATGGAGAGAAAAAGATGCATTTTTAATAGCAAACATCCCCAAACTCCCTCACCCCCTCTCCCCCTTCCTCTCTGCAGCGACACTCCCCTCCTCTACAACACTCTCCTGTTGATGGGAGTGATCCTGCATGTGGTGAGTGAGGAGAGCAAGGACACCATGTGGTTCTCTCCTGTGTAACACACACACCAAATGCACGTACACACACTTGTGTACACACCGACCCCATTACCCACCACCACCACCACCTCTGCGACTGCCCCACATGACCCTTCATGCTCTCCTGAGCTGTAGCAGTGCGCCCCTACACATCAGCGGGCTTCTGATTGACAGGCCGTGAAGATACACCAACATGGTCTCCATTTAGCTCAAGTACCACACCACCATCACCTCAGAAACCCCCACCCGCCCTCCTCAAACCGTCCCAGGAGAAAACACACTTGAGCCAAAGTGTTTCAGAGCAGGATGTTTCCTGGGGAGAAAAGGTTTCGTCTCGGGTCAGCGTGCACTGCTGTGATGGAGGGTGCTTTTTCACGAGGGTGTGGGAGGGGGGTCGGTCAGCTTATGGTGAGAGGATGGAGGAAAAACCAAGAAGAGGAGGGGTAGTGAGAAATGGAAACAAGGCGTGTGGATGTTTGAAGAAGCGAACCATGGCATAGGTAGGGTGGCAGGAGTGTGTGTGTGTTTGGAAGGGGCTGGAAGTGGAAGTTGGGTGAGTGGGTGGTGGGGTAGCGTGGTGTCTGGGGGTTAGAGAGTTTGGAGAGGTGAGGTGGCGGAGGGGGTGCTGAGGGTGTTTAGTCCTGAGAGGAAACATTAGCAAAGCGAGGAGGAAAAGCTGCCAAATTAACTTCTCACCCTTTCAATCACACCCCTGAGAGTTCCTGCCCCACTTTACTTCTGCCGATCTGGCTCCACTTTTTGGATGAAGGACTTGTTTCTTTTTTTTTATCATTTTCCTTTTTTTCTGCACCGCAGAGAAACATTTCACCCTCACACCAACCCAAGAGCAACCTTATGACCCTCTACACCCTTCCCCTTGCATCTCGTCCCCCCCGTTGCACCCCCGTTTCACCTACCGGACAAAACCGACTACAAACACTCGCTCCGCAGCCAATCAGCTTGCAGGACCTCCCTCTGCCTCTGCTCCTGATTCTGCTGCAGCAGAAGGCCTTCAAACATGCCTGTCCGAAATAACAGTAATGTGTCAGAAATCAAACTCGTACCTTGTTAAATACATCCACACTCAAACACTGGCCAACAGGCTGAATCGAGCCCCAGAGAAAAGAGAAAATCGCTCAATGTATCACATCATTCCAGGAAGAGAAGAAACTGCATTAATGTGGGTTTAAAAGATCACCAGAGGAGTGGAGCAGATGGTCTTTCATGACTGGTGCTTTTGTAAAGCCATCCATGTGCATTCAGCTCAACCCGCTCCAGCCTGTGCAGCACGGTCTGGAGTGTGGTAATACAGTTCAGACCTCTCTCCTCCTCTCCGTCGTTCTCTCCCGCCCTCCCTGACATTCCTACACAGAGCCGTTCTGGCCTAATTTGTTTGTATTTGTGCATTTTTTTTCTCCAGCTTTCTGCTTTGCTTGCTTTCTTGTCTCTCTCCCTCTCTATCATGCACCAGATTAGGTGGTTGGTTCCTCCTCTTTAGGTCCCTTCAATCTAAAATAGATGATTAGAGTCATTCTGCAAGACAAATGTAACTTTTCTGGACGCTCTAAATCTGTTTAGGCACATTTAATAGTGTCAATTATTGTGGGGCCAGACGGGGGACTTGGGCCTTTCTGTAGTCAGGGCCCTTAATAACATTGGCTACAATGAGAAGCAGATGCTGACCCGCTTGGTCCCTTTGAAAAAAGACATTTGAGTAGCTCTGCTTCTAATTTATGAGCCCCCCTCCACATCTGGAATTCTTTATAATTAAAACATAAACCCCAAAGTTCTACTTCCACCTGTCAAACGTTGAGAAGATGAACATAGTAATGGGCTTCTCCTACATTGGTGGAGAGATGGAGAGACTGGTTTTGCTTGTTCTCTTTTTTAAGGGAGGGAAAAGGGGCAGTAAGGGGGTGCAAAGAGAGGCCTTCTTCTGTGATTATTTTTGCTTTATGGCAAGGTCTGGTGCACTGCATGATTCTCAGCTCTGCAACCCAAACTACTACAAATACAAGTGTGAGATAAAAGTTAGGATATATTCAAATCGCGCTTTTATTGTGGAAGTGTGCAAATCTGATCCCCTCTTGGACAATTATAGGTGAGAAAAATAAGAACAAATGTGCCAAATTTTCTTTTGAAGTCTTTTTTTCTTAAGAATCCGGTTCAAAGTGACGAGAGACAAAAGCATTACAACGAGACGGAAACAAAGATTTCCGATCTCACACTCAGTGCGAACAGGAAGCATCACGTTCAAGCTTAATAGATTTCCTTTCCCTGTATTAGCAAGTAATGAAAGCAAAGAAATGGATTTGCCATGGCTGGTGAATAACATAATTGCCCATAATAGGGTTTGTTCCAACAGATCAATAGGACCTACATGAGTTGAGCGCTGAGTGTGTGTGCATGTGTACGTGCCTGTGGAGGTGTGTGAGTGCAAAGCCTCTCAGACTTAAAGCTCCCTTCATTAAATCGAATTAAGATCCTGCACCCAGCAGATTAATTTTCTTTGTCTTTTTTTCTTCTCTTTTCTTCCTCTCCTCCCTCCTCCTCACACCCTCCTTCTTCAGAGCACAAGACAAAAGCAGCTGTGAGAGGGGCTGTCGAGCTTGTGGAGGTTGGTGAGTGCAGCTCGTGCAGTTAATCCTGCTGTGAGTATGGCCATGAGGACAGCATTCCTTCCATTTTCTCTGCTATTACCAGATCACCATAATTAAGTCTTTAGTGTTAACAGGGCGACCAGGCCCGGACAGAGAGCTGATCCGCACCAGCTTCCTGTGGCTACTGTTAGAAATGAGGAGGGGGTCCCACATGCTGAGTATAGGGGGAAGGGGGCGTCTGAAAATCGACTCCCAAATGCACACCTGTAACACCTGCAATAAGACTCATGGACATATGAGCCTAAATGGGTGAACACATGCTAGGCTACATGAAGACGCAGCCAGTTTGTGGCTGGACCGCAGCATGCAAGGCAAGCCCTATAAACGTCAGTCTGTCCGTCGCTGAGCGAGTGATTGAGCTACACGCCATTTGTCAAAGTAAGTGATGTTGTAAGTGTTGGTGTTTCCCCATTGGCCGTTGCTCTTTTGAAATGAATAGGTGCTGACAGAGCCGTGGACCCTAACAGTCTTGTATTACTGTATTTCTCATTCTCTGTATCCAGTGTAGCATGATAGCATGGTGGAATCAGCAAGCTAGATAGCTAACTAGCTAACTGCTACATGAGTAAAAGTTAACAACTTCATGCTTCATTCACACACTCTTGTCACGCCATTGAAAAGCAAATCGCTATCATTAAATGAGCGACAACTTTGTTTGGCTCATTTTCTGTAACCACTGTAACGTTAGCATAAAAGCATGGTGAATTAACAAGCTAGATAGCTAACTAGCCAACTGCTACATGATTAAAAGTTAACAATTTCATGCTTCATTCACACACTCTTGTCACGCCATTGAAAAGCACATTGCTATCATTAAATGAGCGACAACTTTGTTTGGCTCATTTTCTGTAACGTTAGCATAAAAGCATGGTGAATTAACAAGCTAGATAGCTAACTAGCCAACTGCTACATGATTAAAAGTTAAAAACTTCATGCTTCATTCACACACTCTTGTCACGCCATTGAAAAGCAAATTGCTATCATTAAATGAGCGACAACTTTGTTTGGCTCATTTTCTGTAACGTTAGCATAAAAGCATGGTAAATTAACAAGCTAGATAGCTAAGTAGCCAACTGCTACATGAGTAAAAGTTAACAACTTCATGCTTCATTCACACACTCTTGTCACGCCATTGAAAAGCAAATCGCTATCATTAAATGAGCGACAACTTTGTTCTGCTCATTTTCTGTAACCACTGTAACGTTAGCATAAAAGCATGGTGAATTAACATGCTAGATAGCTAACTAGCCAACTGCTACATGATTAAAAGTTAACAACTTCGTGCTTCATTCACACACTCTTGTCACGGCGTAGGAAGGCAAATCGCTATCATTAAATGAGCGACAACTTTGTTCTGCTCATTTTCTGTAACCACTGTAATGTTAGCATAAAAGCATGGTGAATTAACAAGCTAGCTTGCTAAATAGCCAGCTGTGAAACAGCAGTTTTGGATGGAGTAAAAAGAGGACCACATCCTTTGTCTGACCGACATGTTCTCATCCCAACTCGTCATATATCGCTGCTTGGTCAGCGGACTTTCACATCGACATATCACACGCTAGGTATCCTCCTGTATCCGCTGTTGACGTTCCAGGAAGGCATGTCACTTTGCACTTGTAAAATGCATTGTGTCTTTTCGAAATACACTTACGTTTTCACAGGAAATGAAATTTCACAGACAGTCTTTTTCAAAATAAACTTACAACATTGGTAAAACACCTCATATTAACATTCATTTCCTTATGCAGGGAATAAAGAAGGACATAACACAAAAGATCATGGTTTGTCTCAACATTCACGTGGGAAGGGAACAGTGGCCTCCCGGATGAAAGTCCAGGGTTTGTTGGACCCTTCCATCCACCCCCCCTCCAGCATTATAAAGTCACACACCTTTCACAGCAGTATGATACACCACCAGCACGCCTTGTAAATACATGCCACCCGACAAAAGTGACTTTTTGCATTGGTGTCTGAAAAATCAAATCACTGGCCAAACAGCGGCCTTTGACAAGTTGGGAAATAAAAATGTATTTAATGGTTATTGACTATTACATGTTACAATGTTAGAACCACCCTTATGAGGAGAAAGTTGAAATAAGACACTGATTGAAATTGAAGTGAATATTATGTGTTTCAGTGTTGCAACTGGTGCCAATACAATGACAACATTTTCCTTTTGGTAATCGGCGCCAACAGGACATTTCAAAAACTATCTTTATCGACTAAACCTGGCTCTGATAGTGGCTGGCGGCTCTGCAGCCTCCACCCGTCACGCGGGGAGGTACATCACCGACCGGAGTTTAAGAGGGGAGGGTTGTGTTAAATGATCATTGGGTCCAGCTCCACAGAAAGCAGGTCCCTTCTGCTGTTTGAATGTGTTTAAGTGAGCTGTTCTTCATTTCAATATGTATTTACATGAAAATTTGAGCTGGACCGCAACAACAAGGCCGGCAGCGTTAGCAAAAGTCATGGCGAACAAAAATCCATGACTAAGTGCATCCCGCCGCTTCCTGTTTAAATAAAAAGTCCTCGGTTCAAATTCAAAGCCCTCTAGCATTTCATACACCAACCAGCCATATACTTGGTTTTGACCTAGTCTTGTTTTTCCCAAAGTGAAGGTCAGGTCTGAGGTATTATGCTCCTAACAGGGTCCATCACTCCCCTAAGGACAGCTGCCCTCTGTTGCTACTGTCAACTCACAGTGTCAGCTGTGATAAAGGGAGACAACATAGTCTGCAGGTGTTAAAAACCATACCAAAGTTGTTCTCCAACAACGACATAAAATGCACAGCCTCAGAAGGAGATGTATGGATGTATGCAGGTGTTTTTAAAAGGCAGGAGGTTACGCTGTTGTCCTGAGGGACAGAAAAGAGCACAGTTTGTGACAGGTTTTGGAAAAGAGCGGGGCAGCAGGGAGGAGAAAACAAGCTAAACAAAGTGGATGGTGAAGAAGAAGGCAGACTGTGGGTTGTGCACAATAAAAAAAGGGGGAGAAGTGACAGAAAAATAGGGTGAGAGGAGGGGACGGGAAGCGGGGCAAGCTACTACGCAAGGAGGCAGAGGGGAGAGGGAGCCAGAGAGAGGAGGGCCTCTTTGTGGATCATTGACAGATAATGGGCTCATTAGGCCAAACGTAGCTTAAAAAGGCTGTGGCTTTCTAAACAAACAGAACGGGTGCTGAGGAGACGGACTTAAGGGCCCGACATGGAGAGAGATATAATGAGGCCCTCCGCCCCCGTCCTGCGGAGCAAAGGGAAGCCTACCAACTGGCTGCTCGCTCAAATTCCCCAACGATCAGCCAACCTGCTTCAACCCCAGTTGCCCTCGGCTCCCTCACAAATGAACCTCCTCTGATTCTCTGTTACACTTTGTCTCCATGCCTCTAGGTTTTTTCTCATATCAGGATATTCAGGTGTGTTGGAAGATGTGTCTTCAAAATATGCATACATTCGAAAACACATTTTTCCTCTCCTTTTTTGGGACTCTGTCAACATACTAAGCTTTTCAAAATTGTCTTCACAATGAATAGCTTTGAAAATCCCCCATTACTCTTCATCCTTCGAGTAAGAACAGAGTTTGGTTGAGGTTAAGCATTGCAGAAAAAGACTAAGTCTAAATCACATGGCAGCAACATGAATAATTTTCACTTCTGTTAGCGTTGCACAACAAGGCATTTGGCCTTGGCGGAGATCTGTGCTCTCCAAGTGCCCTTTTAATCCTAAATGAGAATATACCTAAGTAATGGATGTCATTAACTTTATTTTGTTAGATGACTTCACTATCAAAAAGAAGTGATTTCAAGCACATCTTGCCACAGCAGCCAGAAGTGATCCTAGACTGTGAGGGGGCCCCAGGCAAAGAAGCCCACTGAGGCCCCTTGCATTTTCGCTTTGACACCAAATCCTCTGCCATCATCTTGTTGGTCAACTCTCCTTAAGGCCCAAACACACCAAACAGACTTCAGAGAACCAGCAGTGAGGAAAGCCTCCTGCGGTGTCGATGCACGTTGCCTGTGTCTTGGCCAAAAAGTTACACATGAGCATACCTCAGACTTCAACTGACAGTCAACCAAGCAAGTATGTTCTGCACTTGCTTGAGAGGAAAAAGCTCTCCATACCAGCAGATAGCGGTTGTCTGTAATTGTCATACAAGTGAAACCAGAAGACCGTCTTGACGCTAGTTAGCCAGTTAGCACATTAACAACACAATCCAATGCTGAAAGAACATATTTTCCGTGCACCAGTGAACAGCGACACAAACTATCACAAAATGTTTCTGCTAAAGAGCTCAATGGCTGAAGACAAACAATCTTACCTTACTTAACAAGTTTGTTTGGTCTCACTCCCTCTTGATTTTAGCTCTTTGTTTACTTTCCTCACTTCCGTTTCTCTTCTTGTGTGCTGAGCTGAACTGCCAATCACAGTGATTTCATTCACTCATTATCGCTGACACCAATTCAGTTGTATGCCCAAACACTGTATAATACCATTAACACCAGCTACTGCGGCAAACCTATTGTTGTCATTGCAAAACATGCCAACATCATGCCAGGATTCCCAAACTTTTTTAGCAGGGCCCCAAACATTTGCGTGGTTTGCCTCTACTGACAATGTGTCCCTGATGGCAGCACAGGAAATGCTGTTCACTTGGTTACACAAGTATTGAGACACAATCAAATTACTTTATAGCAAAGAATTAGAGCCAAATTAATTAGGCAGAAGAAAAAAGAGTTGGATTTTTCCGAAAACCTGTAACACCAGTGTGGATGCGCGTCGTTTTGACACATAAACGCTGTTAAGTGCGGACAAAGTGACAATCTCACGCACACACAAATACGAACGCTTCTCAACTCCCCTTGCTCCACTTAGTGGCCTGCCCCACACATCAGCCACCCAAGTCTTACTCACTGCAAGCAAGTCTGTTTGTTGACGACTGGGAAATACTCATTTTGACTCACCGCATTAGATCGGTTCTGCTTCACACAACACCTGGAGTTATTTATTTCCGTCACCCTATAAAAAGCAGTCAACATCACACTGTACGCCATGGTGCTGTATTATTCACTCATTAGGCTTCGCAATCCAGCACTGTCCTCATCCCCAGCGCTCCCCGAGGAGCAATATTGCAAAGAAAAAAAAACCTCAAGTGATGCAAATAAAATGCTCCTGAGAAGGCAGAAGAAATGTGAGCTGCAGTGTTAAATGCTTGTGGTAAAAGGATGCTGTTCCAACAAAGACGCTTGTGGGAAACTTGAATTCCTATTAAGCAATTGGGATGTGAGTTGCATTGCCAAAGGGGCTAGGCCTTCAGTTGTGTTCACTCAGATGCCATTTACAGTAAAGAACCATCTCTATGCAGCAATTGCCTTGGTGAATAACAAATTCCTTTAGAGGTCCAAATTGATATTGTATGACAGTGCATGCGATTGAAGTGCTCCACTGTAGCATACTATTAGGTACCGTGGCTGTAAGCAATAACAGAGCACTTTGCCTTGAACTCCTTTGTAATCAACTCAGGGAAACGTTAACACAGAGCATGGCCATCCAACCATTGAAACTGCCACGAGATTTATAGTGAGAAGAAGTAAAGAGGCTGCTGTCTGGTTCTCCAGGAAACCAAAATATCTTCCTCTCCTCTCCCATTACAGAATGTTTGCCTTTGTTTCCCTTTATTAATACCAATATATTACACTGGGAAAAGCAGCGGAGCATTACTTGGAAGGACAGAATAAAAAATGGAGGTATTGTAAAGGAGGCCGGGGCGGTTTCTGTTCATCTCCAGCTGCTTCCCTGCTCATCACGCTGAGAACTAACATGAAACACACTCACGCTACGGCCTCCTCTCACACACATCTGACATCCATTAAGGATACTGATGGAGGACCAAGCCTCTGAGGGGACTTGCGGTCCCATCTCTCAGCTCCTCTCCTAGAAAAGAAAGGAAGGGAAGGGGGAGGACGAAAGAGATTGAAAAAAGGGGATATTTCTGACAGCTAGATATTGGTCCAAACTTGGGCTACGACAAATACTTTTTGTCCTCTAGATAGGCATCCAACAACTTCAATATTAACAATATAGCCCAGTATAAATGTTGGCATTGTACAGTACATTTCTGCAAACCCTGGATGTTTTACATTTGCATGTTTCATTTCTAGCAGATACTTTGAAACTTTATGTTGTGACAACGCTATGGTTAACTCGGGTAAGGTTTAGGCAAAAAATCCACTTGGTTAGGGTTGGGAAACATCATGTTTTTTGCGTAAACTACCAGTTTCTATCACTACAATTATCATTGGATATGTCCCTATCTCTCGTTAAAAAACACCCGCTTTTGTCACTAATTACTGCTGGAAATTTCCCAAACTTTAATTAAAAAATACCTGTTTTTGTCGCTGCAATCACCATTGGACATGTCTCGCAGTCTCATTAAAAGACACCCACTTTTGCCGCTACAAACGCTGCTGGACACGTCCCAAACTCTGAATAGAAAATACCTGCTTTTGCTGCTGCAAACACCACTGGACATGTCTCGAACTCTTGTTAAAAAACGCCAGCTTTTGTCACTACAAACACCACTGGACATGTCCTTATCTCTCCTTAAAAAAACACCTGCTTCTGTTGCCCCAAACACTGTTGGACATGTCCCAAACTCTCATTAGAAAACACCTGTTTTTGTCGCTACAATCACCATTGGACATGTCCCTATCTCTTATTAAAAAAACACCCACTTTTGCCGCTACAAACACTGCTGGATATGTCCCTATCTTTCGTTAAAAAAACACCTGCTTTTGTTGCTACAAACACTGTTTGACATGTCCTGAACTGTCATTAAAAAACACCCACTTTCGCTGCTACAAACACTGCTGGACACGTCCCAAACTCTGAATAGAAAATACCTGCTTTTGTTGCTGCAAATACTGCTGGACATGTCTCTGTCAGTAAAAAAACACCCATTTTTGTCGCTACAAACACCACTTGACACATCCCGAACTCTTGTTATAAAAAACCTGCTTTTGTAGCTACAAACACTGCTGGACACGTCCTAAACTCTCGTTAAGAAAACACCTGCTTTTGTTGCTACAAACACCGCTTAACACATCCCAAACTCTCATTAAAAAAACGCCAGCTTTTGTCACTACAAACACCACTGGACATGTCCTTATCTCTCCTTAAAAAACACCTGCTTTTGTTGCCCCAAACACTGTTGGACATGTCCCAAACTCTCATTAGAAAACACCTGTTTTTGTCGCTACAATCACCATTGGACATGTCCCTATCTCTCATTAAAAAACACCCACTTTCGCCATTACAAACACTGCTGGATATGTCCCTGTTTTTTGTTAAAAAACACCTGCTTTTGTTGCTACAAACACTGTTTGACATGTCCTGAACTGTCATTAAAAAAACACCCACTTTTGTCGCCACAAACACTGCTGGAAATGTCCCAAACTCTCATTAAAAAACACCCATTTTTGTCGCTACAGACTCCACTGGACATGTCTCAAAATCTTGTGAAAAAACACTTTTGTTGTTACAAACACCGCTGGACACGTGTTGAATTCTCATTAAAACACAACCACTTTTGTTGCACTCAAACAGTAGTCTGCTCCTTGGCAGCTGCTTTACCTAGGTGTCACACCATCCACTATCCCTCCTCTTCCTGATGAGAAACTCAGCTCATAGACATGGAATCTGAACTATGAAATGTACAAATGTAACATATCTGTAGTGTGCAGAAACGTCCAATGCCAACATTTTATCCTGGCAACTGGGCTGTCAACATATGCATACTTTTTTTAACCAAGCTAATATAACACAACATGTAGCCTACAATGCAGTAGTGCATACATTTTTAACATGACTCCCAGTGGGAGTTCTCCTGCTATATATTTTTATTAATACCATGGTCTAATCATTTCAACAACACATGGCTGAATAGCCACTACAATGGACAAAGCATAAACAAGACAGGTTGCAAAAAAATCTGAACAGATATGGCACTAGAACAGTAACATAAATGTACCACAGGGTTTTGTGGTACGTCTTCCTACATTACCAGTCATCATGGCTTGTAACAACACATCTCATGAAGGCCCTGCTCTACTTGTGATTATCAGTTAAAATAATTAGACAATAAACAGAGTAGATTAATAGACAACAAATAATTGTAACACTAGAACCACTCATAACAAATAGACAACAGACTAGTAGACAAAAAAGTATGCGCACTTCTTGCTCTGGTTACCACAGCGGCAGTTTTGCAGAGTCTGGATCAAACCCCGTCTTTGAGGGTCCCCGGGCCATTCTGTAAAAACATTCCAAAGCTGTCTGTGGGATATGTCTATTCCCTGGGAACTTTTTCCCCACTCAGATAAGTCAACCTTGACAGTGTGAAACATCATCTGAAAACACTGAGGATCGGCCCGACACATGTAGGTCTCCATGCAGGGCCACAGAGGTCCTAAGGGCAGAACACTCACCTTGTAAATGACAGGCAGATCTTAAAGAGAAAGTGTTCTCAGAGACAATAGACATCACCTGTGTGCTCATGTGGGGATTGTCATCCTTCCTGGAGGAGAGTGTATAAGGCAGTTATTCTGAAAGCAGTGCAGTGCAGACTTAAGTGCAGGTACAGACAGTGACAAACAGACTTATTACATTTAACTTAACTTAGATTAACTTAAAACTGGAAACGGGGGCAACAGCTAGCTCAGATCTGCTTGATAGTAATCAAACCCACATACCAGCATCTCACTTGTATCATTTTTGCTTATTCCGTAGAAAGACCAAAGTGTAAACACACACAAGTCTTGCCCTATTTTGGACAGATTTTTGTTAGCCGTCCAGGTCATCCCTATGTTCCTAGTTTCTTTTGTCTCTCGATATAAATGAACATTGTTAGAGCTTCACAGTTCAAATTGCACAAAAACAAAGGAATATTGACGTTTCAAATGTAGTTTTAAAGGTTAAAAAAAGCTCATCCACTGTGAATATATCAGTGTCTAAAGTAAAGTAAAGTATCTTGCCAAATGCCGAACGAATTTGAGGATGTAGGTTTCGAGGTGTATAACAGGCCATAGGGTACGGTCACACATGAGCGAAATTAACACTGGCCAATATTTGCCTCCCAATCACTCCAATTAAGTGCAAGCAGAGGGGCGAATAACACATTTGCCTGCAGTGGCAAAGCAAATTCGCATCTTTGCATCATGTGAAGTTCAACTTTGGTGAGCTTTGACGGCAAAGCTGCAGCCTCAACCAATATCAAAGAAGTGTGTGGAGGAGACATTGATTGTGGCCGTGTTTAGCCAAACTATATTGTCTGATATTGGCCATAAAAAATACGCAAACTGCTACATGAGAGATGTACCAGTAACATCATATTTCCCGGTATTTATCTGCAAGCTAGCTAACATTTGCTAGCAAGCCAGCTATTCGTATGTGTCAATTCCTGCACTGCCCACATTATGACCAAACATTGCCTTAACAGGTGACAGTCATTGGCATGCAGTCACTCAGGTGTGACCGTGCCCATAAGCTGTAGGTGGAGGATGCATTGAACATTTAACATTACTGAGAACATAAAATCATTTGTAAGGTCTCCTTAATGAGTTATATTAAAGGGTATTGAGCTGGAGAACAAAGGACCATGGGAACATAGATTGGCTCTGAGCTTTTTACCCCTCAATTCAATCTTTATGCTAAGCTAAACTAAGATAAGCTAACATGCTGCTGGCTTTAGCCTCATCAGTAATAAACATACTGTGGCCTCTTTCTTTAATATGTCACTTTTGGCATGAGAACAACTTTAGCCAGAAAAAATAATGATTGATAATAAGTGATTGAGGGGGCTAGCATTGGGAGAAAATGAGCTTGGGAAGGTGTTTGTCTAAACAAGGTAACACTAGCTCCCTGTTTGATGTGTGTAGAGCTGAGTGAGAGGAACATCACCCTGCTGTCTCCTCTACTTGTTTACTCCAGCATGTTACCCCCACCGTGCCACCCCACATGGACCCCCACACACATTGACCCACAGCCCGCACAGACAAACAGAGGGATAAAGAGAAGGATAGTGTGAAAGAGAGGAAAGACACACCTCATTAATCTTCCTGGCACTTTCCACTCCACAGCTGTCTGTTTCACTGGCAAGTTTACTTTTAGCAGGAGGTGAAAGTGACTGATACCCAAACGGCCGCCTTAGAATGCAAAGTGTTCAACGTCACCCACAAGTAATAATTTACACAGTTTGTAATTTAAACGCTGTCCTATTTTCTGAACTCTTTCATGCCCTCTGCATTGCTCTTAAAATGGAATTCCCAATATGTTTGGACACATACTTTCCTCTCCTGGCCGGCATGTTAAGAAGTGGGGCTAGTCTATTATGACGTGCTGAAGAGAGCACATCAAAACTTACATGTACAGTAACTGAGTTTTCCTGATAAGTTCTGTGGTCTAAAGATGGCCCTCGTGAAGTGCTCTGACTCATTCACACCAAGTTATTTTACTCAATGAAAGGCTTCTGTCTGCAGACACAAACCAGGCAGGCGGGCTTGTCCACCTTATAAAAAGGAGCGGCATGTCTGTTTGTTCTGACATAAACAAATGTCTCATGGAAGCAGTGGTCTGGTGGTGCCTTAAAAGAAGTGTCCGACATTTCCGGAAATATGCTTGCTCAGTCTCTTGCAGAGACAAGAAGATCGCAGTGACTCTTGATTCCTCACTGTGAAGTTTCCAGGCAACCAGCGGAAACTCCAGAAAGTCACCGTTCCCGGCCAAGAAATAGTCTGGAACATAACCTCATATAAAACCACAACTTGTCTTTTTCACACTTTCATTTTCTTTTAACAGATTGAACACACAAGATACAGCATGTTGAGCTTTAGAAGAGATGGCAGGTGGATTTTTTAACTTTTGGTCAGAGCCAGGCCAGCTGTTTCCCCCAGTTTCAAATTTTTATGCTAAGCTAAGCTAGCCAACTCAACCTCAACCTGGTCTTACATACAAAGCGTCAAAATACACCACTTGGGCAGTACTAATGTTTAGTTTTGTGCGAGACGCACCAGACTTTGCACAAACTCCAATCTAAACCCATGAGCATCATCATTAGACGTTCAGAGCAATGGATGTAGTTTAAAGAGCGCGAAAGTTCATTCATGGTGGACGGGGGTGGAGGTCGTTTGGTCCAACAAACACCAGACTTTGACCCAGGAGAGCAGTGTTTGAGACCAACAAATAAACATCAGATGCTGCCTTGGAGAACTCAAAATCAAGTCTTTTTTAGCAACATGCCACTGCCTTTCTGGCTGCCCTTTGTGTCAAGATACAATGCAAAAGGTTGCCTCTGGTGTCACTTTAGTAATGGCTACAGGCCGTCTGCCCAAATGGCAAAATATGATGAGTAGGGATGAGATCATGTTGATCTCCTGGCCCTAGCTTCAAATTCAATGCATAAATATGAAAGTGGTGTCAATGTCCTTTTTTAAATTTCGGCAAGAAAGCAAGTAAGTAAATTTCCCAAAATGTTGTACTGTTCCTTTAACCTTGCTTGTTTGCAACTCTTAAATGCTGAAGTTTTGATTTAAGTCTTTTTTTTAATTTGTGTTTCACGTCAAAAACAAAAGAGAAAGCAACAGAGAAACAAGCACAAACAATAGTCTCAATCATCAGAACACATTGTAATTAAAATATCATCACATATGAGGCCTTATTATTCATCACAAGCTCATACTCTCTCACACAAACAAACACGGGAACAGCAGTCAGGCAGCCCATCCCAGGCCAGGCTCCAGTGTGGAGGGATATCAGACTTGTGAAGTGTAGCAGGGAGTCTGAATGACAATGGGTCTGGGAGCCCTGGAGGAGATCGTTATGGGCAGTAGGACCAGGCAGCGGCTGCCGTGTGCTGGAGTCAACAGCCCCAATCACCTACCTGGAAACCTGGAGCCCAGACAGCCGGGGGGCGGTGGAGCCGCTGGCCTGACCCCGGCTGCAGGGATGGAGGAGCCCCCAGCCCAGACGGATCAACCAGGACTGTGATGTCTGCTTTAAGTCCCGCCCTGTTGGTGACCTGCATGTGCCCCTCCCTTCCATTATATTTGCCCAAAACCAGCCTTGTTAAATTCCCCTCCATTTACTCCCATCTACTCCCAGCTCCTCCTCTTTAGGACCCTTTTGACCACACCTAGCTATCCCCACCTAAAACTGCTGTGCTCCACTTTAATCACCTCTGAATGTGGGTGGAGGCGGGTGGGGGCTTTGGGGGTTGGAGGAAAAACCACACATTACATCATGTATTTACTTATTCAGGGTTGCTAGCGAGTGACATGTAGAGTGGAGCTGGGGGTGAAAGGTGAAGGATTTGGGAGTAAATGAGTCATGACCAAAACCAAAGGGTTGGATTCTGAGGACAAGGTTGCTTAAACACCAAAAGGAAAGGTACACAACACCTCCACAAAGACACCAACCACATATCTGCGGTTGGAGCGTAAAACTCCTAAACCTTTCACACGAACACCTGGGGTTCGTGTGATTGCTACAGACAAATTTCCAACCTAATCCTCAGAGGCTTCCCAGATGTACGCGTCTTGAACATAACACCATAATGTTTCCCAGAATACAGAGTAAGCACTTTGAGATTATTTGCTATTAATGAAAACAATTAGGGGCTCAGGCTTTTGGTAGCCTGCCAACTACTGTTTCAACATTTTTTCCTTCCTTGCAAGTGGAATTTGAACTCTCTAAATTGCTTCCCTTTAGTAACAATGCCATAAACACCCTCCAATCCCCTCTCAAACATCTGCCCATGGTCAACATCACCTCAGTAACTGCTAGTGACATGTGCCGCGGATCGGCCTTGTAGTGCGTCCAACCGCCCAACCTTAGCGAGGTGGTGCAGCTCAGAGAGACCAAACAGACCCGTTGAAGTCAATCAGCAGACTGTTCCGTTTAGCATGAGTGTGGGATTTCTTTATTTCAATCCAGGGATCCTCCATCCTGGGAAAATAGGTGGCTGAGAGAGGGTGAAACAGAGGTAAAGGGAAAGATAGAGGAGGTAAAGGAAAGCAAAAGAAAACAGAGTAAGGGTGGGGATGGACTTCCACTCATTCATCTCCTGTGTCCCCGCAACCCTTGCCTGTCTGATGGAGCGGCAATGGCCCGCGCGGAGACATCAAGCACATTCCAAGAGTCGGCCCAATTACGGGCAGATGAGGGGCAGTTCTCTTTGTTTAAGAACAAAGCCAGAAGTGACACAACTGGTCTTTAAAGGGAGCTCTCACAGCCGTGGCTGAGGAGAGGGGGGCCCGGTGGGTGGGGGAGGTGACCAGCTGGTTATAAATATCTATTTGGTCAGTTACTGGAAGGAAAATTTGCAGTTTGTTTGTCATCCACTCATCCAGGTGGTGGGCCTGGTGGTTGCAAAACATCAGAGCAGAGCGAAGGAGAGAGGGAGAGGCCAACCTGTTTCAGTTTGACTGCCAGAGACGAGGAATTTGACTAATTCTTATATGAAAGCCACATGTCATCCTCTAGTGTAAACCTGCCGTTAGAGAAAACTCTTGGCAAGATCCCGTTGCATATTTAACCCAGTAATTATTTTGGCCATACAGATTAGATATTACTGCAATGTGAATTAGTCTTGCACTCATAATTACGCAATGGTGGAGCAGTTTTTAATGACTATCATCTGGAAAATAAAGATATGATGTTCGTGTTGAGTTCACAGGAATTGCGGAACATTCTTCATTTAGCAACTTATAACTAACAGCTTCTTTGCATTTGACATCATACCAGGGTGCACAGTCCAGGTGGAGGGCAGACGGCTGGGGGCAAAGATTACCAACCCTGCACAAATGCATATGATTCGTGCTGTTTACAGCTGCTCCAATTGATCAAATTGGAAAAAACAAGGGTAAATTTAGGTCTCAAAATTTGTAGGACGTTAAGGGAAGAAGTGTAAAAAAAAAAAAAAAAACCCTTCACTGAGAAACAGTGGCAGATGTGAATTCACAAGCCTCCTTAGTCCTGAGGTGCAGAGTCCATTAATGTCAAACAATAATGTTAAAGTGTTGTGCTAAATATGCCTCGAAAGATACAATAGCATTCATTCATTCATCTTCTAACCGCTTCATCCTCTTGAGGGTCGCGGGGGGGCTGGAGCCTATCCCAGCTGACATCAGGCGAGAGGCAGGGTACACCCTGGACAGGTCACCAGACTATCGCAGGGCTGACACATAGAGGCAGACAACCACTCACGCTCACATTCACACCTACGGACAATTTAGAGTTATCAATTAACCATTCACACCTACGGACAATTTAGAGTTATCAATTAACCTAATCCCCAATCTGCATGTCTTTGGACACCCGGGATCAAACCGGCAACCCTCTTGCTGTGAGGCGACAGTGCTAACCACCACACCACCGTGCCGCCGATGCAATATCAATGTCCTGTGATCCTGATTTTTAACGTTTCACCTGACCTCTGGGAACGTTTGACCTAGTGGCTTAGCTTGAAAATAGTAGCTAAAGTTGGCTAACACAATGTTAGCTAGTAACGTTAACCTGACGGCGGTGCATCCATGTAGTTGAGAGTTGAAATACGTTAAAGCCCAGATACACCAAACCAATATCAGGGAACTAGCAGTGACGAAAGCCCCCTGCGGCATCACCTGACATCACCATGTCTCATCCAAAAAAGTTGCACATGAGCACACTGCAAAGACTACAGCCAGGGGTCAACCAGCATGTTCGTTTAGCGCCTGTGTGAGGGGAAATAACTCTCGACACCAGTAGACGTCAGTCTTTAATTGTAATTCAAAAATGGAAACGTGAAGACCATCTTGACGCTAGTTAGCCAGTTAGCACATCAACAACGCACTCCAATGTTGAAAGAATTTACCATGCGCCAGTGAACAATAACACAAACCATCATGAAACGTTTCTGCTAAAGAGCTCAATTGGTAAAGAAAAATAATGTTACCTTATGTATCAAGTATGTTTTGAGCTCACTCCCTCTTGACTTTAGCTTTTTGTTTACTTTCCTCACTTCAGTTTCTCTTCTTGTGCACTGCGTTGAATCAGCAGTAAGAGTGATTTCATTCACCTACAGACTCCACAGTCGCCAATGCCGATTCAGTATGATGATGAATCAGTGGGAGAAAGCCAACTAGTGCCGACGAGGGCCAGCAGTGCGGGACACACCGCACCGACGAGGGCAGCAGATGCTCACCAATGGCCCAACTTTGACCGACGCTGCTGCCTGCAGGTTCATCCAACCCTTTTATGTAGTCACATTCCTCTTTATCCAATTCACGCAGTTTATGGATTTGTCACTTCTTGACCTCCATCTGAGTTTTGGCCTCAGGCTGTTCTAATACCGAAACTAGGAATTGTAATTAAAAGATTGTGTGGGCTATGGGTTGCAATAACTCCTGGGATGACTCAAAGTGTCCTGCTTTGATCTACCTTTTGGGTATCAAACACTCAGCCCCAATGGGCTAGACAAGTACCTGTAAAAAGTTTCTCTGTTTATAGTCAGTTACAATGGTTTCCAAAGGTGACAACATGGGCAAAAACATCCACAGAAGCATCTCAAACTGCTTGTGCAGAATAAGCTACTTCTCAGCTGTCCATCCATAATAACAGTATGTTTCAAACTATCATTATTTCAGTCAAAATAGAGCTACATTCGCTGCTTCCACATTGTTCTATTGCTCTAAAAAAAATCCAAAGCTCTAAAGCCCGGAAACTGTGTCTTGTTGTGAAAGACAACATTTTTTACAACCACCTTTAAAGCCTACGGGGGGTGTGAATTTGATACTAAAAAGACTGATCTGGGGTGGAGAAACACTTTAATAACGCACATTGTGCAAGTGGTTGTTGATGGCCAGAAGCACGGAGTATTGGACTGCAGAGGGGCGGGACGAGTTTAAAGTTTAATTCCCACTCTGCAGTAAATTAGAACACAGCAGGGTAATGTCTGTTTATCCCAAATACAGCTGCCTGGGCCTCTCTCCTATCCCTCTCCTTCTCTCCCCACAGACCACACCGCGGCCCTGGGATCACCTGGACCAGCAGTACACACACAAACGGCGCTACGCAAAACACACATTATGCAAACACATGCACTTGCATAAACAAACAAACCGGCACATGCATACATGCATGAATGTGGACACAAACTGTACTCATGCACGCACACACAGAGATGAAAACACGCTACAAATAGATTTTGGAGTTCAGTGACACCGGTGGCTTGTGGGCTAAACTGAGACACAATTACAACGTGGCTACTTGCTTCATTTAGATTTTTATTATAGGGAATGATTGTATCTATCTAGGTTGCGTCTCAAAATAGTCTCAAATAGGGATTTTGCTGTGAGACTGTGTCAGAAAAGGTGCTTATTTTGCGCTTTTTAAAGTGTTGAGGCTGCAGCAGAGTTTGGAGTCATGTTGTTGCTCTGTCCACCCCTGTGACTTGAAAAGTTGCAGTAGTTTGTGATAGTGTTTTTGGACAGTACGCTCACTCTAATCCCTCCAAAGGTAGCAGGCCAGATAGGATGTTCTATTATTACGAGTAGGTATTTGCTGCCCTCTAGTGGACGATCAAGACGTTGCATGTTGCAAGCACTTAAAACAAGGCTGATACCCATTACTGGGTGTTTGTCTCCACCTAGTGGACAATCAGTAACAATGCATTTTAAAGGCTGAGGGCATGTCATCTTGTTCGCGCAACTTCTACGTGCGCGTTCACGCTCCAGTCCTGTGATCTATGCGTCAGCTGTCAAGCCATACACACGCATACTACAGTCCTGTCTCCATGCAAGATTTGTTTGGACAACGAATGAATCTGAAATTCCACAGAGACTGGAACACACACACGAAGTATGGTGACTGCCGTGCTACGCCTCTCAAGCTGGACTAAAGCGACTCGGTGACAGGAAAGTGGTTTGACAAAGGTTTAAGTTGGCGTTAGTTAAAAGGGAAGAGAAAACGGATGAGCAGGTTTTCCGGTTGCTACGTTGCAGACTTGCTAACAAGCTAGCATCGGAGTTCTACAACCGGCTTCGTTAGCTTAGCTTAGCTAGCTAGCAAGCTAACGAGCTGGTGTAGCGACTGCTGCGGGGCGTTCAAGGCGGTGGGAGCTTTTATTCAGGGCTTTAATTTTGTTTAAATTTTTTTTGTAACACTGGCCATTGTTGAATTTTGTAGTAGCTGTTGTAATAGTGAGAGCTTTGTCGATGTGAGGACAGACGAGTTGGTGAGGTGGGCTCGCTCAGGTAGTTATGAGCAGTTTCAACATTAGGACCCAAACCTCCACGTTAAGGTCTTCTTTGGGCAGCGACAGTAAAGGCGTCGACGCTATTAACAACAACAAGAAGTGGGATTTGGGCAGCGATGTGTTCTCGTACTGTAACGAGATGAGTCCCATGGATGACACGATGCAGGCGGGTATGTCCTCCGTCCAGCCGGGACTGGACGGACACCTGCCGTTCCTCCACCCCAGACACCACAGCACCCAGGACGGGCTGCTGTTCGACCTGAGCGCCCCGGCTACCTTCCTCGACGGCGGCTCTCTGGAGTACAGCGACAACGACGGGAACGGCGCGGGTCCGCTGTTCGAGAGGCGGAAGAGGTCGCGGTCCAACAGCTCCAGACACCGCTTCAACGAGGTGGTCACGGAGCTCGGTCCCGAGGAGGTGCGGTGGTTTTACAAGGAGGACAAGAAAACTTGGAAGCCCTTTGTCGGGCATGACTCGCTTAAAATTGAGCTGATGTACCGGAAATACTGTGAGCTGAACCCTGGTGCAGCAGGGTCCCAGGTCAGTGGTGGGCAGGAGGGGGAGTGCGGTAATAACGGTGTGGAGAGCAGGGGACTGAACGGTGCAGTGCCCGTGGAGACGAGGACCAGCAGTGTGCACGGCGGCCGGGGGTCCCTGGACACATCCACGGTGTCATCCGAGGAGAGGGACCCTGACAGCATTGAAATCAACGTGGAGCCTGTGTGTGTCCGGGGAGGGCTCTATGAGGTGGATGTTAAAGAGAAGGAGTGCAATCCTGTTTACTGGAAGCGTGAGTATCATCAAAACAAAGTCTATAAAATCACATTTGTGCTTTGCATCAGTCACAAATTATGTTGAATCTCCAAAGCATCCCGTTGTGCACATACATCTCATGTATACTTCATGTCCTGCAGCATAATGTCTGACAGCATGCAGATCAATGAGCCACTCACAAGTCTGGCGCTCACTCAGACCCTCACTGCAACCAACATCCATCCCTGCTCCCTTTAAAAGACACAAACTAGCATTTGATTATCCATCCAGTTAAGCTACTTGCTGACTCCTGCATTGTTTTGCAGCTCTCTCGCTGGCTCCAACCCAGGAAGTCAGTCAGTTGGCCTCAGCTGATCTGTGCTAACTAATTCATGGATATTTCCAGGAAAAGGCAGGGAACAAATGAAGGTGGTCACTACAGAGCCAGTGCAAACCTGGCCTCGATCAAAGGGTTCATGGGTAGCTGGTTCTATTGAAGGTTAACGCCAAGTGACATTTGGAGAAGCAGTCATTTTCCTCAGTGTTCACGCTATGGATGTAAGTCCTTTTGTAGTCAGCTCAGATCCTCGCTGTGCCTTCTCAGCGTGACCTATAGCGCTGCAAACACAGTGTCATGTTGACATGTAGGACTACAATGTCCAACAATTGAGATGGAAACTAATGCATATCAGCCAGGAAGACAGTAAAGAGTCATGTAGTGGGACAAGTGGAGAGAAGGGGATGCTGAAGGAAAACATCCATAAAAATACAAAGGATTAGCGCTTTTGAAGGTTTAATAATAGCTTTATATTCTATTATAACAGGATGAAAAGGTCACTTATCACTTCATGGGAACTTAAAACAGTATGTCACATGAGGCACACAGACTTATCTCCTCTGACCAGACATGAACCACCTTCACAAACGAGTCAATAGTGAGCTCTTTGAGCCTCTATCAGTGTGTCTATCTTTGCCTTTTCATTGTCGTGGGCCTCTCTGTAAACAAGAGAATGCTCATGTGCTTTTATATTTGCCCAGATGAGCTGTCTCACTCTGCAGAAAGGGCCCTGTCTTTTTGCTAAATTCAGAACTGCCTTTACAATCTTATTCACCACCAGAGAGTCAGTTAATAATGTCACTCAAGACTGTAATCAAAACCGGCCTCGCTCTGTAATCCACTGAGACTTGGCCCTCCTGGATTTGCAAGAGTTGAGTTAAATGGAAATCAGTTTACGTCATCCAGAGCAGATTCTGGGAGGCAGAGTGATGCATTCTGTTACTAGAAAGTGACTGTTGTATAGTATTTTAAACCCAGCATTGTTGATATCTGTGTTTACTAGCTTACAGTATTAATCTTCTCTGCCATCGCTGGCACATCGCTGCATGTCTTGGCGTGTTACCACCACCTTTAGTTATTAATGGAATAGTGTAAAACCATTGGCAGGAGTCTGCAACATGTCACCTGCATCCACACACATAGAAAACAGCACCATATAGGGCAATACTAAAATTATTGAGGCATCAAAATATCCATCTTAAGTCACTTAAGTCATTCTTTGTCTCTGTCTCTGTCTTACAGAACAAGATCATATTCCAGTCATGAGAGGCCAGTGGTTTATCGACGGCACCTGGCTGCCTTTAGACGAAGAGGAAAGCGACCTCATCGAGCATGAGCACCTGAACCATTTCCGCGGGCAACAGATGCAGGATACCTTCGAGACGGATTTGGTGGTCAGGACCGTGGATAGCAAAGATGGTGAGAGAGCAGGGGAGGGGACGGAGTAGATGGATAAGGTTGAATGATTTTTAAGAACGTGTGGCAGAAGAATCTAGAAAGCTACAAGATCTTTAAAACAACACAGCACTGAAACATCCATTCTGGTGACTAAAGTCTGAATAAATAAACACAGCTGATAGCTTGATTATAACTAGATTTGAGAGTGGATGTTGGCAGAGTCAGAGTGGGGTTTGGGGTAGAAACATAAAGCCAAAACACATTATTGCTCACTCACCAGTGCTTCACTGCTGCATCCACCAACCCTGCAGTATTTTTATTGCAGGCAGGCTGGCAGTATCTCGTAAAACAACACCTATACAGTGCTGTGTGAAGGCAGCGAGAAGACGAAATGCTCTCATTAGCAATAAATTCTATAAAAAGTTAAGTTATAATCTTCACCATAAAGCCAGAAGAAAGACGCCGTGAGTCATAAACAGTGAATTATGTGACAGCCCGGCCTGCTGTAGTACTGACACACAGTCAGGAGAACTGAATGGAGCAGGTGCTTCCATTCATGTGAGTATAGGTTTTGTCATGTCATCCTCCGCGACGTAAAGCAGGTGCAGCTCGTACATTCTGGCACGTCTCTTTGGCTCAAGCGAAACGCAGGGGTGCTTTTGCTGCGACAGGCAATAAGAAAGAGGCTCTTTGATTCAGCAGTCTCCTGAAGGCAGCCAGATATACGGGACCTTCACTGGCGATGAATGTGTGGGTGTGTGAATGTGGCAGATAAACAGAGAGAGGCAGAGAGGAAAAGATGCAGCAGCAACCTGTGAGAAAATGTTTAGTCTGCATCCTCAGAACTCAGCAAATATGTGTCAAAGATAATCTGGGGCGTTTATGCAAATTTTAAAATCATCTTCCCACATCAATAAGTAGCATTAATCATGGAATTAGCCTCATTTCCTGTAACGCTGATTACTTATATTTGACTAATACCTGCATAATGACACCAAACTGTTAAATTGATATCAGTCACTCAAATCCTTGGCTTGTTTTTAGCACACTGCTGTAGCTGGCACGTCAGGAACTGTCACTAACCCCCTACTCAGAATAAATTAACGCCTATAAATAAAGACTTCAACAGAGCAGATGAAAGGGACTACAGTAGGTCGGTCAGCCTTGCTTGTGTCGTACTCACAGCTGCTGGCACTTCTCTGAATTCAGCACAGGAGTTTTAAATCAAAACTAGAAGGCCACTAGTGGTCCGCAAGCATTCGTGTACATGTACACATGGACACCAGTAGATCTGTATGTGGAAGCAGGCATATATAAACAGGCACAGGGGACAGAGGGATCACAATCAGATTATCTGCAAGACAGGTGTGTGAAATATACAGGAAGGGCGCACAAATTGGTCTTGTGACACTTAAAGGCCCCTCCATTGCACAGCACACAGATCATATGATGGTAGCTTGTCAAGTGGTTGAGGTACTGCAAGGGTATATGGTGCAGTAAAGACCGAATCACAGTGTTTGTCAACAATAACTTCTGGGCAGAAAAGCCCTGCGTCTTTTTGTCACATCCGACATTAAGGGCAAACTATCCCAGTCACAACAGCAGTGTTGGAGACTGTGCGGACATACGAATGCCAATCACTCCCACAATGTTCTATTTGGAGAAAAATATGTTTAGTTATGAAAAAAAAAAAAAAAAAAGATCTTTGGATATGAAATACCTTTTGATGTTAAGGTCCTGTAGTTCGGTTCAATAAGTGAAGATATAATGCATAACAAAGATTGGTATCTGTGTAAAATACTGTTTATTGCCAGCAAAATTACAAAGAACTGGTACAAATCTCAGCCTCCAAGCCTTAGACAATAGATGTACATAATCAAGGAGATCTTTATTGTGGAAAAGACTTTTTCCCTGAGGTCTAGAGGAGCAATATTCCCCAGAAAATGTTTCAGAAGTTATGGACACAGCTTCGTCGTGAATGTCTGGATAATAAAAGGGCATTTAACACGTGGACTCATGATTACATAACTGGTGAGCCCCCACACAGAGTTCTCTGTGGTGTTTATGTGTTGTCCAAACATTTAAAAAAAGTTTAAATAAAGTATAAAGTTTAAGCCCTGCATCACGAACATGAAACAAAACAGCACTGAGCAAACACTGCCTCAGTAAGTTAGTTTTTGACCACCTAAAAAAAAAATCAATACAAGTTTAAGCTGTTATCTCAAAGCCAACGGACTCTATTGACAAAAACAGCAATTGTACTTCACATAAGAGGGGAGTTACTGGACTACTGATATGTTTTTCTGCAACCCCCGTCCACAACTGTACATTGCTTAAATTCCCTGCCAGTGGATTTGGTGTAGATGCTAGCAGAGCAACACAGTACATGAAATAAGCATAGCAGAAACATCAGATAAGTCAGACCACCGTGTTTAACTATATGTCTTTAAATGTTACAGTTACAGCTGAAAATGGCGACAGAAATCAACAAGATTGTCAATTTTACACGTCTTTGCAATTCAAATCAATTACCAGTTATCTACCTGGAAGTGATTGTTTTTGTTGGCGTGACATCACTGTGATTCAGTCTTTAATTCTACTCACCATATCATATGGTAGATAAGTACATACCCTTATATGATATATGTCACTTAAACCCAGTGCCTGCTTTATTTCTACATATTTATATCATTTCCTTTAACGCATGGGACTCGAAGCAGCGAGCATCTGTTTGAAACCCTCCTGCTGCCATTGTTGGCACAACGTTTCCCACTCCTATATTTAGCAGAGCGTGAAAGCAGTGTGAGTGATAGATCCTGTTAATTCACCGTATTTCGGTCTCTATTACAGGGAGCCTTTACAGTAGAGTATTTCATCTCTGAGCTAATAATCTGAAGCACTTGGAGCCATAAGCGGGCTACCTTGAACCGCATTACAATTGATAAATGGACCATAAAGCCAGGGAGCTGCGCTCTGACATTACTGCAGTACACACAGTTTCCTCTGCTATCTCTTCCCCCCCTCCCTATCTCTACTCTCCTGTCCCTTCTCTCTCTTTGTGTCTGAGTAGCTAGCTGAAACTAAAGGTTAGTGGAGGTAAAGGCGTACTATAGAAATGCCAGCATGCTATGCAGGCATGACATCAGAATGTGGGCAAGGCACAAAATGTTCATGAATGTCCTGTTCCCTCATGATACAAATGTACTTTTCTGCCTCCGTGTGAATTGTAGAGGAGGAAGGCAAATCAGAAGAAAAAGCATGTGCTTGATCGTGTTTATTCTACTAAACACAGATCAATAGTTTTAGTGATACAGTCATACATGATCAGTGGTAGTTTCCACAGCAGATCTTTCAAATATCAGAAGAAATAAGTTTTAATTAGACGGCTTTTGTGAGCTTGAAATTATGAATCGCCTTCAGAAATGTTCTCCTTAATCAAAAAGAGCTTCGGTGCTTGTCACAAAATCTAGTTTTTTCACCTGTATAGACATTTTCCAATTTGTTTTCTCCTCCCAAATTCATCATACCTCATAAATGTTACTATTGCTAACTTTCTTCAAAGAGTGACTGCTGCAGTTTGAGTGCAGAGGGAAGTTGTTGCCACACATTGTGGGCTTGTGGCATCAAAGAGGCACTCACAGCTCTCATTTCAGATATTGAGGCTGAAAATGGCCACGAGGGCATTACAGTTGATGGATTTAATAAACCGTCTTTCAATGTTTTGATTTTCATTGGCCAGCTTCCATCAGCAGAATCTTTTCTCAGCATAACGGTGGCAGTGTTATTTTCCAAAGCTGAGGAAAATCTTATTTGAGCTGAATATGAAATTGAAAAAAGAGAAATAAGGGGAAAAAACATTTAATTAGAATAAAGTCCCATCCGTTCCCTTTAAGCTTCTTCAATTTGTGTGCATATGGGTGCAGAGCAGTGAGCCTGCGGTGGAAACTGCAGGGTGTGTCCCAGTCTGTCAGGCCTCTCAGACGTCAAAAGGAAAATAAAACCAGCAGGTTGGACACAGGGTCATCTGTCAGCATAATACTAATGGTATGTTTGAGGTAGGCAAGTCCCACACGCTGGTTTGTGTACACTACATATTCAGCTGCTTATTTATTTAACCAGCACATGAGGCTGGAAACACACGGCGCGATTGATGTCTGACACATGCTGAAAAGAAGTGGAAATTGTTAATTTAATAATTAGCTTTTAAAATGTTTTATCTAACCTGTTTGTTTACCTTCATCAATATGAGATTGTTTTAAAGTGCCTTCAGGTGATCCAAGTGTCATGTGTGTGACCTAAACCCCCCGAGGATGATTGTACACTACCAACCACCACACAAATGAAATGTACCATATGACGCACGTAGTAGATACTCCAATCATTAGAGAACATCTATTTATGGATGAATCCATCAGCTGTAATGCCCAAATGGACTTTACTGATAGCTATTGCAGCAAACAAACTTCTTGTGCACTCAGCAGGTCTCTCCTCTTCCTCCTCCTCAGCCTTTCACCTCACACTGCTGACATTTGCAAGTCAGATGTCCGTGTTATCACGGGGGTGAAGGATTTAGTCAGATGCAAGACTTTGCTGATTTGATTTACAAATGCAGAGGAGGTCTTTTTAAATGTCAAATCAGGACAGCCAATTACGACTGATTTAGTGATTTGATGAATGTAGAGCTGCTGGAAGTTTGATTTGGATTTATGTGACGATTCTAGGGCAGTCATTTGAGCATATGAGTTCTGCTAATTATTTCAATACAACAGATGTTTACCAATATCTATGAAACATTATTTAACTTACTTTAATTTCTATCCTGTAGTGTTTATATTTCTAAGTTGTTGACATGATTGGATTAGGCTCCCATTAAACCATAAACTATTGTCAGTATAGGATTTAAATTAATGAAAGAAAACATCATTTGGTCCGGGTTATTGCCACATGATTAATTCATATACTAGTGCCTGTACTTCTAACTCAAGCCACAGGGACATTCAGCTGTATCAGTTGTGTCTCAGCATTTCTTTATTAATACTTTTAAGACAATAAATATAAGAAAAATAGAAATTAGGGATGGGAATGAAGAACCGGTTCCAATATGTCCGATCCATCGGCAACATATGCCTCTGAGCTTATCAGTTCCTTTTATTGATACATGTTTTGCTGACAGTTGCACATTGCAAAACAATGACGTCCAACTCATGTCTACCCTCTTTGAAAGTTGCAACAAGAAGGATTCATAGTGGAGATGTAGAAACTGTCCACAGCAGTATGCTGAAACAGCTTTTCTATGCCAAGGGGGCTTAAATTCCAGGAATGCCATGTATTGGTCACTCTACAAGTTTCACTGCTTTCCAACCATGCAGCACGTCCAGTTTTAAGGTTGAATATCCTGTTATAGCATCAGCACCACACAGGCAGGCCTTGCAGATGTTTTCTTTGACAAAGAAAAGCTAAATGAAAACAAATGCTGTACAAATTTATTTAGTCATTTCACCTACACTGTTTAGACTAGATGTGTTGATACTGAAAGACTGTGTAGGTGTACTTTTCTCTCCACACAGAAGATTTATCAGGAATCAATGGAATGAATTGAAGAATGTGGCCGATAAGCAGAATCGATAATGGCATTGGTACCATAATCTTCTCAATTCCCATCCCTAATACCAATACACATCGTCTCTCTCCACAGAAACGTATTGAACCACATTGCATATCATTTTTCTCTTCAGTCCAACTTTGCTTATACTCTTACCGATCTATTTGTATTTTTGTAGTCACTTTGTTCCTTGCTGGTGGAGTGAAATTCATCATCAGTTCCCTAAAATTTTTCTAATATGCAAAGTATGAACTATTTACTAACCCAAATGGAAACATAAGCACTGCCAGATGCTGTCAGGAACTTTTAAGGTTTTGTGAGGTGTATATGTGTTTTTGACTTTTTTACAAAATGTCTTGAATTTGTTCAAGAATTTGTGGTTTTTATGCCATTTTATATATATATAATATAGTTGTTTTTTATCATTGTTTTAGTCATGCATCGTGTGGGAAAGGAACTTCCACCTACTGTACTGTTTTTAGAAGAGTAGCAGTGTATTATGCATTCGCAAAAGGTTTTGAAGAAGTGGTGGTTAACTTCATGAAATGTTAATCTCCACAGTAAAATGTTAAATAGATGCTACCTCAGTCATCATAGGCATGTGTCAAGCAGCGCTGCATTTTGAGCTGTGGCCAAGGCTTTGTTTGATGTTATTTTCATGACACCTACCTGCAGCCACCAGGCTCTGTCAGTATACCAGCACAGGCTCAGTGTGCAGGGCCTTGAAGTGGTAACCTGAGAGCAGCGCTACTTGATAGATGGGCCTGTTTAAGAGCGATGACAGCGGTAGCCTATGTGACTGACACCAGGGTAATAGCCATTACTCACTCTCTCTTGGTTGTTAGTTCTCTCCCACCTGCCCCCTTTCTACCTCCCTTTTCTGTTCAAATGGAGTGGATATCAGAGGAGTGCTAAAACTACATGTCACAAACGCAAACGCTGCCAAGGTACTGTAAAATACAAAGTTCTTTTTTTTAACTTCTGCTAGCTTGTGTCCTTTCTCCTGGTAGATCCTAGGTCCTTATGGAACTAGATTTTCCTTTCCGTTGTGGTTCAGACCTGTTCGCTCTGAGATTTAGACCTAGACCTAGGCTCAGTTAGAAATGGTTGTTTTAAAATGGATTTAGGCTTCCCTCCCAGTTCTCCATTGCAGCCTTAACTGGGCCTAGTTGCTAGAACTTTTCCCTTTTGTGCTGTGACCCAGAGTTTTGTACCGCTGTTGCTGCTTTTTGAGGAAACCTTTGTATCTGTCTCTTATCTCCTTGCTGGGATAGAGAGTAGACAACATGGTTCACTCAACTACAAGGGCGAGACCCCGTAAACCAGTGGATGTGAAAAAAATAAGCTGGTCCTGGTCCTCAAAAAGCCAACCTTCTTTACCCCCTTTTTATAAAACTCTCCAGCCCAGTCTCCCACTTTCTCTCTCACTGCTTCCTTTCTCTCATCCCTTCTGGCAGTTCGACCGTCATTAATGAACCACCGTCGCCAGCTCTCGCTCTAAGAGCAATGAACAAAGCTCTCTGTTGAGAGGCAAACACAAGTGATGAGCTGAACAGTGGAGTCATTGTGGCCCTTCACTATAGCCCCCCTAACATGTTGTGTAGAGCTGCCCTCTCAGAGGTCCATCACTGTCCTAGTTCTGGGTCTATTGACCCTCTTCAGAAATGCTGAACAGAGAGGTCTCTGGGTCTTCATCTCATAGTAAATCCAAGCCACCATTGACCCCATAGACCTGCGATTTCCCAGGTTTGAGAGTGTTGCAGTACTGCTAGTGAAACACTTTTTACTAACATCATGTTAAAAGAGCAGTTTGGATTTTTTTAAGTGGGGTTGTTTGAAGTACTTATCCACAGTGAATTACCTGCAGTAGATGGCGGTCTGTGCACCCCCAGTTTGGATTAAAAAAAAAAGACAGGAGCACCAGCACGGTAGCAAAGCAGTGTCCTACTGTGGACAGGCTGGAGAAAAATGTATATTAGCAGCCTAAAAGAATCAGTATCCATTTATATTTAGAACAGTGTAGGGCTTTACCTTGTCGTTTACCAGTGACTTCCAGGAGGGAACTGAAGCCATTATCTATGCTCTCTTCACAGCCACCAGTCTCCATTGACAGAAACATTAATTTTACCTCACTGAACATGGGAGTTGCTGGTCTACCTCTGCCTCGATTGGTTATTGTGTGACTCTTGGGTTTAAAAGGGTTAGTTCGGACTCACCAAAGTCACACAATAACACAAACAAACGAATTGAGGCAGCGGCAGGCCAGCGAGCCCTGTGTGTTGGGCTGGCAGGATATCAGGTTTTCATGACATGATTATTGTGTCCAAAAGAGTTCACCAAAACAATATTATGGTGATGTCGATAGAAAATTTGAAATAATAGTAATAATAATAATCAGTCAAATCCATCTTTAACTTAATTTATTATGGCTTTTTTTTTTTTTTTTTTTTTTGGTCGGCAAATGAACTACACTTAAATTACAAGTATAGGGCGGTAGAGAAAAAGTCTGTAACTGTAGCTGTACAAAAGCGCAAAAAAGTACAATTACATTGAATAGATAGTGAAAAAATAAATTATTTAAACGATGTTGGATTATTTACACAAGATTATCTTATTTTTATTATTAATCTGATATAAGTATGGTGGTACTTCTGTCTGCTTCTCTAAACTGCTGGAGTGCCGATCACCATCTACTGTAGGTAAGGCACAGTAGATAGTTCGGATAAGTATCGAACTATCCCTTTAAGATTACACTAATATTCTGTCTCGTTCGTCTCTACAAGAGATGGGAAAACCTTATGAAGGAAATGTGGCTGATATGTTTGTCATGCTACAGCCAAGAAAAAGCGTAACTGACATATAGCCACAAATGTCTCAGTGCCAGACCAGCATTAGAGCACATTGTACATGTGGTTAGTTTAAGGAACCTTTCCATTTATGTCAACCCTACCCATCCAACACCTAGCTTTACCCAGTTCCTCCCCACTCTTTGTCACATTTTCTACCCTTCATCCCTTATTTTATTACCCTCTTCCTCATGCTGTGTCCCTTTAGTAATTTGCCTTAGCAGTGATAGAGAACTCCCTCAGTAAACTCTTTAACCTCTCTTGGTTCACTGCCAGTTCCTCTCTATAAGTTGATCCTCCTGCTTTTCCCCTCCTTTTGCAATGCATTGCCTTTCATTGTAAAACAGGAAGTGTCTTTGTACAGCCCCTAAGCATCACTCCATCTTACTGGCTACATTTTCACTTGTAAATCCCATCAAACTAATATTTTGTATTGATAAAACCAGCGTTCTGGAGAGGTAGTTTGTCTTCTAGCTGGACTAGTACCTCCTGTTTTACAGTGGACTTGGCTACAAATAAAGCTCCATAGTCTGTAGTGGCTTGACCCACCCTATAACGGTGAGTAGGTCTCATGGCAACCGACACCGTCCTTTTCTCCTTCGCCCTCGCTTGTGAGTCCATGGGGTAGATGAGGAAAGGAGGCCACTCTAAACTCTTTAAGATGAAGCCAAACTGTATGGTGAAAGGTTCTCTTCTCCGCAGACCTGATTGTTCCCCTTCGCTGCTGCTGTCATGAGTCATTTAGTGATATTCTGTGTGGTGGTAGAGGTTAAGCCTATGTTTGCTTTTCTGTGAAGTGGTTTTATGTGGGGATCTGCGAAGATAAATGGAAATGTATGACAGAGGAAGCTATAGCTCTCACCTCAGGTTCCTCAGGACATGACCTCTATTGTTTTATCTGGTTTGGAAAAATATCGCCCTTTCCTCTGTTATGCCAAATTGAACTAGTGTCCTTGGCAAACTCTTCTTCCAGACCCTGCTTGTCCTTCTCCTTTAAAGACAGCCCTTCCTTTTCACATTGGTTGCCCTCAGAGTGAACACCTAAGGTGTAATAACTACTTGGCCTTGTATTACCCAACGGTCATGCTTGTCCAATGATGAAATTAGCCTGCCAGGCTATAGAGTCCCAGATTAACTCCACCATGTGACTCAAGAACACATAGGTTCAGTTTATATGTCTTGTTTTATTAATTCACACTGGGACAGGAAAGAGAGACAACTAAATTTTTGAACTTCTTCACAAATGTCTTATCTACTCCTTCCCTACTCCTTCCCTTGGTTCGCACCAAGGAATCTCTAATAAATGTCCAAATATTACAGGACGGATGAGAAGAAATAAACCTATGGAAAGGATGCACAGGTCTGACACATGACACAAGTGATTCCTTGGGCATGTTTCCACTCCTCTATGAAAGATGCTGAAGCACCATAGTGACACTTGTTGGAGCATTTCATTCTGCATTGTTTGTGGGACCATATTGTTCCACATTTCACAAGTTTATTAAAAAAGCAATCTGGAGCATTTTGTTTCTCCAAGTACTTTACCCCCTTCTTAAAGGGTTTAATCCCCAGATTGGTTCAGAGCAGAACACAGAGCCATGACTGTGTGCACTGGACCTACGCCAAAGTCTTCCACCAATTCCATCCAGATGAACTTGACTGCACGGGACGTTTAAAGGACACGCTGCAGAGACATAAATAACTCTCTCAAGTCAACCAGTTTCATTTATCGCTCTTAGCTTCTGTAGCAAATATCTCCTCCCTAGCCATAAGTCTGCTCTTACTTGCCCTTGTCACTGTGTTACAGTTTGAAGCAACAACACAGAGAGAAATTGAACTTAAAGACACATGAATTTAAAAATATATTCTGTCTGATGACACAAGCAGGGCAGGCAAGCAAGAGCTGAAATATGCAATCATGGTGTGTGATAGTTTGATGTGTTTTTCTTTCCAACTGCAGATCAATGCTCCAGACTGCATTTGATTGAGCTGTATGAATAGATTGATCTTAGACTTTTGCTTATTCGCACCGCGTTTAATTTCATCGCAATTCTTACACTGTTTTCAATCTCTCTCCCTCTGTGATCATCTTGAAATTTGTAATCACAACCCTTTGTATTGGTGAACATTTCTCCTTCTCCCCTTTTCCCTAATTTTCCTGTCTCTTTGCCCAATTTCCCGCACCGTCTCCCAATGCTCTCCTTTCTTTCCTCTGATCACTCATTCACTCACTCCTCTCTCACTGCCCCCTCCTGCAGCCATCCACTGCCTGAAGCTGAGTCGGACCCATGTGGATTGGCACAGCGTGGATGAAGTTTACCTCTACAGCGATGCCACCACTTCCAAAATTGCACGCACAGTCACCCAGAAACTGGGATTCTCTAAAGGTCTGTAATTTTCATTATCTTTCCAGATAATAGGGTGGACAAGATGTTCCCTAATCATGCTGTATATGTGTATTTGTACTTGTATCAGTAATGAAATGATTTGAAAGACACTGTTAGAAGAGTTAATAGCTTAAATCATTTGGTCAAACTGTTTTACTCTCACGACAAGGTACTCCCTTATTGTACATATTACTACAACAATATATATTATAATACAAAATATGATCAGAGATTTAAATACTTTTTTGTGTACATGCACCTTTTTTTCTTTACCTGCACCCAAACTGAATCGTTTGGTGTATTTCTCGGCATTTCCACTGCAGCCAGATCTAACTGGAAGAAATCCAACATTAGCCACTGTGACATTTTCATTTTTATGACAATTCAAATATGAAGAAATCATCAGTGCGTCATAATGTAATTTGAGCCGACTTTCCCTTTGATTTCCTCAGGAAATGAACAGTAAAATAAGTTGTAATTTGCACAGTCATAGTCAGGCTCACCATGCACAGGGTGACATTGAGTATTTCAGCAAACCTCTGAAGGCAAACATTTATTTATTAAATTATGAGAGTTAAAAAATGAGGACATATTCATGATAGTGTCCTTTGAGCTGACTTTCCTTGTGCAGTGAAACTTAAAATTTCCCTGTGGTCACAGGAACATTTTGAGCAGCAATCCATTGTGCTTCTCTGCAAACCTCATATGGAAATGTTTTTTATTATATTGGGACTTCTTTGGTGATGGCACATATTTAGTTCAATTTTTCAATTTTCAATAAAGCACAATATCACTAATCCCAATTTGCCTCAGAGGGCTTTACAGCATACGACATCCCTCTGTCCTTTGGACCCTCACAGCAGATAAGGAAAAACCCCAAAAAAACTTCTAACGGGAAAAAATACTTTGTTTGTTACTGCATGAGAAAATGTCCTCGGCTTCTCAGTCAGATCCAACCCTCTTGCTCAAATTAGTCACTTCTGGCTGCAACAAAACAAGATGGTGATCGACAAATTGCCAAACTCATGGCTTCAAAACAGCAGTCCACAAACCAGTGTGTGATGTCACAGTAGCTATGTCCATTATTTTCCAGTCTATAGGCCAAACTCAGGGTCAGATAAGACAAAGAGTCTACAGCCACGCTAGCGGTGAGGCTATACTTAGAGCAATGGTTTGGGCTTATTGCTAATGTCAGCATGCAAACATGCTCACAAGGACAATGTTAACACATTGCCATTTAGCAGGTAGTAATTATCTCGGTCAGCATGTTATGTTGTGTGTTAGCAAGCTGACAGTTGCTAATTAGCAGTGCTGCTGAGGTGGATTGGAATGTTAATAAACATTATAAATATTGGACAAAGTGAAATTTTGACCTGATGATGGTGTTAAATGAGCACTCAGAGGATCACTTAAGTTAGAGCAAATCATCTTGAGGGGTCTGTACCTCATTTCAACGACAACAGATCAACATTGCCCTCCACAGAGCTAGCATGGCACAAACCTTTACTGCTTCCTTGGTTCGTGAGATACACACCTGTTCCCACTTTTCTGCTCATCTAATGCAGACATGTTATAGCTGCATTCACAGTGTGTCACCATCTGCTATTATTAAACAGTAGTTTAAATATGGCTGGGTACAGTTCAGTCTCTTAACCGGATTAGCCCAGAGAATCACGCAGTGTCCATCTGCTGTTCTCAGGGTCTAGGTTTAATCAGATGGCCCGAGTGTAACTGAAAAGACGGCAACTGCAGTTTGACCCCGTGTCTGATGTTTGATCTGTATGGATGACTCTAATCTGATCCACAGTCTCCCGGCCCCGCGGTGCATTTTCATCTCCTGCTCGCAGATTATAAGTGTCGGAGCTGGCACTGACGATGTCAATCTCCCCTGACACACAAATACTCAGTGTTGGGAAATCTCCTTAGTGCTGTCCAGACAGCAGCAAAGTCCATTGGCTCCTATCACCTAGCCGCACAGCACATGACTGCACCAGACTATAGATTCTAAATAAGGACACACACTCAGCCCTCCAGTCACATTTCAATTGCTGGCACGGAGTCTTGTGCCACTGTTATACGTAGCAGGACTTTTTGTCTCACCTACTGGCCTGTTTGGACCCAGAACAGCACGTTACTTAAACACTCTCATGTAGATATAGATGTAGATTTATATCCTTTAGTAAACAGTGTGGGAATGTGTGTATTAAGCAGTGCAGTACAGATATGACTGTGAAAATGTTTTCTTATTGCACAAAAATCACAAGCAAACAGCCAGGTATGATGGATAATAGTCCAATCGTGTCCTCTGTCCTCTTCCAGCCTCCAGCAGTGGCACACGGCTCCATCGGGGTTACGTTGAGGAGGCCTCACCTGAGGACAGACCCCCTCAAACTACGCACATTGTCTTTGTGGTCCATGGGATTGGACAGAAGATGGACCAGGGACGCATAATTAAAAACACTGGAATGTGAGTTTTTATAATTTGTTTTATGTCAGCAGAATTGCTCACTTCTGTTCCGTAGACTTTACAAAGGGACAAAAGCAGGTTTCAATTTATTTGCACACAAACCAAATCCAGTCTAAGTAAAGAAAAACTCTCCCTTTGATGATGTAATATTTGTCATGTTTGTTTGCTGTTCCCTTTCTCTTCTTTTCCAGACACGGTCCGTCTCTCACACTTCTCACCCTGTCACTGTGTTTGTCCTGTGGCTTTTATAGAGACGGCTCACTTCTTCTTTCTTTTCACTTTGTGTCTCCGTTTGTCACGACAAAAGCGTGATAACATCTTGTGCTTTTAAACAGTTGTTAAGTGTCCCGTAGCATTTTCAGTAAGTTCCCTGACCTTTTGATTAAGCTTATATTACCTGTTGTGTTTTTATTGCAGGGTTTTAAATGTCAACCTGTCTGGCCAGTTTTTGTGTTTACTTTACTCTCTTTCAGTAACATTGCCAAGTATGTAACTAGTGAATTTATGGAATGCCCAACTACAGTCCTTAAAGAAAATATTGTCTCTGCTCATTATGTAATCGCAGCTGTTGTTAAAGCATTTTGATACAGGGGGCATATTACTGCATTAACTAATTTACAAATGTCTCCAGTGACGGTGCTAGACTGTTTCAAATGGGAGAGACAGGCTTAGGCCACATGCAATTTTAGGGGTATCATACCATCACCAGCGTCCCCACCACAGGTTTGATTCTCCAAAAGGCTGATGATACACTTATAGCAATAGAGTAAGTAAAAGCTAACATTAGGCCATAAACAAACTACACCACGGTTGCATGTCATCGAGCTAGTTTGCTGTCTCTGTTAAGTAACTGTCCATTAGTCACTCACTCTACAGCGGGAAACGGCATCTCTGTGATGGAACTTGACACATTCGCGAGTCACTTGCGTTCCACTGAGAATGGACCCACAACCCACTTTTGGACCGCGACCCACCAGTTGGGAACCACTGCCATAGAGAGAATCATGAATATTTCTTTAGCTTGTTCTAACCACAGACCTTATTTCAGGCATCTAACCAAAAACAGATTCAAAAATTGACTTGAGGATGAGGGAACTCTTAAAATGTGAACTCTATAAACACAAGAATACTACTTTATTTATCACCACCCATGAATATTCCTAATAATTTCCCCTCTCTGGGGATAAATATGGAATGAAAAATGTATGAAAATATTCGCCACAGTTAGCAGGGCCAGAGGGGAGTCCAGGTTTAATATCACAAGAGTGTTGGCCCCCCTTAAAACCGCCATTGAACGTCTCACACTTTTTCCCCTCTGCTTTGTTTGTCCAAGGCCGCCCATAGTGGAAGCTATTTCAGGCATTCCTTTTGACAACACTGCACCTGCAGCTTTTGTGATTTGTCCCTCCCTCCACCCCCAGCTTTCTCACCCTCTTTGTCTTCTCCTGCTGTTCTCTTACTTTATACACGGTATTATTAAATTGCCTTCAGTACGGCAGCCAAGAAAGCACAATGCATCAAAACTTTGGGGAAACACAAGGGAACAGTGAGACATATTTGCCTGATATATTGCATTTAGTGAGGATCTGCAGCATCAGCAGACTAGAAACACGTATGCAGCATCAGGGAAATATTTTTTATACTGTTCTGCATGGATCTAAATGAACTGTATTTGTCAAAACAACTGGGACACGGGCTGTCTCTGTATTTAAACGCAAGTAAACTCACCAGTTACACGAATGTCTTGAATGCTTTGAGCACCACAAACAAAAATATATTTCTTCCCATATTATTAGGGTGCTGGCACAACTTGTAGACATGGATGTCTCACAACTTTGGAACATTAAACCGAAATTGTCAGCATGATCTGATACCACTAACTGATCCTTTAACCAGCCTGATGAGTTCTTTTTGTCTCTCACAGGCTTTAATGAGGAACTCTGTCACAATATTAGATCTCTGTGTAGATCTCTATGTAACTTCCACAGTGGGGAAGTTACAGTGACAGGCCACAGCAGTCACTTCTGCCGTAAGAGACCTGAAGGAGCAAATTATTGCAGTGTTCTTGCCTTTTTTAAAAGTGAAACTCACTGCAGCTCATTTTGGTATAGGCTGTTGATCAGTTTTGAATGTTACTTATGCAAGGCACAGTCCTTTTCTTGTTTTTGTGTTAGTCTTATGTACTGTTTAAAGACATGACCCTGAGTGGCACCACTGTTCTGGCCCCGGCCCATGAAGCATTACAGGCAGTAGTACAGAACATGCGGACCAGAGCCATGTGTGTCTCTGTGTCACACAGTTAGCGTCGGGCCACTGGCTGTGGCTTAGGCCGGCTAAGCAGGTAAAGTAGACCAAGTCAAGCTGCAGAGCACTTTAAGCCCACTCCCAGCTCCCTGTGGATTACAGCACACACACTCTCCTCAGCCAAGAGGAAAGATCAACCTGACGTGTCTAGCCAGCTTGTTTTGTTTTTATTTTATTTTTAACCCGCATAATTTCAGCTCTGTGTCTCTCTGAGTGTCGATGTGAAAGAGGAAATTGTGGGCTGTTATTATGCTCTAAAACAAAAACAGTCTTTTCAAAACCTTTTGTAAGCTAAACCTATTAAGTCAAAGCCCACTGCCCAATTAATGCCAACCTAAGAGCTGGGTGCTCCTTATGGGCGCAGCACAGAGAGCTCTGTAATGCACCACTCAGGAGCATTTCTTTCCCCGCAGACACACTAGCCTGCAGATAGTCCTGTCAAAACCTGCATTAGGTACTCCATTCTCAAACCAGCCACCTAAAAGCCACTCTCAGGCTCCATTTACCCACGTAAACACCCTACCTCACCCTCACTCTTTGTGTATTTCCTGTGAGCTATTGCTGCTCCATATAGGACGAGGAGCAGCCATTGTGTGCGTGTGTGCTGCATCAGGGAGTAGCAAAATGGGCGTCATTCTTCCCCTCCCGACAGTCATTAAAGTCTGCGAGAGAACAAGTCCAAACACAGACCCTTTAGTCAGTCTGAAGCGAGGCTGGATATACGTAGAGGATGTTACTCATCCGCTGAACCTGTCATTATCATACACTGCTGCCCACACGATGATGATGGCATTGTTTCTAAATGAAGCACTTTCCCTGCATTTTGTACCTGAATGTTTTGGTATATTAACCAAAATATGCACCATAAAGTAATAAAAATGTGAGCGTGCACTGTTGTCCTCATACACTTGTGTGGTTTTTATTGTTATGTGTCTATTCAGGCTGAGGGAAGGTGTGCGGAAGATGGAGGAGAAGCACTTTTCAGAGCACAATGACGAGCACGTGGAGTTCCTGCCCGTCGAGTGGCGCTCCAAACTTGCACTGGATGGAGGTAAGTGTGTGTTTTTGAGACTGCGGGAGCCTGCGTATATGTGTTTACTTTGTCTGTTTGCTTTGTGCTGTAAGTGTGAACAGTTTAAGAGTGTTATTGTAACTCTGTACATGGTGGATGTATTTAAGTTGTTCAGTTTTCCTGGTCTAATGAAAAAAGTCAAGGAAGCATAGCCGGAGTCATCCCTTATAGAACTTAGTATTTATATAGGAGTGACAACAGCAGTCGTAACCTCATGACAGAGTCCTGCCCGGGTCTACTTTTCAAGACCCACTCCTGAACTGGCACAGCAAAGTGCAATACCCCTATAATCCTATAATAACCATGCACTGTTCAAATAATTTTGTAAGGTAGCACATTCAAAGTGATCATTTAGGGACTGTTATACGTGTTAACCACTTGACGATACTGACTCCTGTGTGCGCACGGCGAGAGAGGAGAGGGAGAGACGCTGTGCTGCTGCCAGAGGAGCCACTGAATGAGTTCCCTTTGAGCTGTAACTAGCTAAGAGAGTCTGAGAAGTCCGGGGCTGTTCATAAAACATTCAGGACGCCACAGTTTATTCCACACTACTGAAGCTGCACCTCTTTTTGGAGCCACCGCAGTGTCTGTAATAATTTTGACGACAAGCCACAATATCGCGAGTATCACGATATGAATTTGAGCTGACCGTGTCAATCCAGTCTGAACATTATTATCTTTGTAAAGGTTGACTTTATGGCTGAGCTGTTACATTGGATTGCAGTAGCTTTTATAGCCAATAAAGTGGCCACTGGGTGTATGAATTTAGGCACCATCATGTTTCATACTGTGGTATCGTTGCTTTGTTTCTGTAGATACAGTAGACTCAATAACACCTGACAAAGTGAGAGGACTGAGAGATCTTCTCAACAGCAGTGCCATGGACATCATGTACTACAACAGCCCCCTTTACCGGGATGAGGTGAGAGTCACACACTTCAAGAAGTTAGAGTTCTCTGAGAGCCGCTATTTCTACTGACTCCACTCGCTCGTCTCCCTCAGATCACCAAGGGCCTAACACAGGAGCTAAACAGACTCTACACACTATTCTGCTCCCGGAACCCCGAGTTCGAGGAGAGGGGAGGCAAAGTGTCCATCGTGTCCCACTCCCTCGGCTGCGTCATCACCTACGACATCATGACGGGGTGGGATCCTGTGCGCTTCTGTCAGCAGACGCATCACGCTGTGGAGGAGGGGCTGGACCTGCGCTGGATGTCTTACGAGGAGAGGCACGTTGTGGAGCAGCTGCGGATCACGAGGAACAGGTAGATGTAACTTTTGATATACCATACCTAGCTGTTCATACCTTTCAAACCACTCCAAATTCACTATCTCCATTTTTTTCAGACGGTAGGTTCTGTTTCCTGTTTGTTTTTGCGAGGCAGCAGGGTGTTGTGACGCCACATGGTCAAATGAAAGCAAAGAGGCTCTTAATATATCTCCTCTACACCACCCACCTAAGCTATGCTATCAGGGAAGTTTTCATTTATTATTCTAGTTTATGAACACTCTCTGTCCCTTTCTGTTTCTGTTTCTGACAGGCTACAAGAGCTGGAAAATAAACTCCTCATACATGAGGCCTCAAAAGCCCCAGCACGCCCAGCTCTCAAATTTAAGGTGAGATGCTCGGTCATTTTCAACATTCTGTATGTGTGCCATTACAATATGGCCATCCACAACTTCTCACAGTGGACACGGGGAAAAAAGTGTACTGAACTGTACTGCTCGGTAGAAACTGGGCTTATATCATCTTTGCGCCTTGTGTCTCTCAGGTGGAAAACTTCTTCTGCATGGGTTCCCCTCTGGCGGTGTTCTTGGCTCTGAGAGGGATCCGTCCTGGTACGAGCTGCCACCAAGACCACATCCTGCCCACCCCCATCTGCAGCAGGCTCTTCAATGTCTTCCATCCCACAGACCCTGTGGTCAGTCTCTCTTAACTGCCCCAGCCCATACAGACACTCTCTCTCACTCACTGTAACACCAAGTCAAAATTTCCTACTCTTAATTATTTGCAACTTCGCCCACACATATTAAGGGTGAGATTTATAAGTGGTAATATGCTGTTTTTATTGCACATTTCCCACTGTACTCGGCTGATGAAAACAAACCTTTGCAACTCACTCCATCAGATGTTGAAATTATAAATGTGCATGTATACATTTCACACCTGGAAGTCATTTCTCTATACTGTAAGCTAACTGAAGTTTTATTGCTGTGTTCAGGCCTACAGACTGGAGCCACTCATCCTCAAACATTACAGCAATGTCGCACCTGTTCAGATACACTGGTAAGAACTTAAGTTTTAAAACTCTTGAGTTGTGCATCCATTGGAACTGCCATTTCCTCCATCTCAAGGTCTGATTCACAGAAGATATTACAGCACAAAACGGCAATAAAATTCTGCAGCTGAGTGCAATTTGCCCCCTTTCTGTCTGATTACAGTCATCCCTGTGGCAACGTATAAATTCCACCTTTGCGCTAAGAGCACATTAGGCAGAGACAGTGGCATAGAGAAAAAGAAAAGGGAAATTTTTAGACTAAAAGCTACAGGTCCTGATGAACAGGCGTGCCCTGTGACAGAGAAAAATGATAGACATGACGATGTCCAGTGTCGTCTTTTTAAGTCTTGTATAGAGTCCATTTGTCCCATTTTCTTTCTAGTTGTACTTCTTATAGTCTCAGTATGTGTGTCAGTTTCTCCATTAAAAAGATTTTGTCACAATTGTTAGCTACTGGTCCTTCGTTGGTGGCGTTTCTTTACCCTAGTTCCTAGTTATAGCTTTCTTGCTTGCTACCAGCAATATTTTGATCAAATATCTATCACTAGCAATAACATTTTCTTCAGAAAATGTACATAGATAAAGCAGCAAGCAACTGTTAGGAACCTCATATCCTAGTATGTGCTTAGCTCGTTACATACCATTTCCCAAAATACAGTTGTTTTTTTTTCACATTTCCAAAAAAACATCAGAGTTGTCTACATCAAAAGACCCGCACTATTGCTAACATGAAGGCTGCGTTTCACCTTTTGCAGCTGCTTTGAAAATTACAGCCTCTTTTTGTTTATTTGTGCAAGATTAGCGGCCGCAAAAGCCGCACAATCCTTTTGTTAATTTGCCTAAGAATGTCTTTAGAGTATGTTCTGAGTGTTTGTTTTTTTCTCTATCAGGTGTAGCGCCACTAACCCCACACCCTACGATGAGATCAGGCCTACTTTCCTGACCCCGGTCAAAGACCCGACATCCGACACTGAGAGCATCCCCAGCCCGAGCACGTCTCCTGTACTCGCCCGCAGGCACTACGGAGAGTCCATCACCAATCTGGGCAAGGCCAGCATACTGGGTAAGATAATGCCACCACTTCTCATGATTGATGATTACTATATGCCAGTCCAGAAGTTGTAATATTCTTCAATAAAACCACATTTAACTTGTGAAAAATGGGAAAGAATAGACTACTATGATGAAAGGTGTCTGGGGTGGAGAAGAAAGGATTTTCAGTTTTTCTACAACTGGTACTGGGAAATAATATGAGCTGTGACAGCCCAGAGAAAGAGCTGAGCCAATAAATTTCACCCTGGAGATTGTCCTTATACCATAGGTGAAATCCATTCTCCCCTTTGAGGTTCAGTTTTTAAAGTAATGTGAGATGCTCAGTATGTCAACACTGCCACCATGTGGAGAGATTGAGAATAGACTCTTACACTTTGCCTCCCCTGTACGTTGAGATAAATTAAATTGAAAATAAAAAGAGGAAGAGAAGCCTTCTGCCAGCATGTGACATTTTGTTTCTGTCTTTCTACCATACTTCATGTAGGAGCGGCGAGTATAGGGAAGGGCATCGGAGGCATCCTCTTCTCACGTTTCTCCCGCTCCAACAGCCAGCCCTCAGTGTCTTTAGGCCTGGACGTAGGGACAAACACTGAGGAGGAGGAGCAGAAGCGGACGGAAAGCCAGTCAGCATATGGCCTCTCCACCATCATCCGGCCAACCTCACCCATCACTGACACATCATGTTAGTTCCCTTATTTTAACACAATCATTAAGGCAAGTCTCATATTTGCTGGTGGGCGTAGAAGGCGTACAGATCATAATGTCTGTTTCTGTCTTACAGTGGAGCTGGAGCGGCGCATCGACTTCGAGCTCCGAGAGGGCCTGGTGGAGAGTCGCTACTGGTCGGCGGTGACCTCCCACACAGGTTACTGGTGCTCACACGACATAGCACTCTTCCTGTTGACCTTCATATACAAGCAGAAGTCGATACCCTCCGACCCAGAGGAAGATGCTCCGGATCCGGACTGAGGCAGCACATTCGTCACAACACATACCTGACACTTGAATGGTGTCTTATAACTCTGAGGCAGACGTGTCACCTTCTTGACAAGACACAAAATAAACCTCATTTATTTTCATGCACACAAACTGCTCAGACACACTAACATCCTTTTTCCCTCCTACATCTCTCCATGATCCAGATCTTTGAACTCTTGGGAATCATTGGTGACAAACTGACTTCATTCCAAGATGTGCATTTTGGTCTCTTTTTGTGTAGTTAGTACACAATCGCACACCCTAAGGGTGACAATGTTGGACAAGGAACCCCTAAGGAGGTGCACCTTTTGCCAGTATGACCGCAAGCTACAGTATAGACACGGAATAAGAGAGGAAGATCGTCCTAACGTCATCCCCAAGTCTTCAACCTTAAACAGCCTGTTGACAAAGTGTCCATACGTGTCCTGTTCATCGACGCTTAAACCCCGACTCCCTCCCACTGACTCATTTGGAGCCTTGTGACACACTTGCTTGACCCTCGGTCGCTGAGACTTCGGGTTCTGTGTCTGTTCTTTAAAAAAAAAAAACAGTGAGAAAAATAATTGTGAAAAAAAGTAGATTTGTCTTTAAAATGAATCTTTAGCTACATCTCAAAAACTTAACGCTAACAAGCAAATGCAATGCCTTTCAGATTTAGCCAAATAATATTACTCATGCAGAATATTTCTGTTTAGTTTTTTCTGAACGAAAACGTAGGGCATTATCCCTTTAATAATGTTTTAAAAGAACGAAGAATGACATAACAAACGTCATATTTTCAGTTTGTTTTTCTTCCTCTTCTTTTTATGTTTGCCTCTTCTTTTTTTTTTTTAACATAGTTTGACTCTCGAAATAGATATGCACCAAATAAACCACGAACAAACCACCACTTTTATACGCAGTCAACTAAAACAGAATTTCCGTTTGAGTAGCAGGCACAAAATGTCTCCGACTAACACACAACAGTTACAGCTGAACATCCTGCAGGACGTCATTAGCTCCCATGTGACATGTACTGTACATACAGAGGTTTACAACCACGTGAGGCTGTGTCATGTTAGCATCATTTAAGCTCTTAAACAAGGGCTGGACATGTAAAGTTATTTTCTTACACTCTGTTTATCTTTTCAAATCTCTCGATGATGTCATTTCCAAGTCGAGAGGTCTTTCCCATTCAAGCTAATGCTTCTATATCAAGGATGAGTTCTTGAGAGAATTTTCTGTGCTATATCTTTATATTACTATCCAGATGAAATCAGTGGTACTAGATGTATTTTTTCTTAAAAGAAAGAATTATTTTTCCAAGTGATTTTCAGGCTCTTGTGGATATAAACCTGGATCTCATCTGTGGGAAAATGGGATTCAAACACGCGGCCAAATAACATTCACGTGTCTCGCTTATTAGCTGCTTGGCGTTAGTCATTCTGAGGCGTACTCCATGACAAAAAGAGTAATTGGTCTAGGGTAAAAATAGCGTCTTTTTTTATTTTGAGGCGTCTGTGATTCACTGCACGCAGAAGTTAATTGTATGTCTTTTGCCTTTTCTTGTGACCATCTCACACCTTACTCATTTGAGCAACGGATATGTCAGCTTGTCTTTTTATCTGTGTGAAAGAAGGGTTTGTTTAGTCTTAAAAAAACATTGGATTTTAGTCCAAATTTTATTCCAATTTTATTTCAAAAAGGACAACCAGAGAGAGAAAATCCTGATTTTTATTTTCTAAAAATGTCTGTTGCTGCTTCGTGAATCTTGCCTTAGGTTTGTCAGAGCAGTTATTAAAAAATCATGATGGATCGCACAAATGTGGTCCTTTTAAAAACGCACCCGATAATGAAAATGTACTCACTTTGCATGGTGTCATATTTATAGTAAATGGATGTTGGAGCAAGAAGACATCGCAGAGAGTGCCAACACACATCTAAGAAACTGCTTTGTGTTCCATACTGAGCAGAAAACCGCTCATTATTGTTTATGGACTTCTAATGAAATCATTTCAAAGACATTTTGCAATGGATGAAGAAATGGAATCGCCCTCTGATTGGAATTAGTCACAAGTGACAGACTTGATTATCACCAGTGTCAAATTTTCCTCATCACAATATCATAGTCAACAAAGAGCTTATTTTTTAATTTGCTATGGTGCAAACTGCTGCATTATTGTTCCACACAATCAAGGGCTGTTGTCGACTTGTCCACCGCCGGATGGAATCCATTTTATTGGCTTTTAATGTCTGTGTTATTTATGCAAAAGGCCTACTGACTGAAACCAGGCTGCCTCTCGGATGACCAGAGAAGAAGGGGAAGTGGTGTGGAAGCAGGGACAAATAAGGCAGAGTGATGTGGGAGTGTTTATATTTGATCCGGTGGATCTCGCCCATTCATCAGCTATGAATTGCACATAAATTATCTAGAAAACAGCCCGTTGTTGATGTTTATTTTCACTGAGCATGTGTGACATCGCAGCGGTAGATACAGGAAGCAGTTGGCTTGCAATTTACTTGGGGACCTTAGACCTGTAAAGCAAAGGACAGATCCATTGTTGCCTCTCGTGCAGGTTCAGACAGCAGATATGTAAGAGTGGACGGACCATTATAACTATGACAACAATGTTCCTGCCAGTGTGTGTTTCCAAAATGAACTTTGCACATTTTCCGTTCTAGCAATTCAAGCACAGATTTTTAGCTGTGTTCACTGCTTGCAAACACAGCAACTAAACTGGAGAGCATTAAAGAAAACCTTGTACTTTTGACCACATGAGCATTTAATGCACAGCGTTTTGAATGACGACAGTATATTTTTCTTGTTAAAAAGCACCACAAGCGTCAGGGAAACGTCTACGGTTCTATGTTTTGTCGATTTGACACCAGTTTGAAGCCATTATTAGGTAAAAAAAAAAATTGAAATGTTCAGACGTACATGAGGAAGGGCCTGCAGCCATATGTAATCAGTCACTGAGTGAGCAAAAAGAAATAAGCATTAAAATTAATTGTGGGTGTTTTGAATTAAATGTGTTCAATTCGTGCTCTAACTCTGAATGGAAGTGTTTTCGTCTGTCCTTAGAGCTGTGCAATAACCCATGCCTGTAATGGATTCTAACTGCCATCCAAAGCACTGTATTTATTTCCTTTTATTAAAGCATTTTCTTTTTTTGGATACATTGACTTCTTCTTCCTAATCCGTCACATCCCATGGGTAATGATAGGGGGGGGGGGATATCAAAATTGGACTCTGCTGTCGCGTAGGAGGACGAGGAGGAAGATGGTCTCATTGCTCATTTCCAGACTGATTTTTGGAGGACAATAGAGCTATTTGTTCGTCTGCGACTCGGATCAGATTCTTTCCAAAGCGCCCCCCGCTGATGCGAATAACAAAGCTGACTTTGTTATTCACAAGCAGTCACGACTTCCATATGAGTTACTAGCTCTTTAATGCAGTTTTGCAACATCTGCAAAGGCAAGGGCTCACAGATGGGACCATTTAGAGCAAAAGTGATTGTCAGAAATAATGCATCTGGTACTGCTGTTCTCTGTTTGGCCACAAGAGGTCAGTCATCTATTGGTAATACTGGAACAAAGAGTCCCATTGACCATCTGTTGTCCAGTCAGTGCCCTTTCTCACTTCCTGTTTCCATTTATTGACCTTTAATTGAGCTATTTTTACACTTAATGGTATCATTTATGATTATATGGCTTTATCACTTACTTTATAAGCTTGCTAAGATAAAATATTGAATTGGCATAAAATATATAAGAAGTTTTACCCACTTAAATATCACCAGAAAAACTGATTGCTTTGTTCCAAAGATGACCCCTGCAGACAGTGTTGTACTCCTCCTCCCTCCTTATCCACATCAGCAGCAGCAGCCAAGTCAGCTCTCCTCTCCATCCGAATCTCCTGCTCTGCATCTGACTCAAATGTTTACTCTGCAATTAAAACACAGCCTATAAAAGGCAATGGGTCGGTTGCCAGACACTGACGACGGGGTCAGAACTGCAGGGGGAGAAAGAGAGGTTATAAATCGCTTTGATGCCGACCGTCGTCTGAAGGCCCAGATTCCTGAGCTGGAGGATTGGAGCTGAGCGAGTTCACCGGGGTGCGGAGCCAGAAACAGTGATGATTCATGGGTCTTTACTGCGGACCACTTGGAGAGTGTGGGCTGGAGTGTGTATTGTGCTGCTGCTTTGGAAAGAAAGGAGACGGCAACCTTTCTCTATCCCCCCCCCCCCCCCCCCCTCCTCAGCTGATCATTTGTTTGAATGCGCTCATAAAAGGCCATTACTCATCTACAGCAACCTGCAGATGATATTATCTCCAGTGGGGATGAAGAAATTTATGATCTTCTTACAGTGATGACATCATACTTTTGTATTCTTTTACAATAATCCCTAAAACAAATCGAAATTTGGTGCATAAGGAGAAGAAACATGAAGTTAGCCTGCATGAGATTATATTCTCATAGTGACACAGCTATATTCGGAGACTGCTGCAGACGGTTTTGGATGTCTGTCGTCTCTTGAGTTTCTGATACACTATAATGTTGTTGTGTGAGAGCTGATTATAGTTTGCACACGCAGAAGGAGTTTCATATGTGAAATCATGATGTTTGAACTAAGGATATTTATGTATTTTCTGCATTAAAAAAGAATTTGGAAACACTGGTACTTCACTTTCCATCTCATCATTTCATGAGAAGTCATATTTTTATTCCTTTATGTTACATTTAATGCAAATACTGTGATTTTATTACTTGTCTTCAGCTGTGCGTACCCTATAGGGTGTTCAAATTTGCATTTTCTTTCAATTTAAATTATATTTACATATATTTTAGCTGAGAACAAGGTGTCCCAACTGTCCCAGTGGGGCAAAATTTTGGGAAAATGCACTCACTCCTTGTACTTTTTGCAAATTTGTGCCTTTCACGTTTGGATTAGGCTCTAAAATACTTGATAACCTGTTAGCCGACACCTGTATCTGTCCAAGGATCACATTATTTTCGTTACTGTTCAAGTAGTCTGTGAGTTATGTCAGGTTATTTCACGTTGACACAAATATGTCCCAACTGACCCCGCTCTCCCCTATTTATCAGGCTCCAAAATAAGATTTTTATTGTAGATAAAGTGATTAAATAATATGCATTTATTTACTGCTAAACCCCCTCAGAGTAATGTTGACATACCTCCACCTGGAGCAGCTACAACATTAAAGCAGCTCCTTGAATATATGTGATGTGTCAGGAATGAAAGCAGATATCTGTATACTTTGGCTAATTTCTACGTTTCACAGTCTTCCAGTCAGGCTTTTAAGGGAATTAGTCCACACTGGAAAGAAAAATGGAGACGCAGTTAGTGAAATTGTAAAATTGACAAACCCAAACTGCCTTGTTATTTTGTGCTGTTCCTCCCGGGGCTAAAGACCCAGAGGTCCCTGGATGCTGCTGCTGCTGCTGCTGCTGCAAGGCTCTGCAGCACTATTGCCATAAAAGGCAGCTTGAGATCTTCACTGCGTGTCCATTATCCACATAGCGCTGAATTTTCGACTGTGGAGGGCTGCAGTTTGACAAAAGCTGAAATAAAACACACACACAAACCCGAGCCTGACCTTTTTTGTTCACATATATGTACCGTATTTATCAAGCTTAGCGTGACATTGAAGCTAGAACTCACATTAATGCCTGATTTTGGATATAGTTCTTAAAAGTTTGCCATTATTATATGTCAAGTACAATTTCTATTACTTGTCTGCTCCTGTATCCACTAGTTAAGCTCAATAATAAGATTTAACATTCAAGTAAATGATGCAAAATGATGGATTTCTGTAGCAACCTCCAACAGTATGTGAGGTAGGGGAGACCGGGGTTGGTTGGCACACTTTTATGTTGGAATATTCTGACCAACAGCAAATTGAAAGTTAGGTTCTCAGTTAATAAATGTGTTTTAATGGACATAAATGTTTCTAAAATTAGCTGATTCATGAATATAGCAACCAATAGAAATAATTTGAACATCGAATTTAAAAAAAAGAACCAGAAAACATGAAACAATTTATCACGTCACGCTGCAGCCACTCAACAAACGACCACACAAAGTTATTACTACTTCTACTGAAAGATCTGTACCTCTTCCACCTCTGTGTTAGCTTAAAATCATGCGTAGACAGCCCCTAATTGAACTTTATTTCTCACCTGAAGAGCCAATCCCCAGAGCTATGACTCGCCATGCAATATCTTTTTGGCCACTGTCTTTATAATGAGGGGATTGTGGGTTGTTTAGCTTTGGATAACCCACAGTAACCCACAATTCCCACTCACAACCGTCCCCATTTTTGGTCCCCTCTGTTGGGGTACCTAGCACACAGATCTGGTACTAAAAGGTGGAGCTGTGAACACTGCAGTCTGTTGATTGGTCAATAGAGGACGGTCACTCTGCTCAGGGCTGAGTTGTGGCTGGTTTTGAGGCTCATGTAACCACTGTTCATACCGTGGAGAGTTTTATTAGTAAACTGTAGCTATAAAATGAAAGGATGTTTTGCTGCCGGCAACTTTTAAGGTGGAACGTTAACTTGTAATGTTACTCAATGCGTAGGTTGACAACATGAATCCATCAACACACCTTAAATTTCACTGTGACAACTTTGACCATTACTTTAGTTTTTATATGACATACACTTTTAGTAATGAGTGGATCTTCAAGCGTATAAATTTCGGCCGGCTTATGTGAACTGCATATATTCTAATCCTCACTCGGAGAAAAAAAAAAAGTGTCGTGGGGCGTAGTTCCTGTGGGCTCCGGCAACACTAAACCCCTGAGCTTGCCTGAGAAGGACTAAATGCACAAACCCGCCATTTTTAAATATCCCATGGAGAGAGACTCTCAGTAGTCATGTTTCCATCAGCCTGTTTAGATGCGCATCTAGAAGTATCGCATCGGAAAATTATGATGGAAAATTCGAATTAAAATCCCCTGATTCGCACAAACCAAAATACGCTCGCTTTAGCCGGGTTTTGGTTGATTCGAAAAAATGTTGATTCGCAAAACGGGGGATGGAAACAGTTATGTTCGAATTAAGTCTGACGTAGCGCACCTCTCCATGGTGATATCCACACTCCGGGTCGGGAAGGCAGTGATGCATTTACAAGCTGGTTGCCAACCGCCAGAAAACGTAAAAGAAGAAGAATGCGAGACTTGTTTTGTTTCCGGTTCTGTGAAAAACTCGCGCGACTTCGTGGTTTTCACCAAAGTCCGTACATTTAATGGAAACACACAGGATTCGTATTTCATTTAATGCGCATTTCCCAATGATTCGAATCACTTTTGGATGGAAACATAGCTAGTGCAGCCTGTTTTATTTTGTTATGAAAATGTCGGTGTGTAACCTCGTTCTGTGGACGATACTTGAATAAATGAGGCGCAGACTGGACGGAGCAGTGAGTGACAACAACCCTGCCGACATTTAAGGGTACTGCAGTGGAAACGCTAGGTTCTAGGTACCATGTCTGAAGGGTACTGTTGGTTCCAAAGGTACCATACTGAAAGTGTTTAGTGGAAATGGGGCTACTCATTTGATAGAATTTGTTCTTTTGGATCCTTAACATTTCTATTTAATATTTTTGTTTCTATGACCTTAAAAGGACCAGAAAATAGCTGCGTGCCAACCAACCCCGGTCTCCCCTATTTAGAGACAGCAATGAAAAATTGTTTTTGACAGTTAATAAAAAAGCCGAATATCAGACCAAAGCAGTGGTCAAATAATGATAATAAAAACCATGACTTGTATTTTTACCAAGTGATGACCAAATAAAGGTCAAAAAGGGAGAAGTAACCCCCAATCCCCTCTCCAACCCCCTGACTGTGTGTGTGTGTGTGTGTGTGTGTGTGTGTGTGTGTGTGTGTGTGTGTGTGTGTGTGAGGTGACGGGGGGCCAGTGGGCGACCAGCACAGCTCCCAGTCTGAAAGGAAAAGTGGGACTGGAGCAGTGACGTTATCCGCTGCTGGAAAGAGGGAGGGAGAAAGAGAGGGACGGCTGGACTCCATTAAGCCGAAGCCTGCTGGAAAACTGTTTGGGATACTTCACTTCTTCTGCGACTTCTTCAGGGATTTCTTTCTGCTTTTATTGTCTGAAAAACTCTTCATACATGATTTAAAGAGGGGGAAGTTGCTCTGCACCGTGTAGTCGACTGTTTTAGTGGGGTTTATTTCGTCTTTGTGAAGGTGAGTAGATTTAAATGTTCGTCCTCAAAGCTTTGCTCGTGCGCCGCTGGGAAATATGGAAACGTTGCTCTCTGTTGTCCAGTTTCTGCTTTAAATAACTTAAATAACAACTGTTTTACTAATTTAAGTTGGTTATTTGCGTTTGGAGACACTTTAAAACTGAACTTACTCCTTTACCGACCGCCTGGGTGAGTGTGCATGTAGCCGGGAGCTTCTTGTACGGACTCTGCTTACATAATTAACCCCTCCGCCTATTTGTAACACAGCCTTTACCGTTATTTTTAACAGGTGAACCGGCACTTTCCCGGTGATAATAGCTACCAGAGGTGCTTGTTGAACTTGTAGCCGCCGGCCTGCAGCCTTTGTTCGGCCGTGTGTATTGACCAGACGGCTGTTTGTATCGCCAGGCCACTGTGTACCGGACAGGCTCACATCCCAGGATGACAGATAGGCTATAATGTAACTTTTTGACAGTGACTTCACACAACAGGGCGCGTCTTGTTCCCAGCAGAGAGCATGAGGAGAGTCACAGTGATGATGAGTTTATTCACCTTCATCCCTTTTCTTAATCATCCCTCCGGGTCAAATGTTCATTAGTGAGAAAAAATAACTCATCTGTAGTGTTTCTGTAACCATACAGCAATGTTGGAAGAGGTGCCTCCTACTTAACTTAAATAAAAGTGCCAATACTAGAATGGAAAAATACTCCATTATCAGCACAAGATGTGCTTCCAAAGCTTTACTGAATCAGTAGCTAAATATAGTAATAAGTATTGACAGTAATAAATAAAGGATGAACCTCTTAACAGGGTGTCTGCGGGTCTTTAATTTTTAAAATATCCCAAATTCAGTCTCATAAATACTTAGCTGTAAAAGTCATTAAATAGTCTCAATTAATAACATTTTATCTGATATAATTTGGTCATCTTTTGATTTATTTTTGTCAATGAGTCAAGCTCTTCTGCACAAAAGTCAACATTTCTGATGTTACAGGTCTCTAAACCTGCCACTGAACCTAACACTGTCTGTTTTTTAGGGGTGCAAAGATTCACCAAATCCAGGGTTCAGTTCAGACCTTGGTTTTTTAGCCTAGATTCAGATCTCTCTTTTAGAGCCTAGATTTTAGTTCAGACCTCTGTTTTTGAGCCAGGGTTCAGTTCCGACCTTGCTTTTCAAGCCATAGCTCAGTTTAGACCTCTTTTTTTGAGCTACGCTTCAGTTCAGATCTCGACTTTTGAGCCATGGATCGGTTCAGACCTCAGTCTTTGAGCCATGGATCGGTTCAGACCTCGTTTTTTTGAGCCACAGTTCAGTTCAGACCTTGGTTTTTGAGCCATGGTTCAGTTCAGACCTCAGTCTTTGAGCCATTTGAGCCATGGTTCAGTTCAGACCTCAGTCTTTGAGCCATGGTTCAGTTCAGATTTCAGTTTTTGACCCACAGTTCAGTTCAGACCTTGGTTATTGAGCTACAATTCAGTTCAGACCTCAGTTTTTGAGCCACGGTTCAGTTCAAATGGGATGGGTCTACGTGTATATTATTTTCTTTTTTACTTACCTGCAATGCTTGAATTAGAAAAAGATGATTTGCCCCCAAATCAGTCTTAAACTTGGCAAAAATGATCTTGAAAGGTCTTAAATACATCATATATAAGTATCTGATACCTGTAGACACCCTGTGTTAGGAGCAAGAAATAACAATTAAATTTTATATTGTGGTATATGTAGTTTTATAGTGTTGATATATATAAACATATCAATAGAGTGTCAACTGGAAGAACTGTGTATGGAGAAAGTTATCAGTTGAAAGTGTCTGTTTTTACCAAACCTAGTGTTTTGTATGCAAAATTTACAATTTGTGCCTACAATTTGTTTTTACTGTGCTCAGTAAATGCCCTCATTGTTTTAACTCCACACCTCCAGTGTGTGTGTGTGTGTGTTAGGCAGGCTTTTGACTATAAATCTGTAGTCCCAGTCCAAGTTGACTTTAACCCTGATGACATCACCATGACAACATCAGGGTTTACTATTACTTTGGAAAACTCCTCCACACAGTAAATGCTGAATAGTCAACTTATTTTGATGTGTCATATGGCTGGAGCAACCGGTATAGTAAAGGCTAATGATATGACAGAATCTAATAGTTGACACATTTTCTGTTGTCGTAGTTTCCACCCTTAGACCCCATCAAAGTGCTGGAAAGTATTGATGCATTCATGTATAAATCCTATTTTAATGGCATGACACATCAAGGTGGTGCCCAGTCCAGTTCTCTTGTATACCAGTGCATCGATATGTGAACTAGTCACATATTTTGAATGTAAAATCTTAATCTGAATATAGTATATGTGTAGTTCTCCTGGAGTAGAAGCATATGTTTCGAAGTTTAAGTGCTTCAGTGCTCAAGAACAGAACTCAAGTATATCTATTAAGTTAATTAAACCTCTCCTAAGTGCACACGCACAGAAATATCAGCCAGGGGTCTGATATCTAACAGGGTACAACTCATTCTCAAGACCTTGCATGCATTGCCTTTGCACCATATATTCATTTCCAGAGGGTCAAAGAGTTTCTTTATACTCCAGTGTGACAGAATATTAGCCGGACCTTCTCCCCTCCTGACTGTGGCTCTGTTTGGCAGGATGGCGCTGGACGGGATCCGGATGCCCGATGGCTGTTACGCCGACGGGACGTGGGAACTGAAGATGCATGTCACTGACCTCCACAGGGACGTGTCACTGAGGGTAACCGGGGAGATCCACATCGGCGGAGTCATGCTCAAACTGGTGGAGAAACTAGGTACGCACGCAAGCAGCTTATATAAAGTGTAATAAACAGGCTTGATCTTAGTCTTAATGGACTCATTTTTACACATGACAGAAATAACAGCAGTCAAATGAGAGTCTGCAGATTCCATTGCATTCCATTTGCAATGGGGTGGAGATTGTTGGCAGTAATGACAGCCCTTTCCTTTGACCTCTGACCCTGTACCATCCTGCCAAAGCTGAATGTCTGTGTGTCAATGGTGGATTTGTGTTATCTATTCATATTTGTTTGGCAATAAATACCCCCTTCTTTTCTGTGAAGTGAGATTTCACTAAGTAAACACCGCTCATCTATGCAAACGTATAAATGTTTCACAATACTGGCCAAAGTTAAGAACACACATTCTCTAAATTAGTCAAGGCTGGGAACTCAAAAGAATGTTTTCTGCCAGAAACCCTGGGAGAAAATGTATGAAAGCAGAGTTTGTGAACAAGCTATATTATTGTCTTTGGAGACTATTAAATGAGTTGGGAAATTTTGCCGTCTTTGACATTTGTTGCATGACACCAGCTCAAACTCCTCTTTCAGGCTGGTGGACTCGCCTCTCAGGGGTTAATATTCCTCTTTGTTACCCTGCAGTGTATATGGGTCAGTAACCCAAGGTATAAAGAAACCATACACACCTTCCCTCCCCCCCTCTGTATCACGCACTGTTCTGCAACTGCAGTTACGCACTTGACAAGTTTTGGGTGCAAGTAAGCATAAGAGTCCTCTGTTCCAGCCACTTGAACACTGCCCTGCTTCATGCAGGCTGGGGAGAAGTTCAGTGGTGGCGGCAGTGCGATTTGGGAGTGACAGTGCGTTGTGTGTTGATGGCGCTTGAACGCTCAGCATTCCTGCAGCGCTCCAAGGTTTTATTCCCTGCCCATGGTCCCGTTTTTAGCTCTCCTGTTAGAGCTCCACATAATTGAGGTCTTTGTTCTTTGTGGTTGTCTGTGCTGCTGCTGAGCAGCATCTACGCTAGGCGAGTGCAGTGTTGCTGCCGCGTGTGGGACGACGTGAATTCATTGGTCCAGCTCCAATCAAGGCTTGGCCTTATCCATTGTTTGAGTTGTGTTTGCACTTTTTGTTAAGGCCTGGTTGAAGGGTATGACCTTTCTTGATGTGACAACTTCTCTGAGGGGTAGTGGGAAAAGTCTTTCAGTGTGTATGTGTCATAAAAGTTGGATGAATAATGCAGAACAGTGTGGTAACTTTGCACTAGAGAAATCAAATCTTGCGTCATGTGTTTGAAATTGTATTGGTCGTATTAAAGTTAAATCAAGCTGACATGTTTTCAGCCATCATGGTTTCATGGGAGTTGGTTGTTTTTGTTTTCATCATTCCTTATTCCTGTTTTCCTTGTCTTAAGGATGTAGCTGTTTTGCTAATGACTTGTCCTCCAGTGGTCGGAGATCTTGACGTCTGCAGTTGACAGTAGTTGTGATTTGTTGACCATGGATGGTTGTTGGTTGCTGTTGCACCAAAAAAATAACAGAACGTCATGGGTGTGCGTGGTTGTTCCACTATCTTATCAAACAAAAACAGGACTGTAATTCCAGCCTTGGTTACTGTTCCTCAACATATTCAAATCCCCTCCACATTATTGTATTCCTACCACCATGACTGCAGTTCATCTTACTGTAGTATGCTTAGATATGTAACAGACCCTCTTAAAAGGAGCAGAACTGACATTAAACTGCTCTGTGAGTGTTTCAGAGTGTGTTTGTGCCTCTGAGTGAGTGTGGGGACATTTCATTTGACCGCCATCTCCCTCCTACCCTGAGTCAACAGGTTGTTTTCCATTGTAATCATTAACCCGCCGACCACATGAGTTTTCCACATGGCCACACAATGCAGGAAACTGTACGTTATTCACACGACACCCAATATTTTCTGTTTGGAACACTCAATGAAGATGTGATTTCAGTAGTCCAGAAATTTAATATTTTTTAATGAGTATTGGAACTTGATTTAGATTTGTCCAAAGAAATAACATCTTAAACCTGATTTTTGAGGAGAGATCTTCTTTTAAAAACCAACACAAAGATGTGTATTGATGTGTTAGTGTACAATATGATGCGAGAGGAAACAATCTGTATATGTCAATATGAGTTACGTTTAGAGATGAAAGAAAATGGTAAGCAAACTGTTCTAGTCCTTTTTGTGAGAAAAATGTTCAGAAACTGTAGACAGTAGAAACTGTCGAATGTCGCATGCCGTTTTTGGCTTTTGTCCATACACACATTTATAATATGGATCCTTAGCATTGTTTTATAAATGAGACCCCAGATCTTTTTCGTGTGTATGTATGTAACCTGTCTTAATACCTCTCATCTTTCACTGGCCCCGTTTTACACAGAGGTCCCACAATAGGGCCGTAATGAAGACTCGTCACCGAACGACACCAGCATGAGATCTTACATAGCATGCTGGCATTTCAGTAACAAAAGAGACGTGATGGGTGTGACGTGTAGCCCAACAGCGTGGGCAGCTAGCTTGAAATATCACACACACATTGGGCAGAGCTTTCAAAACAATAACATGGCAATTAAAATAATTTACTGTCCCTGTTATATGGTGGCTGATTTTGTCCTTTTTGCGAAGGGTAAGGAGCTCCTGGAACATACTGTTTTCCGAGTTTGTGGACATTTTGGTTGCTTTTCTTCCTCTTTGAGTTACATGCTAACTGCTACTTGCTGCTTTTTAAATCTCCTGGCAGTGGGTCGCACACATAACAAAACATCACACCCGTCCTTGCTGGCTGTCTCTTTTCCACGGACGTCGATTTAGCACTGTCACTACCTCCACTGCTGGCTTGAAGACAAGAAAACGTTTGTCCCCCCTGTCTGTGATTGTGCCTGTCATACAGAACAGTAGGACGGAATACCGGCGCGTCCTTCCCACCTTCAACAGGCAGTGTAAAAGGGGCAGCTGGTGACAGTGCTGCACAGTCCTCACTGAACACCTCTTAAGTGCTATCACATACCCACCGTTGTATTTGCTGATTGCTTGGATGTCATGGTTATAGACTTTGTACATGTGCAAACGTACATGCACATATACATGCTGCTGTGAGAAAGGACACGTAGATACCACAGAGTTTTGGCAGGCAGTGCGTCTGTCTCACATTGAAAGGACATCTTGGTGCAATGACAAATCTCTCTCTGTCCTTCCCCCCTCTCTTCCTGTCTCCCCGTCTCTGACACTCCAAAATGAAGGACCTCTTGTGATTCAGTAATTGCTTTCTGTGAGGCTGACGGTGCTCTGGATTTTTTCTCTATTAAACATTTGTTGCTGCATTTGTAGCTGTTTTCAGAAGAAGCATGTGTTTGGGTGGAAATGTTACGTCAGCCGTCTTCTACACAGTGTTCTCATTAGTAGTATTTGTGCATGTGTTTCCGCACGTGAGCAGGGTTGTGTGGGCAGGTGGGTGTGTCGCACCCACATGTATCCTGCATCTATCTTTCAACTCTTCTGTGAGCTGCAGGTCTTTCGTCCACATCGCAGGCTCAAATGGCCTTCGATAATGGATTAAATAGACAAATGCCAGGAAGGCACTTAGCTATTGATCACAGTAGTGAACGCTGCCTCCATTTCCCCCCTGCAGCCCTCCAGGAGAGCAGTATTTAAAGCCAGCTGATTCACCACCCCCTGGTCCGCCACTCCTGTAATCCCTTTCATCCCTCCTTGCTTACCATCACTGCTGCTTTCTCTGACTCTGTTGATGTTATCCAAATGTGGTGCTCTCCTCTCTAAAAGCCAATATTGCCATTTAGAAGGGAGAACAAGTATTGCACAAACAACATTAGCCGGCGGGAGTTTTATTGGATTTGAACGGATTGTTCCCAAGTTACATTGCATTTAGGTCTGGTAAACTGTGGCTTACAGTAAGTAATTAAACCTTCAATGTTTCACACAAATACACTGCTGTTTTGTACATGCTATAGGTGAAAAGGCCAGCTTTTTAAGCCACAGCCACACTAATAAGTTTTATTTCAAAACAGCTTTTTAAAAAGCAAAAACGATCTCCATACACACAAGCATTTTAGCGACATCAAAAATAATCTCCGTCCTAGAGAGCTTGCTCTGCTTGGGCCAACGTGATGGAACTGTTACTGGAAATTAACAGGAGTGAAGGCAGCAGAAAACACATTGGGAGTCACTGCAAAGCAAATATGGCAACATATTTGAGCATTACCTGCTAGCATCATCCATCGCCATGGAAGTTATTGCAGTGGGCAAAGAGTTTTTTTGCATCGAGTCTTAGAGTGTGCGCCTGACATCTTTTTTCAAATTTGTATATTTTCGTCAATGGTCAGCACCTCTCCAACCCTGGTGTGCGCTCCTCCTCTCTCTTCAATGGGCAAGGAGTACCCACACAAGAGGGACAAATTCACAAAAGTAATGTCGACCTAGCTAAAGTGTTTTCGCTTGACACATTGTAACTGATTCAGTGATACGACCCAATCAGGGAGCGACATGGGTGTCTGTGTCATCATTTTAAATAGTCCAGACTAAAACACAACCCTGGAGTTTTCAAAGTAAAGCAGGGTGAGCAGCTTTTTCAAAGTCTACATTTTAGAAGCTGAAGTAGTGTGGACACTCGGCTAAAAACGTAGCTATTAGAGAAGTCCTGATACTGAGCTCGAAGATCATAATCATAGCCAATCAGGGCTAACTGATTGGGATCGGCTATATTGAGCCATATAGAGCCCGATCTGATCCTTTGTTTTACATCAGCTGTCATACACGTGGTTCTGCTATCGAAGGATTCAGGCACATTGACTCAATGATTGCAGCCGTCATTACCCCTCCAACTCTCCTTCTCATCTCCACTCTGCACCCTGCCTGCCATAAAACACCACACACCATAAACGACATCAAAAAGCAGTTTGAGACTGTTTATGTTGTTTACCTAAGTTTTGAGCACTCATCGTGAGACACTTCACCGTGTTGCTGTCATCTCTGGTGCACGGTGTTTACCCTGGGCTGAGGGACTAAGCCACTACAGGTTCAGCAAAATCCTGCAAGCAAAAAGCCAATAATCGTAGTTTATTAATGTGGCCTAATCCGTGCAAAAGATGTACAGGTGACAAAATAAGCACTCAGTTTACAGCTCATTCAGGGGGACTAACAAAGGCTGCATCAAAGCAACAAACACTGGATCGACAGAGAAATTCCCTTGGGACAGTGACAAGGACAAAAAGATTAAAGAGAGGGTTTGTTATTTTGTACTTCATATTGTGGGGAAAAAACATTACAGAGCAGCTCGGATGCAGCAGTTTTTTTCTTAATGAATTGCAGAGCTATTCAGTTGTCAAGCATATACACTGGATAGATTTTAATAACTTAAAGTAGTATAGAGGTTTTTCTTTTTCCAGACAATGAGATTAGGAGATGTTGCTTTACCTTGACATGTTTCGACAGACAGACTTCAGTCTTCTTCAGAAGTGTCATCTCACGTATGTCGTAACGTGTCTTTATCAGCTGGTGTTTCGTTGAAGGCCCCCCACCGCCCGATGGTCTCTGGAGGAGAGAGTCCCAGGTGTGCAACAGTATGAAAGCCCCCTCATCCCGGTTGATGGTGTCCCTGGCCCGCTTCCTGATCTCTATGGCCTCCTTGATCCAACGTTTGAATTTGTTGCTTTCTGACCCAAGGACCTTCGCGTTGTCTGAAAAAGAAAAACCTCTGTACTATTTTATTGAGTAGACAAAATGAACCTAATCGAGTTATAACTATAAAGTACTTAAAGTGACCACTGTGCTGCTGTATTATCCAGGAAACCGAAGTATCGTATCGGGACTCTTTATCAGCAGAAACTAAGCATTTAATGACTCTGATCAGGGACAAAAATACTTGATCCTAACGTACCTAGTAGCAATAGTTATGCATTTTAAAATGAAAATGTATCTGTGTGGATGTAGTTTTAGTCATAATGACGCACTGCACGCCATGACCCTTGGGTCAAGGCTACATACTATCAAGACTGTCAAGCCTTTAGATAAGAGTAACATATCTTAGCTAATCGTGCAAGTCTTGGAATGAACAGCATGAGTAGCTAGTACATATAAATAATTGGTGAGAATGTTGTTACGTTTACACTACTGGAGGTACCCTGGCTGTATTGTGTCTGCTTAGCCTCACAAAAGACAGCTGAGGGTAGAGGGGCTGGATAGAGAGGAAAAAAGGAGGGAAAGAGAGAGATGGGGGGTGGCATATGGAGGGAGAAGGGCCTGAGCTTTCTCTCCCCGTCTCTGCCTTCTCGTTGTGACGTTAGCCATGCTGCTAGAATTCCATAAAAGTCTTCGATGAAGCAGGAAATGACTTCCAGGGTTTGGCATGTTGTTCTCTGGTCACTGCCGTCATCGCTGGATTCTCTGCTGCCTGCTTCATCCACCACCACCCCCCCACCCGCTTCTCTCTGTCAACTCCCTCTTTTTTCTTTCTCTGTTTTCACCCCCTTCTCTCACTCCCTCCTCTTCTAAATGTTTGACACCATCCTCTCTTCCAGCCACGTAGCAAGGCTTAATAATCAATAGAACACATGGAAGTACACATTGTTCATTTCTCAGGGTTTCTGAACCAGGTTCATGTACGCTGACTGTTCAATGTTCCATAAATAGAACTTGAGCAAACTAATTGGTCTGGTGTGACTCTGATAGTTCATGTGGTTGTTTCCAGTGAGGGGCCTGCAGTTTTTTGGCTGCCTTACCACCAGCCGGCCGCAGAGAACTTTCCCTGCATGTCAGAGAAAATGTGTGTTTTGTATTTGCGATGACCTACATATTCGCTTCGCAAGGGAATCGTCGAATGTCATCATCCCACATTCACTTCGGTTTTGTCAGAGCAAATCCTGTAGGAAATGTATTTCAAAGCAAGCGTAACTTTTTTTCTTTCATAGAATTGACTTCTGTGATTTAAGTGTTTCCTCCGATCAGCTTTGGTTTTCTAGATAATGCTGTACTTTGTCAACTATGTGAGTTCTGTGTCCTTCTCGCGATGCCAAAATGCTGTGTGCTGCAGGTTGTGGTGACCAGAGGGAGATGGCTTTGGTTCGACAATGGAGTGCAGGTTTCATTAGGAAACAGACGCGATTTAACACAGGATGCTGAACTTCCTCTGGGCTTTTTTTATGCGCCTTCTCCCTTGTGCCTTCCTTGATTCCCACCTTCCTGCCCTCTCAGCGTTTATGGCATTTTCTGAAGGATATGATTCTGCTGTGCCAAGGGTGAAAGATGGGTCTTCATTCCCTGCAGAGCATGAGATAAGAAGCTTAGATACTGTAGTTATATCTGTCTTGAGAGTTGCGATCATCTCTTTATATTTGATACTGCACACCAGGGCAGTGGAAGATTCTTTGATAGATGGCTATAACCACTTTCCCTCTCCTCGTATCAGCTTGCCCTGACACACGCTTCAGATATATCGCTGTGTGTAATGAGACTCATTGATTGCGACTGTGGAGCCATCCTAAATGTCTGGCATTATGAGGTGAGAAACGGCCTGGCAGCCTGTGCGATCGTCCAGCTTTCTAATCTCTCTGACAGGAAGTAGTTAGCCTAAGTAGCGGTCCTGCCCAGGCCAGAGCTTTCCTGTTTCACTAGCAAGATGCTACAGTGATTGCGCTGCTCTGCTCTCGGACTTGTGCTCACACATAGACCCTGAGCCTATATATTTATATACTAATTGTTTCTTATATATTTTAGCAGCCCACACAAACTAAAAGATTTTTGAAAGACGTAAATTATTTCAAGGCCTGTCACGACAATGACGTTATCGACTTATCCTACAATATATGTCCTTGATCATTTTGCTGACCTCAATATTGCCTGTTAGGTTTACATGCCTGTTTGTTCCTGTAGGAATGCATCAACATTTTAGGCAACATTATGCTAGAATAAACAGCTGTTTTTTCTCTCCACTCCTGTCTACTTGCATGAAAATAAAGAAGAGGCACAGTCCTGATAGTTGTTAGCTTGCAAACTCCTGGCAGTGAGCAGCAAAGTCCGTCGTTTGTAGTTTTACCTTCCAACAATTTCATCTTCCACTTCGTAAATCCACCAACAAACCGTCCGGCTCCCAGGCCGACCATCCTTGGCAGCACACCGGCCGGATTATGGAGGTAACTTTGGTGTTCCCGGCTAAGCTTGTCTGTTAGTCGCAAGAGGAAACACTTAGCCTTGACTAACGGGTGTTAAACTACGATATACCATCCCCAAAATAATTGCGATAAACGATATTTTTGTCATTTTTAAACCATTGTAAGAACATCCATTCAAAGAGCAATTAACCTTTAAGTCTTAAGAACATTCAGATATTGGAATATATAAAAAAAATACTATATTTCTTCCTGTCGGTATTCTGCTTGGCAGAACAGGCAGTGGATTGAAAAGTCAGTCACAATGTCACAAGTTACCACCTTATGAGGAGTCACTGACTGATGCTTTAGTGCTATGATAGAGAATTTAAAGGAGATGGTGTCAGGGAAAGATATCAGCCGTGATAGCCGTGCTATCCTAACTTACACACAGTATGAGGAAAAGCTTCTGTTAAGACTGAAATAAACTTTGACAGCTGTTAGTTTTGATGGAGCCCCTCAGTGAAGGGTCATGTGGGGACAGTATCAGCTGCTAATATCACGATGCATCATTCACAACAGGGTAGTAGGGTATTTGGAAGCCGTGGACACTATATATTTGAAAAGCACAGCGTAATCAATTTGCCATATTTGAAATATATCACATTTTCCTTTCCAGTTCGTTCTGTCATGGAAGGACTGCTTTGCTTGTTCAGGACGATCTAATTAGTTGTGTTTGGCATCTTAAAAATGCAGTGAAATAAACTTTCATGACTCCTCTGGGGAATCTGAAGCCTGTTGTTTTTTGTCCCTCTCACCTTCCTGTAGTGTCAGGCAGTGCAGAGGGTCCATCGGAAGGAAATGTTAGAGCGGCACATTGTTGTTGTAACACCACGCACCTGTGTGTCACTGGAGTAAACTGATATGGAGTTTTTGTCTGGGTTCTCCGACCAGATTTCATTCTTTTAAACGTGTCCCGCCTCCCAGCCTGTCTCTTTCTTTTACAGAGCAAAGCAGACGGAGAGTTGTTCGTTTTCATAACCAAGGGATGAGGCTTTATTAGGTAGTTGTGACAGAGCATAAATTGCTCAAATGGTTTCATTGCAGCTCTGTCATGCTTAAAGTATATGCTTACTGCTTCACTTTTATTTCATTTTATCATTTGCTCCACATTTGAATTTGTCTGAAAAATGTCTCAAAATGAAAAATCGTTACCATAAGTCATGAAAAATGATGCTATTTTGTCTGAACAACAGCCAAACAAAACACTAAATATACAATTCATAATAAGAATAAATAGTAAAAGCAGAACACTTTCACAATTCAATAGCTGTAATCAAGTTGTCGTAGTTGTACTTGCGCATTGATTATCAGATTATTGTGCTTATTTATTAATTGATAGATCAGCTAATTGTTTCAGTGCTGCTGTAGATTGTCTAATTAATAAACCTGGAAGCAGTTGTGTTTCGCAGTCTCAAGAAGTGTCATTTCACCCTGCACGTTCTCCTCAGGGTTTCTAGAGAAATATAGCCAGAAGCTGGGGAGCAACTGAGCTTCCTGTTCAGCTCTCAGAGGCATCAGCGGTACGGCTTATCACAGTCCTGAGGGGACGTCTGGCAGGCAGGATGCATACATGGATAGAAGGACAGATGAATATTGCCTGTCTGCTCCATTGATCTTAGTCCCAGAGTTTCTTTGTAATATCATTATTCCACCGGGTCCCTGAACACTTAATTGTATAAAGCTGTGTCAGGGCGGAGGGGGAGTACCCCCACTGTTTTGCTGTGTTTGTATTATGACACAAATGGATACAAACTATGCATCTCTAAGGAGGTTTCCTCTAATAGCCCTCCTGGCCTCTCCTAATGCATCAAAGCCAGGGCTGTTGTGCTCTTTTCTTACTCTAACAGGCTGGATACTCCCAGATTTCCTGTTAAGATTTCATACTTTTCGCTTATTGTCTTTTACTGGGTGCAGGGTCTGGTTCTGCTTTCACCACTTCACCTGTAGACCTCAGTTCTAGGTGAATCTCATCCTCTGGAGCTGCCAGGTGAACAAAGACCTGAACCATGATGCCCCAAAGCTTTGGTATGGCCCAACCTCAGATGAAGAGCCTGAGTGTTACAAGTGCTAAGCAGGGCTTAGCAATGTCAACAGTTAACCATTAATCGGTTGACTGCCGACAATATTTTTGACCGATTACGCATGTAGGTCTACAGGTTAACTTTGCCACACTGAGTTTACTGCACTGCACACCAACCAGGTCAGTGGAGCAAGCTACCAGTGATTACTGCTAGTAACGCCATGCCGTGGCAGTGGAACCCAGTCTCTGGTCTTCCCCCACATCACCCCAGTGAGGAAGCGGCTAAATTTTCAATCGCAAACCCCCTTTAGCATTGTTATCTGTGTTATCAATGTTAGCATAATTAGCAGTGTCAGCCCCATGAGGGGTGCTAACATTGCTAATAATGCTAAAGGGGGTTGCGGCAAAAAATATAAGCTGCTTACTTACTGGGGCTAGTTGGTGGGAGACCAAAGGGTGGCCGCTATGTTTCTGAAGCAATGCTGTCCTGCCATCGGAACGGCGTTACCACCAGTAATCTCCAAATGAGTGGCGCCACTAACTAGCTCCCACCCAAGCCAGGTAGGGCAAAGTGCTTAACAGTCAGCAAATTTGCAGATCCTAGGATACCGAGGGAATGATTCGCCCTATGCTCCTTATGATTGGCTAGTACTTGTTGCCTTCGTTGGTTGGATTTGTTAGGTTTAGGCAAGAGGAGTGGTTTTGGTTGGGGTTATAATGTTAGGGTAAGCTAATAAGAGGCCATTCCTTCACTATCCTAAGATTCGCAAATTTGTGAGTGGTCAAGGCTAACGTTAGCTAACCAGTGATGTCCAGAGGGTGGGCATGGTGTTTATGCATGTCAACATGGCTAGCTGGCTAGCTGTTTGTCAACAAAGCCAACAAAAACTAAAATAGAGGGCAAGACGTTTACATCACTAAACATTAAAATGTCACCACCTCTAAATGGATAGCGCTTTGAAATGTAGTGCTAAGGCTCACACTAAAGCCCCTTTCCTACTGCACTGAAAACCCACTAACACTGACTAACATCTGGCTTTAGTGTTTAATAGAAAGGTGACAGTCGGCATTCACACCCGGAGCAAATGACTCTGCAGTAGTCACAGGTATTCTTTCATTCACACTCAGGTGGACAACAAATTTTAGCCCCTTTACTGGCGGGATGCAGAGATGGGCTGCCACAACACACCGTCCATTTCCACCCAAGCAGCACTCGAACATTGATCCAAATTTAGTTGGCAGCGAGTTAAAAGAGAGACTAAGCACCTCCGTAACATTTTAACTGTCCTCTATTCTTGTTTACTGTTTACCAAGCGGTTTTCCATCCTGTCTGTGACGTCGAACGTGACACACCAGTAAAGACAAAAACAAAGGCATACTCATCTACTGCAGAGCTGTGTATACAGCTCTAGTCTACTGACAATAGGAAATGAGTCTATCGCCTATTTTTAACGACTGTTGCCACATTTAAAAGCAACATACGGGGGGGGCGGTTAAAAAAAAAAAAAAAAAGCAACATACACATGCTTTTTTTGTGGAAAATGGGTATAGGACAATGAAGTGCCTGACTAAAAGTAAAGGCCTTTTTCTTTCTCAAAGATTAAGTGGTTAGTTAGTTACTAAATAAGTTAGTTACAAAATAACCAAAACTGACATCCCTAGGGCTTCTACTGATCTTCCTAGGTCATCCTGTATTCTTCAGGCTATAGATAGAGCATGTTTTGGATTTATGTATTTATGTGTTGTCAAACCAGACAGTCTCTTACTCTCTCAGAAATAGAAATCATCTATAGATTTGGACTGAGTGTGTGTGTCTACGTGCTGAAGCAGTAGTGGCAGTAAAACACTCTTGAATCAATACCTGCCACTATGTCCCCGGACTCCTTTTAGGCCAGCCATGACCTTTAAAGGATCTGTCTTTTACGTGAGCTGTGTATCAGTCACGCAGAGGGCACAACCTCAGTGAACCTTTTGTTTCCTACTTCTGCAGCCTAAAAAGCTTTAATGGCAGCACTAAGTGTCCTTTTGTCCAAATGCTTTGTCAGGTAAAGTTTGACAGCTTGAAAGGGTTCGGCCGTGTTTTGCATATTTAATGCACGTGATAAATGGCCTGATTGACTATTGGCAGGGAGCTGAGCTGTTGAATAATAGCGGACTGAAATAAGCTCGGCTAAACTCGCTCAACTCAGGTCGTCGATGAAAAGTGCTTGAGATTTAATGGTATTGGTTAGTGAATCCCTGGAGGACGCAGCTGAAGTCAAAATATTAGTAAATGATTTCTCCTTTTACGGCATCAGAAAAATTATGTGTTGCCATTAATACACTCTTTCAGATGGAACAGATGTATTGCAAGAATGTCTTCTTGGTTTAGTTTATCTGTTGATCATTTGTCACAAGTCTAGAAACAAGTTTGTCTTCTCTCGTGCTATCACTTCTCTCTCTGACGTATGGTGATAATCCTCCACTGTAATCCCACGTGACTCTATCTCATGTCTGCCACACAGATAGTGTCATCACCTGTCCCTATCAAACTTGTATACATGTCGTGTATCTGATGTTGATGCTATCTACCAGACTGCTCAAGCATTTAAGTGCCAAAAGGTCATTTACAGTGGATCTAATTTAAGGATAGTGCAGAGCAGTTGCTTCCTGTATCTTTGCTTGTCAATACCAACCTTCACCCTGCCTCAGACGTGGAATATATTTAGAAGGAGAAAGGCTTTCATGTCATAGAGGTGGATAAGCTGCATGTGTGTGTGGCAGAAGGAGTGAATAACACCGACAAACCTGCAGCACTGCGTCTTTGTTGTGTATGAAAACATGTCGTCGCCTCACACCACTGCCCCCGTGGCGTCAGCCAGGAGTCGCCAAGGAAACGGCATGACCAGCCTCACCCAGCTTGTAATGTTTTTATCAGCTGATGGCTGAAAATGACAAAGCCGTGCACAGCGTGGCCGTGGTTATCGCTGATGGATAACAGCTAGGCATTGACAGCTTATGAAAAACATTTTCAGGTGTGTTGTGCAAACGCAGAAAAACACTCCTGACCTTTAAGTGTTTCCACTCTTAAATCACCTCCATCAGTGATGCTAGAGATGAGCCTGGATATTTTGCTTCAGGCATCAGCTGACTGTCACTGCTTTGTTTGTTGAGGCCAAATGCAGAGTGAATAGGAGTCATAGAGTGCACATGTACAGCTTTCTAACACTAGGGTTCCCACAGATCCTTAAAAAGCCTTTAAAGGTGTTGAATTCATTAACCTAAAAAATAGGCCTTAATTGGTATCAAATTGTCTTGAATCAATCTTTTATGTCTTAAAAAGCTAAGACATGGGAGGTAGGAATTGGGAGGATTTGGAAGGATGTCAGGTGTTATTTAAACTAGGCTAGTTAGGGGAAGAACTTAGTGCATCTTTCTTAAAGTGGTCTATAAAGGGTTGCCAGATCTGGTAGATTTTGTTTTCACACCTTCTTAAGGAGGTTTTAATCTTTTCCAAATGCAGGTGGTGCATCACATCCTTCATGAGGGCAGAATGGGCAAGAGCCCGTGTTTGCTTCCAATGTAATAATATGAATCTAAGTGCTAGTAGGGTTACAAATAACATCATATTATGTTGGGAGCTGGTTGACACAAGATCAGAACCTTTAATACCGAAGAGAGCGGTCAGTGGATCAGGATCCACAGGTCTACCCAGGACGTCTGATAGTTACTGGAAAATATTTTGCCAATATGTTGGGCAGTGTCAGAACATAGGGGTTTTTTTTGGGACTTTTTATTGTAAAATCTTGAGATAATTGGTAACATCTATTTTTTTTAGATAATTTACTGTATGTCTCTCACATAGATCAGGATAATGGTATGATACTTTTCAGTTTCTGGCCGTGATGCTCAGTGCACAGGATCCACTGTCTGCTAGCTAGCTTTCACTGTACCCTGGACGATATGGGGAAGTGCAGACTTAATGAAAATTGACCATTTAACCAAGATTTTGTATGTATACAAGGCTTGGTGTACTTAATACAGTTTTCCCAAATTCGACATTATGGAAAACAAGGCAGTGGAATCCCTCTTGTAGAGTGAGAAACACAAAATCGTCAAGAAATCTCGCAAACAAACGACAGGTATTTACCAGCTTTGTTTCCTGCTGTGAGACCCAGAAAGTCATGCTTTTATGTCACAGTAATTATCTTGGAAAAACTGCTGTCAGTTCATGTTTTTTTTTTTTTTTCAGTTTTGTTTATTGTAGATTTGGTCTTGAATTTTAATCCAAGTTGCACTGAAATAGTGTGAAAGATTCGTAATCAAGCGTGTCTTAAGCTAAAGGAACCCTGAGCCCAAAAAGCCCAGTGTCATATCTCAACAATGATTAAATATATTTTGCTCATTCAGCATTTATTATTAGCGTTTCAACTAAAAATCAACTCATGAGTCAGTGTGTGTTGTACTTAATTCTGCTTAATTCCACTTCTGTATGTTCTGATTTTATTGACATGTCTTATACAGAGCTGTCAAAATCAAATATAATGTTGTACAGCAGCAGATGGAAACATGCCAGCTGGCAAAATAACATCCAAAACAGTAATTCAGAAATAGCTCTTTGATGGAAAAATAACCAAGTAGTGTTTACAGAACTTCAAACCTATAATTCAGTCTGCTGAGGGTGTCATCAGCTACTGAATCTGAGTGTATGGAAAGTGTGTGAGCAACAAGTCGATTCATACTTCTGTCTGTCTTCGTCATAAAGGCAGTTTTTCAATTTAATGTGATAAAGTTGGAGTTGCACTTTACATATTAAGTGTTTCGACTCACCCCTTCCTCACACTTGTTCTCTCTGTCTCGTATTACTGTGTCCACACTCAGAGCTCCTCCCTTGTCCTCTGCTCATCCTCCTCATCTCTCCTTTTCATGCCCTTTCCCCTGTTCCTTCTTTCTCATCCTCTCCTCCGTCATCCCGTCCCCTCCCCCTCACAGACAGGCCTCCATAAACATTGCTGCCTCCTAATGTAAACACTGCAGATACTCTAAGCGGGAGGGGAGGGATGGAGCGAGCCAAGAGGAGTGATGGGAAGGAGGGACAATTCAGTTTCCTGTATTCCAATTAAAGCCTTGCAAACTGAGGACTCTGTGCCGATCATGCAATACAACATCACCGTGTGCTCTTTGCTTTTTTTTTCTTAATTGCTTTGAAGAATATTCCGTATGAAACCATGTCTTTCTAAGGCAGTATTTCTCGCTGTGGTGTCTGGTGCACAAAGCAGAGGAAGTGGTCTTGTTCGAGAGCTGCGGTGGTGGTGATGGCGGTGAATGAAAAGAACTCAGTTTGACAGAATTTATAGATTAATTTAGCTTGTTAAAGCGCACACACGCGCACAAACACACCAGGCTAATGTGGTTAATGGATGGATAAGAGCACCACCCTTTCCACAAATCCCCAAACCAGCACACGCACAATCTCTGTATCATCTTTCACATCCTGCAGAGGTCATAAAACATGGTTTTCCCATTCTGTTTCCCCTCCCCTTGTCTTCAAGCCCTCCTTGTGCGTACACACATACACATACACATACATGCACACACATCACCCTATTGAGGAGCTGTGGGTCCACATTTAATGCACCCAATTACTTAGGCCCCCGCTTCTCTGGCTGCTGCATTACGTCAGGCTTGGCAGGCTGTATTTTTAGCTTGAAGATGCCACTGGCCCTCTCTCCCTCCCTCTGTGTGGATTGAGTTACCACCTTGTTGCTGAAAGAACCCAATGGACGCCTACGCGAGCCGGCCTCGTCCAATCACAACACATCGAACCACTGCGTAACGACACAAGCAAGCAGAAGGAAAGGCTATGTCCATTAAGATTTTGGCAGTGGGCGGTGACGAGGAAACAGTGCAGCAGGGGCCATTGAGAGCATGCTGAGGGTTACTGGGACCAGCCGAGACCAGCATTCATGCCTCGCCACAGACTGTATGGTGGTCATGCATGCTGAGCACGAGGACGTTTCTATAGAACGTGGTTTGTGGCGAAGACCTGAGCGCCAAATGTTAATGCTAGCTGTTCTGCATTGCTCCCAGACACCAGAAATTACAAGTTTGTAAGAGGAAAAACTGTGAGCAGAGTTATGAAAATACATTCAGGTCTATTTTCAATTTTCCTCTCCTTACTCCCCTCTCATTATTTCAGCCTTTAATAGCTGCAGTGCACTTAAGGGAACAGTTTCTCTGATGGTCAGCAATGAAGATGTGTCCTGCACAGCTGAGGTGTCAGAAGGGAGCGATGACAGCTAGACCCCCGTGCTGCCAGAGTAACTCACACAGGGTCTCAGGAAGAAAGCGTGGAATGTTTTCTCTCAAGTGTTTATCCCTGCAGTAAACAGTATAAAATCCAACAGCTTGACAAACAACCCTTCACAGTCCCAGGCCTTCACAATGACAAATGCATTGAGATGCTGGTGGCCACTCTTCCTCTGAAACCTTCCTCCCCATTTTAATCACCAGTGTAATCTCTTCCTCATCCCAGTTTGCTTTACTCACATCACAGCAGTCTTGTTTCCTAGTTCTAAGCAGCCGCTAATCCCATTCACTCAGCTTTTAGACGGGATCAGCAGGAGAGTGTCAACAATGCATATGGATGCCCCTATGTGAAGTTAAGGTCAGGGAAAACAATGGCAGCATGTGAAAACAGAGGGCCACTCAAGGTTTAGGTTGCCATGGCACCAAGCTGTTTGACAGATGGAGGAGGTCAGTGTAGGGCAACATTCAAGATCGTTCCCCGTCTTTTAACATTGTTACCATGCTCCTTTCAAAATGAGAATAAGCAGTGGGCAGCAGTCAGAGTGCTGAATTATGATGGTGAAAAATCTAAACCACATACTGATGTGAAGTCTGAGTCGTGTTCTCCTGACTGCTGTTTGCTCGCCGTGCATCAGAAAGTAATTGGAGTCCATTATGGCTCCAGTTTTTCCATTAGTAGCTGTGTCCTTCCTCATGTAATAAGTAGACGTAATGTGTGGATGCTACATTTATATAATGTGCTACCAGCCTTGAATACAGAGTGGAGTAGTCTCTCTTAATGAGGGTCAAATGCAGCTCTTGCCTGTTGTAACTACAGCAATGTTCAGCATTCATTTGCACTAAACAGTGATTTCTGAACCTAAAGGAAAAGTCTAAGCCTCTGTTTCGCTAAATGATTAAATAAATTATTTGAGATTGTCATCTTGAGTTGTGATGATGAGTGTATTTCAGTATTTTCTCCAATTTATTCTGTTTTATAGACACTAATTCATGAATCATTAGTTGCGGCCCTACAGTCAAGTGCCAAAGTAAAAAATGCAATTCCTATCATTAGACATGGTGAAGTACTCTCTTAAGAGTTGAAATATTGAAAGAACACCTTGCCGAAACTCTTTAATATTGTGATATGCTATATTATATACATAAAAAAATTACGCAGTATGTATATAATTTTGTTACGTAGCTGACTACTTTTGCGTATAAGCATATTTGAGCTCTGACCATGATCAGTGACGCTACGGTGAGGAAATTTTCCATCTATTCATTCATTTTCTGTGACTGCTTATCCTGGTAGGGGTCGTAGGAGGCTGGAGTGCATCTCAGCTGACATTGGGCGAGAGGCAGGGTACACCCTGGACAGGTCACCAGACTATCACAGGGCTGACACGTAGAGACAGACAACCATTCACACTCACATTCACACCTACGGACAATTTAGAGTCACCAATTAACCTGCATGTCTTTGGACTGTGGGAGGAAGCTGGAGCACCCTGAGAAAACCCACAGTGACACGGGGAGAACATGCAAACTGTGACTGTGACAATGCTATCACTGCAACACCAAGCCGCCAGAAATGTTCCACTGTTAATTAAACAAGACAACACTGGTGTAAATAATTACACAGGACATTTTACAGGAAAGATATTCATCAATGATGCTCGATGTCGGTAGAGCGCTGCATTACGTTGACTTTTATTATGAAATAGTTGACTTTTATTATGAAATAGTTGCAGGAAATGTGATGCGTTTTCCGTGAGATCAGCACTATTGCTATTGCCCATCAAAAGTGCATCTACAAAATAAGACGGCCATTTTTGGCATCAGCTGTCTGCGGATCAGTTTCAAATATTGCCAAATAGGCGCTTTTGCTTTTTGCTTTGACATCAAATCTTCCACCATCATCTTGTTGGTGAACTCCCCCTCTTCTCATCACATGATAAGTGAAATCTGATTTCTGCTACTTTGTGCTGCGACTCTACTGATACTGCTGTACGGAGCAGACACTTAGAGTTTATAAGGCAAGGTTTATTTCAGCTACAAGGCAATTCAGAGTGCTTTACATAAAACATCAAGAGCACAAGCAAGGTGCAAAAGAAACACAATATAAAAGGACATTTATAAACGATGCATTAGAAAATTAAAAGTTGCAGTGCAGTAAAAATCAATAAAAATATTTGAATGATAAAAGTTACAGTGCAGTGTATGAATCGTAGCGTCTCTCATTCAAGCAACGATAAGAAAATAAAAACAAAACAACTGTGGGGGGCAAGTGAGGTAATTGGTGCATGTCCAAACACCATGTAACAAGATGGCAAGCTTTTATATTAAATCAGGGTGCATGCCTTTAAAAACTCCGGCTATATGAGTTGAAACAGTTCAGATCGACTGCTTTGATTAAAGTATGACTGAGCAAACTGACGTCTGTGCTTGGACGCGGTGACTCTGAGCGGAATGAGAGACAGACCCAGAGCGAGACTGAGGATAGGCTGGAGAAGCGATGAAGAGGTGTGTGGGTGGAGGAAATGAGACACCGCTTTGGGAAGTGCCTTCCTGGACTAATGCCGGAGTAATGACATCACTGCTCAGGGGGGACATCTGAAAGTATAATAGGCTACAACTAACTATAGGCCTATTCTCTCCTTCTCAGCTATCATCGACTGCTAAGGCCATTACAGCAGAACAAAAAGGAACATAATGCACAGTGTGGGGTACATAAACAGTGGGTGGATATTTTTAAGTCACGTTAAGTGAGCTGAGTGAAGACAAAGCAAGTCCATGAGCTAGCTGCTTGGTGATTTATTTTGACTTGCTAAAGATGGTTAGCTGTTTTATGAATGTATCCTATTGAGGTGATACTGCACATAGATAAGAAATGGAAGCAAAGTTTGGGAGCTGCTGCCTTTTCCATTCTACGTTTCTGCTTTCATTGGCAGCTCAGATATTTCAGCCCATCACAGCGCTGCTCCTCCAGAACCCAGAGCAAGGTGATCTGCAGAAACAGCTGCTTTGAGTTCCCTAAAATCCCTGCGGTTTTCACCTTCCCCTTGAAGTCAGACACACACACCGTGAGGCCGCAGGTCCGTCCCCATTGTTTCTGAGCCCCCGTGGAGCGAAAGCCTGGGAGCTATATGGGGTTTTGGGTGGCTTGTGTCTGCTTTACAGGGATCACAGTGTGACTTTTGAACAAAGAGGGAGGTATGAACCTGATATCCCCACAGTGTCACACAAACAGCCACATCTTTCACACACTCAGTCGTCTCCTCCCTCTCACTTTGACTTCACCGCCCCCAGTGCAAACCTTTTCTGTGCCCCTCCACCATCCCTTCTCCCCAAATGTGACCTTCTGTCCTGGAGGGACATATTTGGTGAGCTGAGGTCAGTACAGTGTGATGGATACAGACTGAGCGCTCTAGTTACACTTTCCTCCTGCCAATAATATCTTCACCTTGCTGTCAATGGATAAAACTAACACAGCTGTGCATTTAAAAATACAACTCTTTTGCTCGTCTTTGCAGTTCAGAAAACTCATCTAATTTTCTCTTTTCTCCCTCTCCATAGATGTGAAGAAGGACTGGTCAGACCACGCTTTGTGGTGGGAGAAGAAGAAGACATGGCTGTTGAAAACTCACTGGACGTTGGACAAGTACGGCATCCAAGCCGACGCCAGGCTGCTCTTCACGCCGCAGCACAAACTCCTGCGCCTCCAGCTGCCCAACATGAAGCACATGAAGGTCAAGGTCAACTTCTCTGACCGCGTCTTCAAGGCCGTGTCCGACATCTGCAAAACTTTCAGTAAGTGGAACGACTGACTCACGTACAGGACAGCAGGCAGGGCAGCGTCCTGAATTTTAGCAGAGATGTGGAAAACAGTCATGAAGCAAATGTGCGATGAGGTGTGACTGACTGGCAAAGAGTTATGGGAAAGGAGGGTAGAATCGTGGTCCAGTCTGGTTGGCCACCCCGCTGAACCAAAAACATCTCCCTGTAAGACTATTTTCGGAGAGCTTCTGGAAGTGTTCTTCATCAGACTTCACTAATCATGTCCTTCCTCTCACTTTGTTTTTATCCCTGGCAATTTGTTGTGTTTATTAAACACACTCTGAGCTCTGCATACTGGAGTCACGTCTCCTGACTGGTACTCCGCTGTTAGCTGTGGAGCCGTGTCCTTGGAACCTGGGCTCCATCGGTCTCACAGTAATGTTTGGTAAACAGAGATTATCATGCTGTCTCAGGCTTATAACAGAGGCACACACCAAAGTACAAATTCATGTACATGTAAATAACTCACGCTCTTGCTCACTGTCTCTACTACCTACCATCTCTATTGCGAATATCTAGGGCTGGGTATTTTTGATACTGGCAGGCCTGCCTCCTGAAAGTCGTAGATTCAAACCAACAGTCAGAGACCCCTCAGTCAATTTAGATTCTTAAAGTAGAGCAGTTGTTTTTCTTGTTTGTCTGTTGTTGTCAGTCAGTGTGCAGTGTTCTTTAGGGACATTCAGTCCCCAGATTTAGCTGTGGAGTGATGACTCCTTACTTTCACACTGCTTTCGGTAACAGGCAGCTGCAGACCTAGACCCAGGTAGAGTCTGAGTGAGACGCAGGCAGAAAAGCATTGCCCCGTCAGGCTCCAAGTTAGCGTTATTTCTGCCTTCTGCTTAGAAGTGATGGATTACAGCTCACAGCAACTTAATATGATACAGCCTCTGGCTTTTGTTTGATGTTTAGTGTCAGATCGGAAATGTTGTTGCACATTTCCAATCTGTTGTTAGCGTAGTTAGCTCGCATTAGCTTGGAGGGCTAACATGGCTTGTTTACTATATTTTGTGAATGTTTCTGTCACCCTGAGCATCCCACCGCACATCGTTTAAACTCTACATGGAATAAAAGGAATGAATAGTCAAATATTCATATTGAACATCCAAATCTGATTTGACTTGTGTAATTCTAAGTCAGACAGAGCCCTGGATACCGGTACAGATACCTTGACTTGAAATCTGTTCCTGAACAATATATTTTCTCCATCCCAACTTTAGGTAATCTGTTTTAACAAAAAGAAAATTACGCCACATATTACGGTGCCATTCCTAAATATTTCAACTCCTTTGGGTTTTTTTACACACTCAAAAACAGTTTTATAACTTGAAAAAAAACCACATAGTGGTTCTCATTAAGTTTTCTGTTTCAGCTCTTTAGTGTTATTCTTTAGCACCTTGGCATTGGCAGGTTTTGACGTTAGAATTTTACCTGGTTTCACCCACAGTGGCCTTGGGGCTCGGGGATGATGCTGGAAATCTAATTGCGTGGTCACCCAACCACAGAGGAGTAGACTGCAGTGGAGGAAACTCCCCCAGAGCTGTGTCGGAGTTCTCTTTAACGTTACGTGGACTTGAATACTGAGAGGAAGGTGGCTGCGGTTCATTCTTCTTCTTCTTCTTCTTCTTGCAGTTGAAAACAGAGCAACTTTTCTGCTTTTAAATTTATTCCCTGCAAGTTCAAGTGTTTGATCAAATTCGTCTTGGCAATGGCATTGCATTGCGTGCTATTGGCATTGTGGGTTATACACCACACTTTTGATCTCTTCTTAGACATTTTTTACACCTGTGTGACGCACACTGTAGTCAAGCCTCTCAAAGTACAACACACACACGGGTATGCCTCTATAATGTGTAATGTCAGACAGCCAATCATCAGCATTATTAGACCTTGGTATATGCATACTTTCTCGCTGACATTCGATATCGACTGATATATCGTCCGGCCAATATATCGGGCAATATTTGGCATCGGCTGATACCAGGGAGCATTCGGCCGATTTTTTTATTTTTTTCGGGGCCTGATTTACAGACAGGCACACGTGCGATGCATGCTTTCCCCTCCCCCACTCAGTGCCTAGGTTACTAGCCCACTGGCAGACTGCAGCCAGATAGTGATGGGAGTTCTTGTGGCTCGGCTCATAAAAAAAAAGCCGGCAATAAAGTTTTTGTTATTTTTTCTAAAATTGACACTTTTGTACCCCTCATTGTTATTATTGTGACATTTATATCATGCAAATAGAGGGAGAAAAAACAGTATCGGCCCCAAATATCGGCTCAAAAAAAAAATCAGCAGTACATATCGATCATCGGCTGAGGCTGAGGGCAAAACATCGGTATCGGCATCGGCCATAAAAAATCCTTATCGGTCGACCTCTAGCTGACACTGATGAGATTTAGTCCCTAGGTATCAAAATGTGGTACTGAATGACAGGGCATTTTTTGATACTCAAGAGCATCAAAGCCATTCAGTCTGTGCCATAAAAGTATGGAAGTTCAGTACCCAGCCCTGCTAATATCATGTCCAAATTTAACTGTCCCCCATGGTGTAAGCTGTACCCAAGGGTCACACACATTGTATCGATATCCATCATCACTGGCTTTACTATGACCTTTCAGAGGTCACACTCTGGACCCCAGTGACCTCTGCCCTGCCAACGCCCACTTTTCCTTAGCTCAGACCTCGGCCCTTGCCCCTGTCTCCTAGTCACTGTCTCCAGTAGGGTATACAGGTTTGGAGAACCCCCAGCAATAAAAATGCTTCCATCAGGCAGGGTTATAGCACACCTGTTGTGTCTTTGTCACTGGACTGTGTTCAGCAGAAGGGATCAGGAGCTCCAGTGGCAGCTCTCCTGTTTTTATTGGCCCTTACAGGTAGCAGTCGACCTCGTTTTCAGTTTGGCAGGAATGGAGCTTTTTATTTCTTCAACAGGCGATGGGGTCAGAGGACACATACCTGTGAAGTGAAAAGAACAAATAGCACATTTTATTTAATGTAAATATACAAAGAGGCTGTTTTTGAGAGCAGAGGCAGGGAGCAGGGGGAGACGCAGGCCTGTAGCCTCTCAGGGCTTGTTAGGAATGTGTCCGCTGCTTCTGTAATAAATCTTATTTCAGCTTTGTAGGAATTCAGGACAAATTGCTTTTGGCTGACATGGCGCGTGCCAGGATGTCGCAAGATGTACGGTGGCTGTAAAGGGCCCCTCGGTGTGAAGTCCTTCCGCTCACTGTGCATTATTGGTCGCAAAAAGCAGAACTCATGCTAATGAACAGCTGTGACGTTCCTAACCGTAACTGTGGGTATGACAGCTGACTTACAGCTGACTTGGCCTGGAAGCATTTCATTTTTTGTTATCTGGGCAACTTTGAGTTTTACAATTTCCTGTGCATATTTTCTGCTGACTCCCTGTAAGCTGTGCAGCACGGAGAATCAGATGGGACAGGAAGAGACGAGGCCCGTCCAACTGGCCTTCGCTCCAGACAGCAGAAAGGGAGGGGCAGACATACTGGAAGTCGGTGGAGGGTTTTTTTTTTTCAGGGATGTGCAACTCACCTTTGGCCCCGGTTCTTTTTCCCATACTAATTTATTTGGAGTCTTTTTTTTTTTTTTTTTTTGCTGTGGCATATCCAGTCAGTTGGTCACACAGAAGCTATTTCCTGTTCCAAAGCAGTTCAGTCCTCCAGCGTAGTATTTGGCTGTTTTCATCCCCTAATCCTCTGTAGTTTCTTTTTGTTGTTACACTGTACAGTTTCAGAATGATATCATGCTGTTATATTATTATTCTGGCTCTTATTTTGTGATATAACACACAGTATGCGCCTCAGCCTCTTTAGCACAACTCAAAACCCTGGCAGTGAGCGTCCCATACAGTGGGAAAAGCATAGAAAATCAACATAACACCCCAAGTTAGAGGTATAAAACCAATTATCACCGCTGTTCTTCTCCCATGGCCGTGGCAGCTGTGCTCCCGACACAGACACAGTACATCTGGGCTGGCTGGGAACCGAGAGGACTCAGCAAAAGGTTGATGCACTGAAATACACGAAAAATCACTCAGTTCCACTCCTGTTTTGACCTCTGATTACATTTGGCAGCTCTCACATCCTGTGCTACTCTGCATTAGGGATTTTCCACTTTTAGTTGCAAGATAACATTTTTTTAACTCTGTCAACAATTCAGAGAATTCTCGGAACCCAAGTTTGTGTGATTTATGAAGCCTTAAGAGTCAGAGTCATAATGGTTTTGTGTTTTTCATTAGTTTTTATTTCAATTTTGTTTTTCAATTTTTTGTTTTCGATTGCGCTCAGTGGGTTTGCTTGTTTCAGTTTAGTTTTTAGTCTTTCAAGATGTTTAGATTTAGTTAGGGTTGTTGCGTGCCAATACCCGTATTGAAAATGCCTCTGATACTGCCTAAGATGCTGGATCAGGTATCAGCAAGTACGCAAGTCAAGGCACTGATCTGATACCACGTAATTAACCAATAAACTTTTCAGTAGTTTCACACCAGGATAAAAACTTTACCTGGGAATACATTTTTGCTGCTCTTAAACAGAGTTGTACACACAGTAAGTTGTGCTGTGCACCCACTGACAACTAGTGTTTGAGAGCTTGAAAGAAGAATTGATTTCTGAAAAAAAAAAAAGCTGTCAGCAAAAAGTCAAACTAGATAAGAAGAGAAAGTTCTACGGCAATCATTCTATGTTTTCATGTTTTACAAAGGGTTTCACTAAGCCATGCCATACAGCAACGATAGCAATCATAAATCCATTCAGGATTAGTATCTGATCAGTACTTGGTGTTGGCCAATACAGAAATTCAGGAATCAGAATCAGGAAGGAGAAAATGGTATCGCAGCATCTCTAGTTTCAGTTTAGTTTTTATTAGTTTCAGTATTAGTTTTTTATTGTAATATGGGGGCTATTTGTCACAGCAAGATTTAAGAAGTTAAAAATATTTAATACGATAGAAACACAACACTGTGTGAAGATAATTGACTTACGGTTTTGTAGACATCCCAGCCTCAAAAAACATGCAGCAATGCCTCCTCATGTTAGTAGTGTTGACAAATTTGACCAAATTGGCAAAGATATTTGCCAAATGTATATTTTTTAGTTAGTTTTGTAAGTATACGATATCATTTCAGTTAGTTTTCTTTTTTTTTTATTATGTTCCAGCCCCAGTTTCATAGACCTCCATTACAGGATATTTACAGAACCACCTTTTCCATAATGTAAACCACCTTGAATAACAGCAGGAGTAACAACCTTGTTGTCACAAACAAAAATAGAAAGAGAAAGAAAATCAATCGATAAAAGACAAATGAAGACAAAAAACAAGGAAAAATAGATAAAAAGAAAAACACACCCACCTATCAAGCAGAAGTTTAATTTTTAAGTGTCGTTTTCTTTTTATTTCAGTTAACTTGTTTTAGTTTTTAGTTTAGTTTTAATTAACTATAATAACCTTGTTAAGAAGGTGTCAGCTATAGTGTTGGGTTATAGTGCGGATATGTTGTAGGGCTGCAACTAAAACATCAGGAAATAATGAAAAATGCCTGTCCCAATTTTCTGAAGCCAAAGCTGACATCATTACGTGGCTGGTTTTGTGATAATGATAAATGATAAAACCAAGAAAAACAGTAAACATTTGCATTTGAGAAGCTGAAACCAACAAATACTTTGCAATATTTTGATAGATAAATGAATATGTGATTATTAGGTGATCAAAAAGTAACATTAAAGGTTGAGTGTGTAGGATTAAGGGGCATCCTTAAGAGTATTTTCATTAGTACAGTTTATTATCACCTGAAAATAAGAACCATTGTATTTTCATCACCCTAGAGTGAGCGTTTATATCCACATAGGGAGCCTCTTCCATGGAGTCCACCATGTTGTTCTACTATAGCCCAGAATGGACAAATCAAACACCGGCTCTAGATAAGGGCATTCGCATATTCCCATTTTCGCATCAGCTACCATAGTCCTCCTACAAGCTTGACTCACAGGAGAGGTATCAGTTATGGAACTTCATCACTCAGTGCCACTGAATCCTACACACTAGACCTCTAATTAATTATTTGACTCAGTGCAAAACATCAGAGCTGTATTTGAGAAAAAAAAGTGGCACTGAACTGGGCCCTCTGGCTTTTGTAGAGGCTAATTTTCCCAGTGAAGAGTTACAGTCAGACATGAGCTTGTCCCGTCTAGACAACCTGGAATCACTTCCAACACATTAAATACACTCATACACCTCCTCCCTCCAACAGTAGGCTGTTTTACTCTTCCTGTGAGCTAGCACACAAAATGTACTCTCTCCACAACTGACTAACACATGACTGCGGACCTGGGGGCCTGAGGTGGAACAAAAAAGAGGTTGCCTCTCTCAGCAAAGCACCACTTCAGGGTAACAAGAGTCAGGCTGCTTCACTTAAGCGCTGTGGTTTTTAGTAAGCACTTCTTTGCGAGCATGTGTGGGAAAACTGAGACAATAAAGAAGTATTCTCTGGAATATGCATGGGGCAGCAGCAACATATGTAACTATTAGCATCTGTCAGCACCGAAACGTTACAGTGAGTCAAATAAACGACCAGAGAAATGGATGAACAGGCAGGAAAGGAAAGTGATTCAGAGCATGTTTGTCAATATCCAGGGACGTAAAGAACACAGGAGGAGCTTGAAGAACGGCGTTGACAGTTGAGGAGGTGTATTGCAGTGATGTGTTTGGTCTCTGTCCTCCTGAAAGCTTTTTAGATTTGTGTGGGACTGTTGCTTTATCGTTTTGGTCCAGCAGATTTATGGCACATCAACCTGCGGTCTGCTTGACTGGCCCGGGTGAGCTGGCTACTGTTGTCACAACACAGGAGGAGTGCGGTTTGGCCTCAGCTCCAACCCCTAAATTTAAATGCATTATTATCCGTCCTTGAGTGGCCTTTTAGCACCTTTGTAGCAGCCAGTCTGACAGATGAAGAGAACATCTGACACTAAGTAGCTGAGGTCTTTTTATTTTTAATTTTTCTTAAAGCTAGAACAAAAAAATATCAAAAGTGATCTATATGATGGCACTGAGTCACAGCAACGCACTCTAACTGCCAGAAATCAAGAGCTGAGGTGATATGCTTTTCTCCCAGTTTGATACTGGGGTGCCGATTAATATTGCAATTTTTACGTAGTACAATTCTGCAAGTATTATGATTCAAAATGAAGATTTATTGCAATTTTTGTTCATTTTTTTAAACTAGACCATGGGAAAAAGTTAAATCATACACTTGTCATAGCTGTTTATCATAAGACATATCTCCAAAAGAAATGAGCATCTCATGTCAGTCTGTCTTTGACTTTTATTTCAGCAGCATCATATACTGCATAGAAAATCTGGAAATAAACTAATAACTGTTTTTACGGTCTTCTGTTAAGAATTTTATTAACTGCTACATTCAGCTAGCTTGCTAATAAAGCTTGCAGTGTTTTTCACACATTGATGTATTTGTGGCGGCTGCTACAATATCAACACTGACAGCCAGTTATTGATTTTCTTTTTTTTTCTTCTTTTTTTTTTTTTTTTTTAGGATTTAAAATGGGTAAAATCTTATTCTACTGCAGAGCTGTGCTTAGCTCATTGAGACGCTCAGCTCCTTGCCAAGCTCCTGCTCTCTCTGTCTTTATCAAACCACAAATGAGAGGAGTATTAGCGCGCTAGTGAACCCCATCGTCCCTCTGCCTCTCCCCGCTGCTGTATGGGACAGTGGTTCCCGACAAATGGGTCAAGGGTCCACTCTGAACGGACCATAAGTGACTCACAAACATGTCAAGTTTGTAAAAGACACTTAATTTTTAAGTACAATAAGTTTCCGGCACAGAGCTTTTATTTTGAAGTGCCGTTTCCTGCTGTAGAGTGAGTGAGTAACGGACAGCTACTTGACAGAGACAGCAAACTAGCTGGACAACATGGCCAAACACAATTATGACACTCAGTATATTAAACTGTGTGGACCTTGAACCAATGACTAAGGAGAAATCTGGACCCTGTGGCTGGACCAGTTGGGAACCACTGGTATAGGACACTCTTCACTGGGAGGAGAAGAGGTGGAAACTCAGTTGAGGCTTTGGCAACACGATTTCTGCTGGTGCAAACTCCAGCGCTGGGGTTCACAGCGGACTGGGTCTAATCTGTGTAACAGCAGTAACTTTATGTTTGCTGATCTGGAAGGAAGTTTGCGCTGGCTTGGCTGAATTTGTGTCACTATTAGAGCAGCTGAAGGTCCATGTTCTCAGACTGTTTGCCATTTTCTGCTTTCTTGCATCAGATTTGTTTATCTTGAAAAGGATATGATCCCTCATTACGTGTAGATTACCACAACAAAAGTGGCAACACCCTTCCACTTCTGCAATTGAATTAAAGAGATCAGACATTAAAAAAGTCAATTAGAATATTGTAAAAAGAAAAATAGCAGTATTGAAGTGAATAGATGGTTTTTCCCACCTGTACAAATATTTAACTTCACTTTTCTTATCATCCGCTAAATTCTTTACATATAAAATATCCATGCCATTTACATTTTTATATTATTATCTGTTTCCCATCTGACTGAGACTATGTGAGTCATATTTCAGCGCTGTATTTATTCAGTCCTCCCTGGAACAAATGCTTGATTTATAGCTCTTGAGTATTGATCAATCAGCCATGCAGCCCAATAACTACCTCTCAGTAATGTTAAGAAGTACGTAGGGAGAAACAGAAGGTGAAATCACCCCTCTTTAATTTTTTTAATTTTGTCCATGTAGGGTCTCAAACAGTTTGTACGGTAAACTTTAGTGCTGTAAAATTAGACTGTGACGGTGTTTGTGATTCTTCTGTGGCTGGCCTTACTCACTGCAGTGAATCATGTGTTCCAAGGAGTAGATCTCGCAAGTCCAGCTGGCTCTCAGTCAACTCCTCTCCGCTGGCTCGAGGCCTGGTTACTGCCACATGTCTGCAGGATGGAGGATCGGGGTCTTATTGTCTAAGGTGTCATTTCTGCTAATGGAAATCAACCAAGCTTTTGTAAGCACTCTTAACCATCACTCACCCTTCCTCCTCCTCCTGACACCGGCCACAACTATGTGGTGAGCGTAGGAGCAGTCTTTCCCACAGATCATGATTCTGAAATTATCACTATAAACATACAATTCAACACTCAACTGAAAATGTCAGCAGAAATTTACTGCAGCACTTACCCGTCTGAAAAATACAAGTGGAGCGTTGTCTTATATTTTCCCCTTAGCCTGACTTAGTCATCTTTATCTCTATATTTTTGATAGCATTAATACTTTAGGAGACATGCTAACACCTCATTCCCTTCATGGGAATAATGACAAACACACATCAGTCATTTTCTTTACCCCACCCACCCATTTCCCACTTCTCTCATTTCCAGGCGATTCAGTAGAGACACCTAAAATATTACTTTTACAGGAATGTTTTCCTCCTCTGATAATGGATCCTAAACCTGTCACAGAAAATGGATTTTTACCCCATTAAGTAATGGTTTCATGAGCATTTTGTGACCAAAATTTTTGCTTTTGAGCCACACTTTTGATCCATAGAGGGCTAAAATATGTCAGGAAGCAACTGTTCCATGGAAATAATAAATGGATGTTATGCTTATGATGATATTAGTTTAATTATGTGTCAGATTGGTCTTGCTGAGTAGAAATTTGCCCTGTAGATAGAGGTGCAATCCATTGCAAGTCTGAAGTCGATAATTCTGAGTTGGTATTTCTGACTTCCAATCCAGTGTCTCTGCTCGGAAAAACAAGAGCCCCTTTCACACATGTACTACAAGCCCAAAATGATCTTAACATTGAGAGCGCAAATGTCTGAATCAGTTGGATCGGACATTAAACGGACTTTATCTTGCCAGCTCCCTAGAACTAAGTCTGTGTAATGTCTGATTGATCCCATGTATGAATAGAGCAAGTAATTGTCTAACGCCTGCGGGTGAAGAACAAGGAACATTGACATGACAATAAAAATTTCTACCAGAGAGATGATGGCATCCAGGCACTTTTGTCCATAAGGGCCAAGGCCGAAATCATCAGACAGATTTAAGGAACGTCAAGAGACTCGGTTGTTAATGACCAAATTATGAACTAGTTATGTGACCACCATGTAATATCCTCCTGAGGCCCGAACTTTTGATGGTATGCATTTTTATTTTCTCCTAGCTATTTGGGATCAGTAGCATCCGATAAGTATAAAAAACAAAACATTGTCAACATTAATTAAGTCGCAATATCCTCAAACGAGGACGTCAAATTTGTTGCCATATCAAACTACAAACATTATTAATCATAAATAAACAAGTTTCAACCATAAAATGTGATCAGGTTTTAGACCTTGTCCACTTTTGTGTTGGGATCGGCTGCAGACTAAGCGGAGATGGTTGCCATCTTGTTTTTACATAGATTCTTTTGCTACTCTTAGATGGCACAAAAAGTGTCCACGAATGAGGGCAACAGGTCTAAGTTAAGTAGAATGAATTATAAGGTCAAGAAAACCCAAAATGTGGTGTCCTCATATGAGGACACAGGGTCTCAGGAGGATAAGCATCATGTCCTGCCTCCTGCATGCTTTATCCAGGCGCCACCCCTCACCCAAACCATAAGGAGTATTTCCAGTAGGTGAGAATGCTTCTGACATTGACAGTCTCCTGTTGTGTGCTACATGTGTGAAAGAGACATATGTCACACACTTGGGACAATGTCCGGAGTTGACATGAGAAAATGGCCTTAGATGCCCACTTCAAACTGCTGTTTGTATATCAGGTCTCTGAGCTTCACAAGCATCTACAGAAGACCTCCATTAATCACCACAGCATCATCAGCGTAGAGAAATGGTATGTGAAATAGGTCAACTGTCCAACTCATCTTTTCTCATTCAAAAAACAGCTTAAAGCTGTGTGAACGGGTGCCGTGCGTAATAGTTTGAACCATAGCCAACAGCATCAAGTTGTAAAACTTATGTGCATTAGTTTTGCTGTGGGCGGAGACGGGGTTCCGCATGCTCGCGAAGACATCTATGAAATACAGATAGACTGAATGGAAGTGCAGCTACAGTGTTGCAGCACAAAAGTAAAGCAAAAATTGGGTGCGCCGCCATGTTGTTGTGACGTCATGTGTGTGTTGATATTGGCAAACTCAGGTTAGATGAAGCGTCGAAACTTGGAATTTTGACTTAAATGACCTTTTCCTCGCACTTTTCCGTGTCTGAGGTTGTTTTTTTCTTAGTTCAGAGAACATTGCATCGCAGCATAAGTTCCTTGGTGATGGTGACAATGACTTCATAAGAACGAGCAGTAAGTAGTAAAACGCCACATGCCTCTGCAATGCCTCACCAAGAGACACAGTCCGGCTCACGTACACACAGTTTGATACACACTCGACTGTGTGTGTTGGCCTCCTCGCCACAGCTCAGTGGGGCTAAAGCTCGGCAGCACGCCTGCAACTCACATGGCTGTATAAGGGCACAGGGATTGTGCTTCACCGCTGCAGCCGAGCGAGAACGAAGGAGAAGGGAGGCAGAGAGAGTGAGAGGGAGAGAGGGCGAGCTCCCATCTGGTAGTTCTTAAAACTCCTGGAATGCTTTTGCTTTAGTTACACAAACCAAACAAGCTTTCTCACCAAGCCAAGACGTTCTCTCTCCCCTCCTGCTCGTGCTTTCCTCAACACCCTCTTCAATCAGTCTGCAACACCTTTCCAATCCTTCATCTAAAAAAAAAAAAAAAAAAAAAAGAGAGAGAGAGATTTATATCAGTGGATATAAGAAAATGAACATTTTTTTTCAACAGTGCAAATAATGACACGAGGCTCTCAGATATCATCTCGCTTAATTGATTTATATGGAATCTTGGGACAACTACATCCAGCTGAGGTTCCAGATGTGCTCACTTTCAGACTTGCACCATCTATTGTCGTCCTGACACATCCTGGCCATTTCAGTACTACATCAGAACTATCCCTAAGCCCATCTTAAAACATCATTGCTGCTGCTGAGTGATGGTTCCCTGGCCTCTGAGCCTGAGGGAGGGAGTTAGCAGAGGGCAGAGAAGCCGGGGAGAGAGTCTGCTCTGTTTTAGTCATTATATTCACTGTGGTGTCTCACTGTCTGATTGGGATCTTTGCACACAGCTCACACACTGATAGGTTTCATTTATGGTGTCTCTCTATCTTCAAGGATGATTTTTTGGTGATTTTGTGAAAGCTGTGCCGTCCTATTATGCGCCAACAGTAACCGAATAGTGTGTGAGAGGAGTAGTCGGAGGTAGGAGGGTAAGAAGGAGATAGAGGTTGTGTCTGCCCTGTCTCAGTTGGGGATTACAGTTAAAGCAAGATTTGTTGGGGCCCTGAGAAAAGGGATTTGCAATTTTCCACCACTCGTGTGCACAGCTGTCTACAATTCATACCCATCTCCTCAGACTCTTTGCTTTCTCTTACTACTCTCCTTTCTTACCCTAGCATTTTTTCAATTCAAAGAGGACGTATTTTGCTCATTTTCAGGTTCATACTTGTATTTTTAGTTTCTACTAGAACATGTTTACTTGATTTAATGTTCAAAAAACACTTTATTTTTCTCATACTGTCCATGCTGGAACACCTAAAGCTCCGTTTTAGCGTCTGTCTCTTTCAGAAAGAGCCTGGTCTGCTCTGATTGGTCGGTGTTTCTGGGTCTTGACTGTAAAGGGGTAGAGCGGCTTTTTCTACTGTTGAAAATAACCAATAAAAGCTGCTAAGCTAAAATCTTTACAACTGGACATGTTCCAGCAGGAATATGATCTAAAATCAGACAGAAATTAATGATTCCCTGAGGTTAGCATGTGGCTAAATGTAGCAGGGTAGGCTATGTAATGTAAACACAGTAGCATGCCTGGAGCAGATGACCATACAAAGAAATCTCTCATAAACTGGCCTCAGCTTGTAGCCAAAGTAGAAACACAGTTGTATTCAGAATGGTCTGAAGCCTGAGGTCTTTGGTCACAGGGATACTTTTACATATGTTTCCCTCATCATTTGAAACTTTGTCCATGTTTAATATGAACATCTGACATTTTAACAATTTCCCAAGGGTTCCCATAGTCATGAAATTGCTGGAAAAGTTATGGAATTAGAAAAACTGTTTTCCAGGCCTGTAAATGGTTTAGGATCATCAGAACGTTTGGAAAAGTTTATGTTTTAAATATGGTTATGAAAATACCAAAACATGTCTTACATTACATGAATACTTTACCCGTATTACTAATTTTACATCTAGTAATGCACTTGGTGACCACTGACATGTCAGTAGTATCACATGATATGTGTACGCAGCTGGTTGGTGGCAGGAATGTCTAATGAGTGATTAAAGTTAGCTAGTGCTAGCAGTTTTTTAGCCGCAAAGAATTGGGAAGTGCGTGTTTAATGATGTATGGATTTCAAACAACAAATATAATACATAGCTGGGGCGCTGCCTGGTAGAGCAGGTGGCACCCCATGGACAAAGGCTACATTCGTGCCACAGCGGCCACAGGCTCGACTACAACCTGTAGCCCCCTGCTGCATGTCACCCTCCTTCTCTCCCACTTTCATGCCACCACTGTCCTATCAAATAAAGGCCAAAAAGCCAATATATATATATATATATATATATATATATATATATATATATATATATCTGTCAGGGCTGCAACTAATGATTATTTTCATTGTCGACAAATCTGTCGATTATTTCTTCGATTAGTCGACGAATCATTTTATCGAAAAGTGTGTTAAAATGTTGAAAAATGTTGGTCTGTCTCTTCCAAACCCCAAAATTATGTCATCTAGTGTCTTGTTTCGTACTCACACCAAAGGTTTTAGTTCACCATCATGGGAGAGTGTGTAAAGCTGCCAATATTTGAACGTAAGAACATGGGAGAGTGTGTAAAGCTGCCAATATTTGAACGTAAGAAGCTGCAATAAAAGTATTTTGGGGTACTTTTATAGTACGTTTCTATGAAAAATGACTCAAACCGATTAGTCGACTTCCAAAATAGTCACAGATTATTTTAATAGCAGATTAGTCATCGATTAGTCGACTAATCATTGCAGCCCTAATATCTATATATCAACATTTGACGTTGACGACATAGGGGAAGCCAGTCCCCTAGTCAGTCTCCAGTCATGCTAAAGGAAAAACAGGGTGTCCGTGTGGTCTTGAAAAGCACTAAAAGTTGATGAATCAGTTTGGTAAAAATCAAGGCCCTTTAAAAGTATTAAAAAACTCTTCAATGCAAATTGAAAGTATTGATTTTTATAGCTTGTTTCAATTTGTATAAAGTTTTACTGAATTTAGTTATTACTTTTATTTTTAATCAGGCGTGTCGTGGGATTCTGATGGAATCCCGCTCAATTTTATGTCATGTTTAAGCGCTCGTTTATGTGCTCGGCTTGCTGATCTGCTTACCTATTTTAAACTATTTAAATGAAGTCATGGAAATGGGGCAAAATATTACAGAAAAGTTTTGGAAAGTCTTTGGTATGTATGTATGGGAACCCTGTATATGTAGGTCCCCTTTAAGTTGCCTAATTGTTACTGTATTCACCTACATCACAAGTTCTACACATTGTCTGTGCGCTCTGTGCGAGGTCATGTGGTTCATTTAAAGCCTGTACTTTGAAACAGCCTAAATCACTGTATGTTTTTAGTGACTTCTCTGTGTCCTGAGTGGCTTGGCTTTGTTGTGAGGCAAAGTTGTGTTTACGTGACATCCGTTGAACTTTCTTGCTTTCCCTTCCTCCAGACATCCGCCACCCAGAAGAGCTATCTCTACTGCGTAAGCCCCGTGATCCCAAGAAGAAGAAGAAAAAGCTGGAGGAGGCAGAGGAGGACGATCTGGAGCTGGAGGGTCCGCTGTTAACCCCTGGATCAGGTGAGCTGACGGATCGTAACTCCTACGTGGAGATGAAGCATTTATGGCTCCAAGGCACTTGTTACAGTGTTTGCTGTGAAATATTTCAGCAGCAGGAAGGAACAATATTATTTCTTGAAATAAAAAAGAGACAAGTACGTTTTGCACTTCACATGTGCATCAACTGATGAGTTGGCTCATGCTGACTCTCTGTCTTAGGTTCAAGGTCTAGTTTCAAGTAATTATGGAGCATTGGGTTTTATTTTTGCATATCATTGTGAAACGTAATAATCTCGTTTCCCTCAAGCAGCAGGTTGAATAACAGGTTCCACTGGCTGCTATGGAGCGTCCTCCATTCTTTTTTTTTCTGAGTCTGATCACGCCTGTGGTTCGAAAACCACTAAGATAACTCCAGATTGCTGCACCCTGCTTCTAGTGACCAAATATGAATGTGTGAGTTTGAGGCCTGCATGGGATCCACAGCCCTGGCTCCCAGCTCCTTGGCAGGGAGGACGAAGAATGGTTGAGATTCCACACATAGTTGGTCACGCTGCCATTTTAAACCCAAACCAGGCTACACGACTGCAGCTATACTGGCCCTCCTCCCTCCCTCCCTCCCTCCCTCCCTCCCTCCCTCCTTCCGCCAGTGATGGGAGAGTTACAACCATGTGAGCAGGGAGGAGCAGAACAAAACAGGCTGTGCTGCTGTCACAGAGTTAGCATTAACCCAAACTGCTAACACTATGAGACAGGGTGAATGGGACTCTTTGTGTGGGTTGAGTCTCTTCTTCCCTGGCCTCTGGTGTGTCCGCTGGCTCCTTAGACTCAGCTCAACATGCATATGCACTCTCATGTGAGTGGGAAGAGGGCTGACAACGATTGTTAACTTGGTGAACGGTCAGAGTCAAGAAAAAAATAATTTGTCTGACATGCTAGCAGCATCTATTTGCCCATATGTCGAAATGCAATGAGTGACAGAAAACTCTATTTTTATGAGCAACACATGACTATCACACCCAAAGTTGCATCATTACATTTCAAGGGCGTGCTGCGTCGATGCCTCTGGTACAGATGCATTTTGTTTTCAGTGGGCGACTGTGGTCACACCATTAGGTGGTGCAGAAAAAGATTCAACAGGAATTTGCAGAATTTGTTTACTGTCACAACTCTCCCTGTGTGTGAGCACACACACACTTCCTGCGTCCTCCCTATCAGATCACATGCTACAGTCAGAGTATATTTCATGGCCAAGTTGTAAGGCGTTATTCCGTCCCTTGTGAGGAAGGGCTGGCCTCTTAGGTCAGGTCTCCTGATAGGAATCACAAGGTTTTGCAGAGAGGCAGCGATGAAATCAGAGACACAGCCTTCTCCTGTGCAGCAAACAGCTTCTGCAAAACTCCTGATGAAGGGTGGAGGGCACACTGCACCTCACCATGGTCTTACTTCACTTTTAGAATTACTTTGATCTCATATGGAGCTGCAGTGATTAGTGGATTAATCAATTAGTCATTCGACAGAAATTAACAAGCAACTATTTTCATAATTATTGGAGTAATTTCCGAGCAAGAAATTGCAAAAATGCAAGAATCCAGCTTCTTTAATTTGAATATTATCTGATTTTCTTATGGTACGTGTCCACAGGGGCATTTTTAGATGTGCTGCTTCCCAGCATTGGACACCTACTGTGCGTGTCTCTGGTCACGTGGGCTGTCGGCTCCAGGATTTCAAACCAGACAATCATGGAGGTTTAGTAATGTTTTCAGGTGTTTCCAGAGGCCGTGAGTCACGCCGGACACCCCTAATTTGCGTAAAGTAGCCTAGATTCAACTTTAGACGAATGAGTTGCAGATGCCCTGTCTCTCGAAATGCAGTGCAGCACAACCAGGATGCATTGCACGGCTGCTAACGTAGACAGTGAATGGGAAGCGTGGAAATGATGAGTCTGTGGACACATATCTTTAGTCTCTTATGACTGTAAAGTGATTATCTTTAGGTTTTGGATTGCTGTTTAAAAAAAGAGACATTTGAAGACATCATCTTGCACTCTGGAAATTGTGACAGGCTTTTTTTTCTCCTGACATTTTGTAGACTAAATGATAAATGGATTAATCAAGAAAGTAATCAGTAGACTGAAAATACTGGAAATAATCATCATATTTTCTGCCAGAAAAAAAAAATATGATTTGTAACTGACAATGTTGGTTCAACAAATCGATCAATTCCTTATACAGTGGCTCGGACACACACAGTACAGAGTGCATATACTGTACCAGGAGGTCCTCACTGACCTCAGGAGCAAATGACATGGGTGGATGGTGAGCACTATGGCTATAAGAAGTACATGACCAATCGTTTCTACTTAAAGACTGGCAACCCTTTTTCCGAAACCTCAACATCTGTCCTTAAATGTATCGCCTAGGAAACTCCATGTCCCCTGTCTGTCTGCACACATGTCAAGTGCCCCACAGAATTGGTCATTTCAGTAAAAAAAACAACATATGTAATCCTCAGCTGTTTTCATGACTCAGACAATGAGCCATGATGTTGCCCATGATGCCAGTCCCTCTGGGCCCGCCGCATCTTGACGTGCCTGCCATATCTAATTATCTGTCCTGTCAGCGAACATATCTCAGACAGCCAGTACTTTTATATTTGTGCTGCAGTTTATACATGCATGGCTGGGTCACGTCGACCAACGCCTTGCCTGGGTTTTCAATCAGTCATGCTGCGTTGGATGGCTATGAATGGGTGGATGGAAATGACAGAGCCTCACCAGTCATTCCAGGGTGATCTCCCTCTGCGAAGAGGGTAAACTGAGTCATCCACTCTGAGGCTGACAGTTGGCAGTGCCCACGGAAATATCACGGATCTCCCCATTCTTATATTCCTCTACTTTTTGTCTTTTCTGTTTCCTCCTGCCCTCGTAGACGTCTCGGTATCTTAAATCTGTCCACTTGATGTTTTTTGTTCCCATTCCGTTTCTTCCCTCCAACTCTTTCCTGTCTTTCCCTCTCTTACTCTTTCTCTTTTCATCCTAGCCTCTGAGGTAATATACATCGGACCTGTCAAAGGTAAGCTTTCCTCTTCCTCTGTCCTTTACTCTTCAGCACTGCTTCCTCACCCTCGCCTTCCCCTCCTTCCTCCTTACCCTCCACCTCCCCCCCCACACAGCTGGAGTGTAAGGTCACATGACATCTGTAACCTTTCGGGACATACAGCTGAGTCACCTGACTGCTCGTCCAGAGGAAGTCAGCTGATTCGGGTGGTCACATGATTAAGGCTTTGCCTCACATTAGAAATGAGCTCAAAGTTACTCCAGGCCTGCTCACTGCGCCTGCTGACTGTTTTGAAGGGTAGTTCATCACATTTTAGCGCTTGAAAATGGTGGTTACTGACATGATCATAATTATTAGTAGATGTTTTTGTGTTTTATGCTCTACCTTTTTGAAAGAAGCTCAGAAATCAGACACTTATTGGTCCATAATCCCACATACACACCACAACTAAAAGCCCACACAGAGGCTCTGTGTTAAAATCAAATCCACAAGAGACACTTTAATTTATTGACAAACCTCTCAAGGTTTACTTCCAATCCTAACAGCCCACGGTGGTCCAACTTCATCCATCTAAGCCCCCTATGAATCCCCAGTGTGGGAGCATCAGGGAGTCAAGTCATGTTAACATTCTTTGTGCCTCTTCGCCTGCATCGGAGAGTCAGTAAACAGGATGGAGGAGGATGGAGTTGCGTTTTTAATGTGCTGCCAGCTTTCACCTTATAGATGGTCTCTCTGGATATTTGGGATTCCTCAAGAGCCCCTTTGGGAGATGCAAGTCCTCTCCCTGACCTGATGCACTCAGCATTAACGGAAAAACCTTGAAAGAACCAATGAATAACACCCTCCCCCACAAGGGATGTGTGGCCATAGCCCGCACCCTGTTCTCATGACCTCAGCTCGCAAACACAAACACACACGTGCACACTCACAAATCAAGTCCACTTCCTGGTTTCAGAAGGGATTTAGTGGTTTAGCCAGTGTTGCTTCTTGACCTAGGCCCCACAGAGGGAGAGAGGGAACGGGGGAGCATGGGGCCAAAATATGACCACAGGGCCAGCCAACAGGAAATGCAAACAGCTTGACTTTGGTGGCTTGCTGATGCTGTAGCCAAAATTCAGCCAAATTAACAAAGGCAAAATGTTGAGCCCTTATTCAGTGAAGATTTAGATTAAAAATGATGTGGCTGATTTTTTTGTTATAACCCATGTATCCTCCCATACCTCTTCGTTCCCGCTCTCCTCTCTGTGGCGAGTGTTGCAGTAGTTTGCTGTGTGCAGTGCATTCCTGCAGGTTTTTTGACTGTGAATAAGTGGGTGACCCTGATCATGTTCTGCGTCATCTGCATGCTGATCCACATCAATCCCGCCATCAGCAGGAGGCCATAGTTGAAGCCACTCATCTGCAAAGCGTGGGCTGGTAGTCACGTGGTGTTGTTGATCGCTAGCTGGCCTGGCTAGGCTGCAAGTGTGTGTGCTTATTTAAGACAGTATTCACCCCTTTTTACCCTGATGCTGTTGTTGATGTACAGTATTTGTGAATGTGCACTTCTTTGCTTTGAAATTGGAGTGTTTATTAGATTTTCTGACTGTTAGTATGAAACTTTAATTTAATTTAATATTGCTACTTTAATGAATGTGATCATTTTCTCCTTATGCACTATAAGGGTCTAACTGTTGACTGTGTGTTTTCAGGGAGCATCTACTCCAGTCCAGGCTTGTACAGCAAAACCATGACCCCCACCTATGACTCCAGAGACGGCAGCCCGCTGTCACCCACCACTGCCTGGTTTGGGGACAGCCCCCTGTCTGAGGGCAACCCCAGCATCCTCGCTGTCAGCCAGCCAATCTCTTCACCAGACATCCTGGTCAAACTCTACAAGCCCCAGTCACTGCTGGACAAAGCCAAAATCAACCAGGGGTGAGATGAACTTTGCTTGGTAGTTATGTGGTTTGGTTAAACTGTTTATAGCCAGAAATGCTGTGGTTGCAAGAGGCTACAGAGTTTGTTTATTGAAGAAGACATTATATTCTCTGTCTGTGCAGGTGGTTGGACTCATCCAGGTCTCTGATGGAGCAGGATGTAAAGGAGAATGAGGTGCTGCTGCTGAGGTTTAAATACCACAGTTTCTTTGACCTCAACCCAAAGGTGTGTCCCATAGACAATACAGTACAATTTCACTTTGCTAACAGAGTCCCTGAGGACATTGTGGTGTGTGAAAAGGTTTTATTGGTGCAGTGCTCCTTTAAGTAGAGTATTTGGTGTACAACCCTGTGGGTATCAGGTGTGAAGAGAACGTGTGAGTCCGTGTTTATTCGCTGTTTGTTTCCATGCCTGTTAACGCCACGACAAACCTCTTCACAGTATGATGCCATCCGAGTGAACCAGCTCTATGAGCAGTCCAAGTGGGCCATCCTGCTGGAGGAAATTGAGTGCACGGAGGAGGAAATGATGATGTTTGCTGCCCTGCAGGTACAGAGACTGTGTGTGTTTGTGCGTGTGTGTGTGTGTGTGTGTGTGTGTGTGTGTGTGTGTGTGAGTGCCTGATATTAATTTTCCTGTCTCAGCATTCGTTAGTCAGGGTCTGATATTTGAAGACCTGCAGTCTTCTTTTCATTGGGCAACGGGCACATTGCCTTCTCAACCGCAAGCTAATGAATTGGATGGGCTTCCAGCCCAGAGCTGAGACATATGGTTGCCAGTTCTGCTGCAGCACGCACACTAAAACCTGACTATTGCACACTGATGCAGAATTAGTTAATGGAGGCATTATCACACGTTCCCACTGAGCTTCTAAATATGCCTCAATATCATTCAAATCCCTGTATTTCTGACTTTATAGAATTCATAGAAAAAAGGGAGGCATTAGGGTAAAACAAAAGATCTCTTGTGAATAATTAATGCCAGTCGACTTGAAAGACATTAATGCATTTACCTCAGTTAACCAGTGTGAAGTGTCACTTGAAGTGATGTTGCTAGGTACGCATCTTGCATCCCTGACGCATTAAAATCTTAAAGGATGCTGTAAACTCACTATGGATGTGTCCCAGGAACATGCTATTATTTTATGTATTGGGGACCCACTGAATATCCTCAGGTTCCTCAGTTCACGACCTGTGGGTCCCGGGGATTTACTACATTGAAAATCTATCAACATCACTGCACTTTAAATGCCTGGAAACCAGGCCTAGTGAGTCATAATGGCAGAGAAATAAAAACATAGTGTTCAAATATCATATTTAAATTTCATTAAAGGTCCAGTGTGTGGGATTTGGTGAGATTTATTGGCAGAAATGGAACATAATATAACAAGTTTGTTTTCTTAAGTGTATAACATCCAGAAAATAAGAGTCTTTATGTTTTCGTTACCTGACAGTGAACCTTTTATATCGAAATACAGGGTGAGCCCTGTCCTTACAGTCCGCCATGTTACATCTATGTTTCTACAGTATCCCAGAACAACAAACCAAAGACTGGCTGTAGATAGGTCCATTTGCGTTTTTCACATCGCCCACCATAGTTAGCAGCCCCTCTGCGATGAGCAGCATCAGAAAAACACTGGGTTTTTTTCCCGTGAAACTGCTTAATTCAGTGTTTTACCAATTTAAATCACCTGGTCCGTTAATTTTGGAGAGGAGTGGATCTCTTTTAAATAATGCGGCTCCCGAGAATAACCTCCTGAACTTCTGGATCGTAAGTTATAACAGGAAAAATATGAGCCGAACAGTGTCAGAGAAACATGGATTTGTAACGTGAAACTGCTTTATTCAGTGTTTTTTACCGGTTTGAATCACCTGGTCCATTTGTTTTGGAGAGGAAGAGACCTCTGCAGATAATTCGGCTCCTGGTAAAAACCTCCTGAACAATGAATACTAAAGGAACCCTAACCAGGAGTTCATGCTTGGTAAACTGGAGAAGATTCAGCTGGTTGCAATCTACAATCCTCCCTGCTAGATGCCACTAAATCCTACACACTGCTCCTTTAAATGTTCTTGTGTATATACAGTAACTTGTAGAAATCCCCAGCATTATTCCTCCAATATTAAATTGTCTAACTAATACTAAAGGATCCAAGGCTTTATGTGATCAAGTAAATTCTACAAACCTTGAGGCCCTTTGCCGCAGCCACTCATACAGACCTGATCTGCCCTGTGCTTTGGAGCCACAGACAGTATCAGACATAGAAGTATTTCTCTTGACAAGTTTAAAGGCAGATCAAGAGGAGGAGAAATAGGAAGCAGTGAACGTATGATACAGATGTGAGCCCCTTCATCCCCCTCAGGTAGCCCCCGTGTCGTCTAGGGGTGGTGCCCCTGCTATTTCTGACCCTCATAAACTGTGGGTGCCAAGACCTGAGGACGCCACCCTGTCTTCACCCCCAGGGTAATTATAGAGCATCTCGGGCCACGGGACCCAGTGCCCCGACCCAGACCACCCACCCCCACAAGACACCATCTCATAGACCTGTTCACATTCCCCCAGAAGCCCCCCTACACTGTGAGGTGTTAGGTGCGTTTCATTAGACTGGTTATAATGACACTTAAACTGGTGTCTTATTACGCCTCTTGAGAGAGATGCTAATCCGAGCGGGGTGTTTAGACAGGCGGCTACTCTGTCGCTACCTGTCTGTTAGCACTTTGGTAGCTACTACTATGTTACAACTGGGTAGTATTAGCTCACGGCTTTCGGCTAAGGTTTCACTGGTGAGAGTAGATACACAGCGTCTAAATAAAGAGCAGTGATTGTCCACATCTAGTATGCTGCTGGCTTGTGTTAGCATGCTATCACCTGGATGTTTTATTTTGGCATTACATGGAAATGAGGTAATCAGGAGTCAAGAACAGTAACCGACCTCATCGTCACCGACTTAAGGCACAAGTTGTACTTGTTACTCATGCACACAAACAGGAAACAACCCCCCCTTCAGTGTTGCAGCTTTTAAAAGACCATCAGAGTGGAAGAGATGGAGGAATGGAGTGTCATGGCAAGCCCTTTGTCCCACATTCTGTAACCTTATCTGGGCCAAAGCCTCACATATCTCTCTCAAAGTCTGTATCTTTCACTCTCTCAACAGCTGTTCATTCATATATTGGTGGGGGGTTGGTGGCTGGTTGACATTATAAATACCATTTGTCAACAAGTTGTATTTAGTGTCTGTGACTCACACTTGGAGGTAAACACAGCCAGGTTTTCATGAACATCCCCATCCTGCTGAATAGCTGTTTCCAGTGTTCTCTTTTCCTTATTGGCCCAGTCTAACACATGTTCCCTGTAAAAACAATTTCATAGCCTGTTACAGCCCAAAGACATGCTGAGAACACATTGTTCAAACTGTACTCCTCAGCTCTCTCAGTGAATCATCATCACCAAGCACTTCGTCTTCTCATCCTGAAACTCATCTTTATCTCCTTCAAAGATGAAAGTCTTTGTTTTATCACTGGTAAACTCAAAGGTGCACACTGGCAGCACTTGCTTTAATAAATACCAACACTTCTTCAAGAATTTATGTGGCTATTATCACAGACCATTTCACTTTTAGAAGATTAAGTTGAGGGGTTTGTGCACCAGTAGCATAAACAGCAGGAAACTTTGTAGAAATCAGCAGAACTGTTGATGACGGTGTTTGAGGTGGAGGTAGACTTTGCGAGCAATTGTTAGTAGTTACCTTTTTTCTTCTTTTTTTAACCACAATTTAATTTAGTAGTTTAAACACATCATGTAACTGGAAGATTGTAGGTTTTAACAGTGTTGTGAGGACAAGACTTTGAAACCTTGTCCACAGCACCACAGACTTTGCTCCAACTGTTCTCCAAAACCTCTGGAGAAGTGCAAACTGAACCTGTATGTCTAAAAGAAGGAGTAAAAGTAGATTTATACTTGTGCGTCAGCTCTATGCAGAGCCTACGCCAAAGCCTATGCACGTTGCCTATGCTGTTGTGAGCATTTTTACTTGTGCAGTGATGTGCCTGTGTCACTCTGCAGTTACACCTCCAAAACACTAGTTGGCGGCGGGGTATCTGTGAAGTGCTGTAAAGTTTAGTTGATTCAAATCACAAATTAAACATGGCTTAATAGAGACATTTTCAGTTGAAATTACACAAATCAGCTTCATTATAACTCACAGCATTCGCAGACAAAGCACTTGTGTTTTACTGGACACATTTTCCCCACAAATACAACATGCTAATGTTATTAGCACAAGCCTATGGCATTTTACATTGTATAAATTAGCCTGGCAGCTAGCAGACTTTTCCTCTACCCATATGAAGCCAGGATAAATCACACACAAGACTTAAAATGCTATTTTGTGGAGGCTCTATTGTCCTCACAATTTATTGTTTCTTATCTGTGAAATTAAAGTAAATAAAAGCTTTGTTTCCACCGAGGGAAATGGTTTCAGCTTCCAAAAATAGACAGGAGGTCTCCATCGCCATGACGTGTAGTTACATTACTGGGTAGGTGCACATCAGGCTACACCATAGGTACAGTGTCGATTTGACACAAAAGTATAAATCCTGCTTAAATTTAGAAAAACATTCTGCTCTAACATGATCTTTTCATAAAAGTAGGCTGTCTAGGCAGTGGAAAGACAGAGTTACATTTAAAATTGGTGCCATATAACCAGAGAAAACAGAAGAAGTGCTCTGGTGTTTGCTTCTGCTCAAGAGGTAGAAAACCTACAACTACCAGAATGCACTGCACCGCACCAGACCCATAAACGCTCCCACTGGTGGGTAATGTAATGTAAGCTCGGCCGTTTTGACACAAGAAACAATATGGACAGCTGGTAACAAACAATCTTGAACTACAGTTAAATGATAAGCTAAAATATGTTTCTGAAAACATCTGAGGCAAGAAAAAGGCAACACAGCAGTAGAATCTTGATCCATGTTGGGTCAACACTGCTTAGTTTTACCATTTGATGTCAGTATTTTCAGCCTTCGTTGTTACAATACAGGACACACTATGGTTTCAGACAGTATTCTTGTTAACAAATTCTCGTATTACAGCCAAACAGTGCACTAAAATATGTTTCTGGAGACATTTAAGGCGAGAAATAGGCAACACAGTAACAGAATCTTGGTTTATATTTGATCAGCACTGCCTACTCTTTGTGTTTGTGGTGGTGGCCGTAAAATGCGGAAGTGCAATCTTTAGTTCAAGCAACAGCCATCAAAAAACTACCAGATGATGCGAAACAGGTCATCCAGTAGATTTAAGTTGGGAGATCTGGGTGCTGCTTAGATAACCACAGTTCATTTACACATTCTGCCCACATTGGTAAGATACAAGGCTGATTGAAAATCAGCAAAGTATCCCTTTAAAATGTCTCCATATGTAACTAGTTCATATGCATGACTGAGAAGTCTATAAACATAAGGACAATTCATTTGATGATTCTAGACTGAAAAGTTTTTGAACGGAAAAATTAAATGTATTAGAAGTCTGTAAATGTCATGTATTCTCAAAATAGAAGATATCGTAGATGCCCTTGTTTACCACAGCAAATTAAGCGCTCAAAAAGTATTTAAGAATGGGCCTAACTGGAGTTACCTCTCTTTCTTTTCCTTAGTACCACATCAACAAGCTGTCAATCATGTCTTCAGACAACCACATGAATAACAGTGAGAAGGAGGTGGATGAGGTGGATGCAGCCCTGTCAGACCTGGAAATCACTTTGGAGGGAGGGAAGACGTCCAACACACTGGTATGACCACTCTGGCACATCTTTGCCTTCACTACAGGAAACTCCTCTTGGTTGTGTGTGTACTGGGCTCCAAACTCAGAATGTGAATTTATTTTCCAGTTGCAGCAGCTCGGCAGTGCATTTAGTCCTTTGTGTCTCTACCGTATTCTGATGAAACCTCCTTTCATCAGCCACATTAAACAAGAGCGGAAACCTACACAGACACTGTACACTGACCCTGGGGAGGGGAAATTACAATGAATCTCACTGGAAGTGCTAAATTTCACACTGTTATTTATGAGGCCTGCATCTGACAAAAGATCGGGGGTGTGAGATATTTGACACTGAAACAAACCCAACAAAGGCTGCAAGTTACATGAATACGTTGAGAATATATGGGCCTATTATTACAGCAGCTCCGCCTCAAGAACTTGTTAAGTTTATACAGCTTATCAGAGGAAACTGAGCCTTGAGATATTACATAAGAAGTGTTGTCCTTAGCATGTTCAACTGAGCAGTGACATTGAAAATGTGCAAAGTTGAGCCTGAGGTCATTGCTTCGATTTTGTTTAACCCTGTTCTTTTGTATTGAAATCTCCCAGGTTTATACTAACAGTGTGCTTTTCCACTTCCCCCTAGGGTGACATCACATCTATTCCAGAGCTAGCGGACTATGTCAAAGTCTTCAAGTAAGTCCACATCCAGAGCTACCTGATCCCACAAGACCACACATACTTTCACTGTTATTAAAAAAAGAACTGTGTATAAGTTAGAGTTGGGTACAGAAACCCAGACCAAATCACAACGCAGACTTTGGTGCCTCATTTTGGTGCCAGATTGTGTGAGTAGCAAGTGTGTGTTCAACAAAGAGAGAAAGAAAGAGTGTGTGCATGATGGTAAAAGTAAGGCTGCAGCGACTGGTGCAGAGAGTATGAAGTTAAACATCGCAGTGCAATGAGCCTATCCCAGCTGACACTGGGCGAGAGGCAGGGTACACCCTGGACAGGTCACCAGACTATCACAAGGCTGACACATAGAGACAGACAACCATTCACACTCACATTCACACCTACGGCCAATTTAGAGTCACCACTTCACCTGCATGTCTTTGGACTGTGGGAGGAAGCTGGAGTACCTGGAGAAAACCCACGCTGACACAGGGAGCACATGTTAACTCCATACAGAAGGGCTTGTAGTTCATTTCGGTACAGTGTCTAGCTCCTGTGACATAATTTGTCCTTTTATAAGTTGCAAAGGATGATTCTAGCAACTGAGATAAATGCTGGTTTGGAGATCTTGGGTCAGCATGACCTTTCCCCCAAGAGACAAAGATGAACAGATTCAGGAACAGGCACACCTAGACACTCTTGCATTGTTTTGATTGTCTGTCTCCAGAAAGAAAGGACCAGAGGACAGGTCAACTTTGCATAGATAAAGGTGCCTTCCTGCCTTTTTCATTTCGAGCATAGATTATTTTCTAGTAAACATATTTTATGAAGACGGACAGGTGTAAAATAATAATGAAGTATCTTATAATGTATAAATTTTCCCTGAGCTTCTCTTGTGAACCAGCCTGCACTGGAGATTGTCCTTGCCCAAGAATCCTTATCAGTATTCAAATTTAATTTCCTCTGCTAGATAAGTCTGAGGTTCTCGCAAGTTCTCGTGTTAGCAGTTATCTTATAAAAGGTGGAAGCTCAGTGATTCATTTTAGGTAATTTAATCTTCCTCAGGCAACTGCTGAGGACACAATAATTGATCCCAACTCAAAACATATCTTTGCTGTTATTACTGTAACTGTGATTTAAGTGTTAAATTGTCATAGGATTTGGTATTTTATTGGTATTTTGAAATTGGTTCAGACACTGTTTAGGCACAGGTACCGTTTTAAAAGTATTTTCTTGGCCTCAGTATCGCAAAAAACTACAAACAATACCCAACCCCAGTATGATATCGTGCAAAGATTGCATTTGTCACAAGATGTTGAGTCTATCAGAGAACCAGGAAATAGCATTTTCTGGCGAAATGAGAAACCTGTTGCCTGGTTTGCATCAGCGTAATAGGTTCCATTGTTTTGCCAGAGGACATTTACAGGCTAAGCTTCAGTTTAGCTTTTCAGAGTGATTAAAGTTGGACCAAGCAGATTTTTAACCATATTCATTTTTGGCTTTAAGCCTTTGCTGACACACAGGTGGCCCCTGCAGTGGTTGTCTCATAAAATGTATAAACCATGGGGGGGGGGCTATCAGGAGGCATTTCCTCTTTAATGGTTTTCCATTAATGTTCGTGTCCAATGCTGGATCCTCTCCCATTCACCTTGCTGACTCTGCACTTGAGAAGCTTTCCTTCTTTTTCTCCTCTCTCCTTAGTACTCTCTTATGATGTCCCCTCCCCCGCTCTTCCTCTTGACCACTAATAAAGAAAATGGCTGTTTTCTCCATCTGACATGTCTGTTATATATTTTCCAGACCCAAGAAACTGACACTGAAGGGCTATAAGCAGTACTGGTGCACATTCAAGGATATCACAATTTCCTGTTACAAGAGTAAAGAAGAGGCACATGGGACTCCTGCCCACCAAATGAATCTTAGAGGTGCGAACACACACAAAGAAGATGTCATTTCACAACCGTGCAAGAACGTAATGCCTCATTTTTCTGTCTAAGCAATGGGTGTGAACTTTGACCTCATCTTCCGCTCTGCACTTTGGCTTCCATGTGCAGGTTGTGAGGTAACACCAGATGTTAACATCTCGGGTCAGAAATTCAACATCAAGTTGCTAATCCCTGTGGCTGATGGCATGAATGAGATCTGGCTTCGGTGTGACACGGTAAGACTGATGTCAGTGTACCATTTATGTTCATTTCCTGTCCTTTTAAATATTTAATAACCAGTGTTTGACTTGCTTTTCCAGGAGAAACAGTACGCCCACTGGATGGCCGCGTGTCGCCTGGCCTCCAAAGGGAAGACCATGGCCGACAGCTCTTACAACCTGGAGGTCCAGAACATTCTGTCCTTCCTCAAGATGCAACACATGAACCCCGATCCTCAGTTTATCGAGCCCATCACCACCGATATCAACCCAGAGTGCCTGGTGTCCCCGCGCTATCTGAAGAAGTACAAGAACAAGCAGGTAAGCCATGTGTTTCCGTCAACGAAGGACCTCTGAATGCTCCGTAGGTTGTACACGTGGAGGGTAAAGTGTATAGTTACAAAGAGACAGACATTCGGAAGGCAACTATCTGCTGTAATGTGTATTCTTGTGAGGTTGTTTACTTGTTTGATGAGTCGATTGTGGAGTTAGTCGGAGCAGTGTCTGATGCTTCCCAGATGGGCGCCTCCTGGCATCAGGCTTGTCTTGCATTGGAATGTAGCCTCCCTCTACTCCCCCTCTTTTACTCTCCTCCTCCCTCCTCCTCTTCCCTCTGTTCCTTCTCCCCACCCCCGTCAGTCCGAGGGGAAACCAGGACAGTAGACGTCCAAACCACTCAACTTGCTTACAGTTTGAGTTGCTCATGTCAGACTGTAATAGATACTTTGTCTGCTCTCGGTTTGTGTGCTTATACACAAAAGTGCAGAGATCTCAGCCACTGGGTTTGTAGATGCTCAGTCAGCCTGGTAATAAAGCGCGGCCACTTTTGAGTGACAGTACGGCACCACCAGCGAACATCTTAATAACTATGTGTAGAATTTAAGCACTAAGTTTCAGTTAACTTTCTTGTAAGCGTTGAGAGAATACCACAATGTGCCCAGCAGATTTGCATGTAAGCAACAGGCTGGTGTGTGTACACTGAAACAGCTGAGTACACGGCTGCCATAGCTGTGTGAGCTGGGGGTGGGTGAGGGAGGTCGGGGGAGTTGACTTCCCATAGCTTACACACTCAGTCTGGATTTGTTTAAGTTGTAGTATAAAAGCGGAATGTTGCCAGGGGGTTGGGGGGATTTTTGTAGGGTGTTGGTACCGTAAGTGATGACTCAGAAGTGGTGTGGGCCTGAAATATACTGAATGTCTGAAGAAAGAGAGGTAGACGGGAAGATAGATGCAGGTCCTGTAAATGTGTGTCAGCATTGCTGGTTGAGTCTGTAAGCTGCAGGCACTTTAAACGTTCCCTTTGTGGGCCAAAATACAAACCAGACTTCATTGTCTTTTTGGCCCAAATGTGTTTTTGGCAGACACAGATTGTATCCAGAACATCTGAACAGCAAAAAAAACTGCATAAAATGCGTTTGTTTTGTTTTTTTCTTCAAATTGGATTGGTGATTTAAAATGTGATTCCAATCAGACTTCTACTGACGCGTCTCAAATAAGTGTCTTTTGCGTGACTCGTAATGCGACACACAAAGACATCACATCTAGAGTGACTGAAGTGCTGAGCAGAATCCATGCTGCTACTAGCGGAGCGCTGTTGGAGGAAATCATGGAGAACAACAGTCTGTGGACAGATGCCAAAATAATTCGACTGCTGGCACTTTGTGACAAAGGAATTCCGCACCATGACTTGACAGCGCGATTGTTTGGTGGGTGAAATGACAGACCGCCATTTCTCATGCTTCCATGTTGGAAAGCGCTGTTACCAGTGTAGCCACATAGTTACTGACTCTAATGTCAATATCACAGCAACCCATGCAACCCATGATGATCTGGAGGACACACCAGTTTGGTGTCTTCACATACAAATAACGATGCGGACAGTTTGTATTAGCGATCTGATTTGAGAAACTGATTTAGCAGCAGTCTGAATGTATCCTTTAATACTCCAGTAACACAACAAATGTGAGTATGACGTGGTTTTATTGAGGTCATGGTGGACCCTTTAAGATGGGACTGCTGTCAAGTCCATAACTTCAGTTGCACAAACAGTGCTGCTAAAAATGAGAATAAATCTAAAATTACAGAAGTACGGAATAAAGATTCAGTTCTCTCTTTCTCCACGTCTAACTTTCTCGCTTTTTTAGCAGTAGGGAAATCCATTAAATATAGTTGGGGTCAGTTACATGAATTTAATTCACATTCTCGTACAGTAAAGCCTGTTTGATAAATCCGAGGAGTGACCAATCCATGTTTAAGTTAAGAAAGGCTCACAAAGCCAGGTCACATAATGCACATTGACCCATTTACACCAGCCAACCTGTGGGTTTAACCTATGTCATGGTGCCAGTATGTTAGTCCTGGCTTGGTTAGCTTCAGTTCCACTAGCATTTGCATCTCTATAACCTGCTTTTGCCATAGAGGGTTTCTTGTATTAGTTTTCCTGAGAAGTTGAAGTTGAAGAAGTTCAAGATCGAACTATTATTTTTCTAGCATTCAAAAACTCCCATGCTCCCATGACCCATGTACATGCTATTAAAACCTCACGGGAACTACAGTTAACATGATAATTGTTGTTTTATCTTAGTTGAAATCATGAGCTGCTCAGTTTTCGCTGACCCTTGCACTTTAGGACATGGGCAGACAGTTTCTGTTTTTTAGAATATGGACAAAAAAGTCAGTATCGTGTTTGTTTTTTTAGAAAGACATGGGGACAAAAAAACCTTTGTGGCGTAACACACTGCCTAGAATAGAGGCTAACTTGAACAGGGGGCAGGACTCAGCCTTTTTAGGGGTATTAGCTTTGCAGGGTGTGTGTCCAACTGGGGCCATACTTCTTCCTGGTCTGGCTCCAGTCTCACTCATTATCCCAGTCTGACAGGGGGTATCCCCAGCAGGCACACAACATGAAAGAGTAGTGGCATATGTACAGTATGTGAATGCACACATGTGTACTCATGTGAGTGGGCGTTGGGGCTTCAGGAAATGAGCCGTGCCTGAGTATGCTGCGCGGGAAAACTGTCTGGGAAAAGCCCGTTCAACCTCGGTCATCTGCGACCCCCTCCCCACCTCACTAAAACTGGACTTCCTGTTGCGAGACGAGTCCGAGGAGACTTCCGTGCAGCAGCTCCCAGCGGATACACACACAGGAATTTTTAGATTACTCTGACCAGTGTGGTCTCTGGCCGAATTGATACATTTACACAAAAGAAAACAAGCATTAAAGGCACAATAATAAACTCCTGGAGTGTGAAGACATGGCACCCCTACAGCTTGGTGCCTCTGAAGTGTGCTTTAGACACGTACCACCACCCTGTGGATGAAAAGGGAAGTTGTGTGATAATTTTAATGGCTCATTGTGAAAGTATGTTAACAATAAACAGCCATTATATAGACCTAAAATGTACAGTTCCCGTGCCTACTTCCTTAATGTGAAACCACACAAATGTTGTGTAACCTCTTTCTTTCCCCTTCAAACAAGTGCCTGACTGCCGCTGTACTCTGTCCCCCTCTTGTGGCTGAATACTGCATGACCTCCAGACTCCAGAGCCCCACTTTGTTTCTGTTATTACAGTTGTGGCCTCCTGCTTTATCGTTTTGGATCTTTCTTCCCTCGACATTGATCTTACTTGCTTGTTCTCTTTGTCCTATCTTTCTTTCTTTCCTCTCTTCTTGTATGCATCTCCTTCATTCCTCTGTGCCCCTCTCCCATCCCCACCTCCCATCTTCAGCCAGGCTATATCAGGGACTTGGTAAGTTGAGTTATGTGTCCACTGGGTGCCTTTACAAGCCTTAGATACATGTTTGTGCATGTTTGTCTAAACTCTGAACACTTTTTGTGTCTGGGTTGCCTCACCTAACTAGGGATGCACCAATACCAATAACAATATCAGGTCTTTGTCCGATACTGTGCTCATGTACTAATCGTATTCGTAAAATGACTCCGTTACAGCAGCACCCAATACCACTTTACAACAGTGTGACCTTAACATGTTGTCATGATGACAAAAGTAGAGCATTCTGCAAACTATGCTCTGCTAAATTATCAAGAAAGAGTGAGAAAATAGCTCATCAGCAATTTGATATAACATCCAAAGAACCAACACGATTCAGAGGTCGAGGAGTTTGCTAACGCTAGCAGGAAACAGCAACCAACTTTGCCGCAAACGCTGGAGAAGCAAGCAAAAATGTCCAGAGACAAACAATGGGCGCAAAAAATAACCGAAGCCCAGTAAATTGCTCTTCTTCTCAGTGTAACATTACTGGACACAACATGATATTTCCAGCCATTATCACTTCACAGAAAATAGTGACTAGTTACCTGGATGTAACTCCAGTTCTATGAGTATGTGGATAGCACTTTCCAAGTAACGAGCCGTTTTAGTTTACCTAATCCATTAAGTAACTGTGCAGAACATGAGGTGTGCTACTATTCAACACGTGTAGTCTTTTTAAGCCCCTTCTTTGTTCCTTAATTTCCACCAAACCTGGCCCCCTTCTCAGACTCGTGACACACAACATAGCTGTACTATAAGTAAAGATGAACACTCCTTCATACATCGTCGACAGCCCTCTGAAGCACTTCACTATCGGTTTACCCCTCTGAGGAGTGAAAATAAAACATTTTTCAAAGTCAATGTTAGAACTGTAAGCATTCATATCGGTACTCAGTATTGGCAAGTACTCAAATGTGAGTACTTGTTCTAGGTCTGAAAAAAGTGGTATCAGTGCATCCCTACACCTAACCAAACGTGGTGCAGCGGTATAACATGTCATAGTGGCTGGTAGTTTCAGTAGAATAGTTAGAATCCTCCATGTTTGTTTGTTTGTTTGTTTGTTACTTTCACTAGCTGTAATGTTTTCAGGGTGTCGCAAGACAAGCAAATGACACATAACTGTAGTGAAACAACAGTCGGGCGTCTGTATTATGTGTTATACTTTACATTACATTGCTAGTGGGGACAAAGGTTGGTACAGTAAACATAAAATCAATGAAACATGCTGGTGTTTTTGTATTTCTGTATTCCTGTAAATCACAGGTTTTTAGATTGATGGAAGCTTTAATGTGTTTGTAAAATATGAAAAGCAGAGACTAGGAACTTGCTGAAGATAAGTGATCCATCACAGTAAAGTTCATATATTTTGTATTTATTTTATTATAAAGCAGCTGAACAGGGACTGCTAAGTCAAAGAGTGTTGCTTCTGAACAAATTATCAAACTCATCAATTGATTCCTGACACCCATATTTGCTTTGGTTTCTCCTCCACCTTTGATTTTTTCCAATGAAGCTCATGAATGCTAATCAGTAGCTGGCTGGAACATGTGGGAGGTTGCTGAAGGGAGTTCACTGTGATGGATTACTTACTGACGATGTCTCTGTTTTGCTCTTCTAGTTAAATTAGTTGATTAAAATGTTGGGCTTCAGCTTTATAAAAGATGTAGGTACAGTAAGGGAATACACGCACGCATGCACACTCACACATTCGCACATTAACCTTAGTCTGGCTCCTCAGGGGGCTCGTAGCTTTATATTTGTCTGTCTGTTTTGTAGCTGTGTGATGTAGACTTTTACTGTGACAGCTCTCTGCTTATTGGCCGACACTGTGTGTGCTGATGGCTTTCTGGAATTAGCCACAGCTTGTTTACGCACTGGGTTTGTGTGTGGATTTGGGCGCATCAGGTGGTTCTGTGTGTGGTGATGGGATGCATTTGTTTACAGTGGAGAGTGGGTTAGTGTTTGTCGAGCCTCAAGTGGTGGGAGCACGCTAAAATGTCACCTGTGTGATTGTGTATTTGTCAGATTTCAGCCCGGATCCTTGAAGCCCACCAGAATGTGGCCCAGATGAGTCTGATTGAGGCCAAGATGCGCTTCATCCAGGCGTGGCAGTCCCTGCCCGAGTTTGGAATCACTCATTTCCTCGCCAAGTAAGCTGATGTGTCTTCACTCTCACATCTCCATCGCCCACTCTCTCTGTTTTATGGGCTGACAGTGACTCAGATTTTCATTTGATGTGCGCTCTTTCATTTCACAGTTGATTGTCTTCCTCTGCTTTGCAGGTTCCAGGGTGGAAAGCGGGAGGAGCTGATCGGCATCACTTACAACCGTTTGATCCGGATGGATGCCAACAATGGAGATGCTATTAAGACCTGGCGCTTCAGCAACATGAAACAGTGGAACGTCAACTGGGAGATCAAGATGGTAGGGGAACCACTGAACACGACCATTTTAACTTTAGGTTTTTCGCGGCCTACTCACATTCAGTGTTGGAAGTTAATATTGTTTCTCGAACTGAAACCATTAGTCAATTTAAGGGGAACTCCACCATTTTTTCACATCATAAGCCCCGCCCCAGTGAGTGACAACAACCCTGCCTCCATTTAGGGGTACTGTTTACAGTAGAAACGCTAAGCAGACCCAGAGTCGAGGTCCCATGTCTGAAGGGTTACTTTCTGTTCCAAAGGTACCATACCGAAAGTGTTAAGTGGAAACGGGGCTAAAGTTCCCTTACAGGTTTGGAGTACTATTGCATACATGAAAAAAAAAAAAGTTTTATAATGCCTTTTCTGGCTCAAGAGGGAGCTGCGAAAAATCTGACAATTTGTCATGACAAATGTCAGGTGGAGTTGAAGACTACAAGTTTGAAAAAGAAAAATGTCTGGGGATGTGGAGTCAAAGCTTGAGGCTAGCATACTAGCATAACACACCCAGATCTCCAATTGAAATGTCGGCAACCAAGCTGCATTATGGGTAATTTAGGCTAAAAGCTAAAAGACATGACTGATGTGCTTCTCTCTGTGCTCAGGTGACGGTTGAATTCGCAGACGAGCCCAGTCTGTCTTTCATCTGTGCCGAGGTGGACTGTAAGGTGGTCCACGAGTTCATCGGCGGCTACATCTTCCTGTCCACACGTGCCAAGGACCAGAACGAGTCTCTAGACGAGGAGATGTTCTATAAGCTGACCAGCGGCTGGGTCTGAGTTGCCCCGAACCACCAGGGGCCAACGATTGTAGGTCAGGGGCCAGGAGGGGGAGTGGCTGTGGGTGGGTCTTGGGGGGGTGGAACCACAGTGTATGGGGTTTATTTTATTCTACTTTATCTCAGTCTGTTTAATTGTTTGGAGCTGTGCTGAAGAGTCCAGAGCAGCACTAAAATTGCCATGGCTGACACCGATTTTATTGTTGTAGTTTATTTTGTTGTTGCATTAACGCTGACAAGGTCTTTTGTTACAACACTAATGTTCTGGTGAACGCAGTCCAGATGAACTTTTGAACCGTAACTCCTGTGGTTGAGCAGAAGCTACACAAACCTGAAGCGGGAAGTTCCTCTGTTCCTCTACGACCGCCTGCCTCCTCTCCTCCTGGACTGATGGCCATCAACTTACGTCCATGACAACCCTTTAAAGCCAATCAAACACCAGATTTAATCCCAAAGATATTTTTTTGTCCACTCTTCACTTGTTCTTTCACCGCCTTTTGTTTCTCTCTTCTAGAACTGGACTGAAGGAGCTGACATCAAACTGTCATTAAAACGTATTGTAATCGTAGTGCCACAGATACGTGCAGTTATATCGAATTATTTATCCTAAAGGACGGACTTTATCAGAGAGTCCAATCCAAAGCACTACATGTCCATCCTATCCACTCTATGAAGGGTTTAATCTCTTTGAAGTCACATGTAAGCACTTCGACACTATACAGTCCTGTTCATGAATAAGCTGATGTTAAATTTGCTTTTGATGTCTGTCGTCTTTGTTTCAGAGCTCGTCTGGAGCGATTGTCTCCTCCGCGTCGAGTCTCTCTAATGAATTGTCATTGTATTAGCTGGCAGGTGTGACATTGTGAGTTTTGTTTTGTATTTAATAGACTGCTCAATAGCGAGCATGTCTGGAAACACACTACAGTTCAGTGCACTGGGATGAGCGTGCTGTGGGTTTGAAAATCTTTTCCATTTGATTTAACTGTCCTTTCTGCAAAAATGTTCATCTTGAAAAGTCATTAGTTCTAGTGTTGAGTGTATCTGATGTTTCTCGAAAACAGGTATTAAAGGTCCCATGTGTATCATTTAGGCGGGTCTATTGGCAGCAGTGGAATATAATATAACAAGTATGTAATCACCTGAAAATAAGAATCATTTGGTTTCATTACCTTAGAATGAGCTGTTTATATCTATGTAGGGAGTGGGTCCTCATGTACTGAGATCCGAACTCTGGCTCAAGGTAGGGCCATTTGCGTAGTTAGCAGTCCCTCTGCGACAAGAGCAATTTCTGAACGATTTCTAAAACGTGGGTCACTTTGCTACAGCCTTTTTACAGGTTGAAATCTCTGTGGATAATTCAACTCCTGGTAAAAACCTCCTGAACATCTGGATATTAGGTTATCAGAGAAAAGGTGAACACACATTGAATTACCAGAAGAGAAAGGTGAGCATACATTCCAGTGTGCTAAGCTAGCCGCCTATGTCCAACATGTCAGGCAGCCTAGGAGAAACACTGATTTCTAACATGATACCACTTTATTCAGTGTTTTTACTGGTTTAATCACCAGGTCTGTTTGTTTTGGAGAGGAAGAGAACTCTGTGGATAATTCGTCTCATGGTAAAAACCTCCCGAACGTCTAGATAAGCAATAAGGTGAGCACACATTAGAAGGTGCTGGGTAACCAGGCTATCTATGACATGTAGGAGAAATGCTGATTTATGACATGAAACTGCTTTATTCAGTGTTTTTGCTGGTGTGTTTATTTTGGAGAGGAAGAGACCACTGCAGATAATTCAGCTCCTGGTAAAATCCACCTGAACATCTGGATCTCGAGTTATCAGAAGTTTGAATCACCAGCTATGTTTGTTTTGGAGAGGAAGAGACCTCTGCGGATAATTCACCATGCGGTAAAAATGTCCTGAACAGTAAACACCGAAGGAATTCTAACCAGGAGAGGGTCCAGCTGGTTGCAATCTGCAGTCCTCACCACTAGATGCCACTAAACCCCCTAAATCCTAAACACTGTTCCGTTAAAAAGCTTTCATCTGTTAAGACCTTGAACGGAGGTAGATCATGTGTTCATGTGTATTTAAAATATCTAATCCCCTTGTTTTTAAAAACTATTTGAAGACCGAACATGAAGCTACATGACTTTTCAAGATGTCCATTATCTTTCCCCAACTCTAGACAGCGAAGGTGTTTTCATCCTCTGACCTGGCATGTAAAAATAACGTGCCAAAGTGCATTACCATTTTACCAAACATGTCTGTTTATGGCTGCTGTTCTGACCACAGCTACACGTTGCTACATCTCAACAGCATGTTTGAAACTGCATCCAAAGATTTGAAACCCCGACGTCTCATCGCTAAGTGCATGTGCACTACGTAACAGGAGGGATCGTTGTTCCCTTGTACCACCTTTTGACTTAATCGCCCTTCTGTCTCTCACACCATATAGTATTATTATTATTATTATTATAATTTTTATCTTTACACACCAGCAAAAGGTCACCGAGTTTGAAGAATGAATATGCAACGTTTTTTTTTCTTCTGTCCTCAGTATGAAGGATCAGTAAATGAAGTATTATTTTTTTGTAACTAATGTAAAAACACAAACGTTTTATAGAATTGTACAGTTTTTTTTTTTTTCTGCTTTTTGGGGTTTGGAAGTTTTTCCTTTCAGAAACGAGGGGGGAAGCCATGTGTCAACATGTAGTATTCAGAATTGTGCCTGCTTATGTTGTGTCCTTACTGAGTTTTCAGATGAAGATAAATATGAATATATATATGAAGATAACACTAGTCTCAAACTCCAGGTTTGATTAAGATATTTGTCGAGTACATATTATAATTTTTTTTTTAAAAAATACAACTACATATGCCTTTTCAATGTGCTCTTTTTTTGCATCTCCGCTTCATTTTATTGATTTTCTGCTTCCTCTTCTGTCAGTTTGTGGCTCTGAGTTGTGTTTTTAGCTCATCCTGTAGACTGACAATGACTTAATTTTTGCTGCAAATTGGATTTGCTCAGTGCCTTTTTAAATTACTTCACTTACTTGTCTGGTTTTGTCACAGCTGAAGTGTGCCATTTAATAATGTCCATATGAAGGAGACTCACATTGTTTAGACCCTGGAGTTTGAGACGAATCAGCAAAAGTGAACAGATGTAAGAGAAAACCAAGCCTAGTCTGTTTTTATTCTCTCTGACGTTTTTGTTTGCCTCCAGTGTCAGGAGCAGCAGTGCATGTCCTGCTGCTTCGTTTTCTGACTGTAAAAAATGCATTTATTTTAAAAAATAAAGTAATTTTTATTTAATTACAGTGTCTTCTGTTTTCCATTTACAATCTTGTATTTATATGTAGAATGTAGAATCAAACTGTAACCTTCTTCCTTTGTGGAACCATCTTCCTGTTTCAGTCCGGGAGGCACACACCGTCTCAACATTTAAGACTAGACTTAAGACTTTCCTTTATGATAAAGCTTATAGTTAGGGCTGGCTCAGGGTTGCCTTGGACCAGCCCCTAGTCATGGCTGATATAGGTCTAGTCTTCCAGGGGACCTCCTATGATACACTGAGCCCCTTCTCTCTCAGATTCTGAAAGGTTCTTCTTCATTTGCTAACATTCACGTCCTATTACTGCTTATCACTAACTTGGTTTTACTGCATGTCACTAACTCTGCTTCTTCTTCGGAGCCTTTGTGCTTGAATGTCTTGCAGGTTCCCTCCAATTGCGGCTACCCCTAGATCGTGGGTCGTGGTTGGGCTGCTGCCATGGTCGTACCTTGGAAGTAGGATCCCTCGGTTGCTCTTCCTGAGGTTTCTATTGTTTCTTTCCAGTGAAAGGGTTTTTTTTTGGAGAGTTTTTCCTTATCCGCTGTGAGGGCAAAGGACAGAGGGATGTTGAATGCTGTAAAGCCCTCTGATTTGTGATATTGGACTTTATAGATAAAAAGAATTGAATTAACCTTGACTGTGAAATCAGCAATATTAATATCCTTTTACTGTAATAGTAGAAAAGGTTCTTCCGTATCTATTATGATGAATTCTGTCAGTTTTTAACTGTAAAAACAACTTTTTTTCACAGTATATGGTACAGGTTGTTCAAAGGATTGCTTGGATTTGGTCTTCTCACAGAATTTTGTGACAGAACAAGATAGAATATTTCCAGCCTAGTCCTTTAAGGTCCTCAGTTTCCAGCTCATGGTGCATCTAGAAGGATAAGTCAAATGTGACTTGCTGTCTTGGACTTGAAAGCCTCTTTAGTCTGGAGAGCATGATAGAGTTCTTCCTCATGTCTCCCTAGAGTCTATATATCAGTGCTCTTCTGAGCTTCTGAGATGCGTCATCAGATCTACTAACGGAAAAACTCCATACTTGAGTTTACTGCACTGAATCTGATACAAACTCCCTACCTGATGGACTTGGGTTAGTAAACTCAGTACCTTCTATTAAATCACTCCTCAAAACCTACTTTTACAGGGAGTTTCTGTCCCTCTTTTATTGCCTATTTTATTTTTTTTACACACTGTTTTATATGGTCTATGTTCTGTGTTTTGTCAGTGCTTTTATTGTTTAATCTTGACAGTGTATACAATTTCTTTGTTCCGTAAAATACGAGCTTTACTATTATTACTAACTCTTTAAAAATTTAAAACTTGCATACATACTAAATCTGCACTGCCTATGTTTCAACACTAGAGGGCAGTGCACAACCACCTGCACTCCCCCATGTCTCCTCCGCAGCCCTCCGCTTGGTGCCCTCCAAACTTCTCCAAAGGTTTCTTTGCCCAAATCTGACATGTTTACCTGGCATCCCAGCAGAAAACCAAGTGCCAGATTGAGGAGGAGATTAGATCAGAGAACGCCCTCAGACAGTCTGTCTATTTGCACGCTTTGGATGCCGCACACGACCGTCTGTCACCTGCCGAGCAGCTGGGATATGGAGGTGTTAGTGGCCGTGGTAACTGCGGAGCTGCTCACACCACCTGATGTCCACAGTAGTGTGGTGTACAATGGCAGCGTGGGTTAAATAAGGGAGGTTTTAGAGAGATGATGATAATTGTGAGCACAGACTGTGAGCACAGACTGTGAGCGCAGGTGACAGTTTAAAGGTTGGACAATTGCTTGATGAGGTCAGGTAAACAACCTGGAAAGGAGGATGCTAATTGTGAACAAAAGAACGCTTAATGACAAATCAAATGCTGCTCATCTTCCTTTTTCATGAAGTGTTAGTAAAGCCATGGCAGTGAATTCGAGGCTCACTTGTATGAGGAATTAGGTTCCAATCAAAAACTACAATAGGTTAACATCTTCTCTAAATGCTGTGATAAAAACCTACAGATTCGTCTGCCTAAATGGCACATTCCTTGAATCTGAAAATGTACATCTGCCCTGCTACTGTGCATATTTCATCTAATAATTTAATTATGTAGTCGACTTTCACAATCAACCCCAAAGAACTGAATCATTAATAGCTGACACTGCATTTCAGCAGCCCTTGAGTATGGATCCACCCTCCAGTCACTTGTGACATCAGATGAGGTGTGCAGTGGGAACAGTGAATTTCTGAAAGAACATCCTGTTCTTGTGGCTCCCAATCCGACACTTAAACTGTCATGTTTGACAGCACTAACTTCCAAGAAAACTTTTGAAGCACACAGAGACGCAAGACTCATTTGCGTGGACGTGAAGGCTTACCTTTTTGTAACTATTCTACTGCGGCTTCTGATGTTCCCTTTATAGCCCGTACCCAAGGGGGATCTGGCCCATTGTGTTCACGGCGTGTATGGGAAGTAAAGACGTCTCAATGATTGACTCCACCTTGTGACGTGGAATTCCTCCGAACCCTTGGGGAGGACGGGGTGGATGACGAAGAGACTTGGGGATGACATTTATAGATTGCACTGCTTTCAAACAATTAAATGCAGGAAGTAAAAACATAAAAGGAGTAACACAATACAGGGAGCAAAGCAGCACCGGTTGCAAACCTGCAGCTTCCTGGTTGAACCAAGTGCATAGTACAGTTTCAAGGAAGTGCTGCTCTGCTTTCCTCATTCCTGAAGTTCACAGCTGGTTAAAGTCATTGTTAGTGTCATGGGGATCTCTCTTTAGGAAAGTGTTCCTGACATTCACCCCTATCACCTGCAGTGGAGACAGCAGATGTTCTGATAGGCTGGTTTTAGGTAAGCCCTGGAATTTCCACTAAACAATAAAACTCTCTCTTCTCCTCACACCAGTGTGGTGACCTTGTCTAGATCAATTGTTCTTTATTCTCTTTCTCTAACTGCTGGCAACAAGGGTCAAAGGGTCATTGTTAGAGTACATTTTATGGTGGGAGGTTAAAAGACGTGCTGCCAAGGTGATAGAAAGTCAGGAGATCTTGCTAGTTCTGAACCATGCATGGCCATTCATGGTCCCCAGTGGATGAAGACTTTTCATCCAGTGCCACCAGCAGATTGCCTTTTTTGTTGTTGTTTTTTTTGTTTTTTTATGGACATGTCTTGACAGCTAATCTATGGATTGCCATGATATTTTGTACAGATGTTCATTGTCCCCAGAGGATGAATCTTACTGACTTTGATGGTCCCCTGACTTTTCATCTAGCCATCAGCAGACCTGAGTTTGCAGTAATTCAGTAACATATATCACATCATGTGTTTAATGCATTGGCAACAATTTTTTTGGCACACATTCATGGCCCCCAGATGATAAATCCTAATGACTCTTTTTCTCTATTGCAAGTTGACATTTTCAGTCCTGTATAATATCTCATGTACTCAATAGATTGGCACCAAACTTTTTAAAGTCATTCTTCCGAGGGGTGGGTGATTTTTCTTCTTCAACGTCCCCAGGGGTCGGGACAGTGTTATCAGCAGTAACCGCTGTATTAGCGCAATGCAGGGTAGCGTCAATAGCCAGTAGGATACACACACAGGGACTCATCTGCACTAACATGTACTAATATGCACGCACCACCAAACCATTTACCACATCAAAGAACTGACAAGCTCGGAATGCAACACAGTGCAGCTGCATTCTCTGATCAGGACACCATCACTCCATTATATGGTACAATCATACATGGACTGCATGTATACAGCGCTTTATTAGCCATAGCAGTCACTTGAAGCCATTTACAGGCACTCTTTACCCATACACTCAGACTGGCTGAGATAACCGTACAAGGTGCCACCTGCTCATCAGTTAAATATTCACACACAGTCACACACCGGCAGCAGTTCAGGGTTTAGTGTCTTGTGCAAGGACACTGCGACATTTTGCATGCAGGGGCCAGGGATCAAACCACCGACCCTCCGAATGGTAGATGACTGCCCTACCTCATGAGCCACAGCCGCCATGCCCATATCTTTACATAGCAAATAGTTTCATCCATCCATCCATTTTTAACAACTTACCTGAAGCTGGGTCGTGGGGGCCGCAGGCTGAGCAAAGTATTCCAGACATCCTTCTCCCTAGTAACATTTTCCAGCTCCTCCTGGGGGACCCTTAGGCGTTCTCAGGCCAAACAAGATATGTAGTCCCTCCAGCATGTCTTGGGTCTGCCCCAGTGCCTCCTACTAATTGGACTTGCCTGGAATACCTCTAACAGGAAGTGCCCAGGAGGCATCCTGATCAGAGACCCAAACCACTTTAACTGACCCCTTTCGACATGAAGGAGCAGCAGCTCTACTCCGAGCTCCCTCCAGATGTCCGAGCTCCTTACCCTATCTCTAAGGCTGAGCCCAGCCGCCCTTATGAGGAAACTCATTTCAGCTGCTTGTATCTGCGACCTCATTCTTTCAGTCACTCACTACCCAGAGCTCATGACCATAGGTGAGGGCTGGGACGTAGATGGACCAGTGAAATCAAAAGCTTTGCCTTCCAGCTACGTCACTGCAGATGGCGCTGATCCATCTCACGCTCCATTCTATCCTATAGTAGGTAGTTACAGTATACTTTTAATGTCTTATATTAATGCACTGAATGTAATGTACAGGTCCTTTAAGTTTTGCTCTGCAATTTCTCTTTAATTTGCTTTGGATATAAAATAACAAACTTTAGCTTCATACTTTTTAATCAATGCCATAACTTGGCAAAGCAAATGTTTTTTCAGCATAATTGAGGGCCTTGGATATTTTGCTTTGTAAATCAACAACAAATGGCATAAACTTTAATCACTAAGTAGTCTGATGTGTTTCCAGTGTGTGTGCTGCATTAATTCCCTTATGTGATTATTGCAAGCCAAACCATTTTGGAAGCCTGCAGAGCACAGCAACACTATTTTTTCCTCTCTGCTGGAAAAATTAATGTAATACTCAGGATGAAGAAAAATCCTTCTCCTTATAAGGCAAACAGCGAGTAAACAATGTAGGATTCATTACTTTTTCCAGTCCCTTTCCATTTATTATACATTCAATTTGCCATGCAACATCACTAAACACAGTTTATGGGCTTTATGGGTTTATATGCTTGACCTCTTGGGTTCACATATTAAAGTAAAAAAAAAGTCCACCCTAAAAGAACTCACATATGTTATTCCCATTACCTTGGACAGTTTAGTCTAGATAGGTTTCCATGGAAAAGCCCCGGTCTGGGCTAAACACTGAAAGGTGCCAAGACTCTTATCTTGATGTCATCAATTACACTCTGGAGCTGCTAAACCAAGTTTAAAGGCTCCAGAAAACACATGTTCAGGTCAAGGCTTTTCATTGTTCAAAGGCTAAAACATCAAATCTATAAGCTTGGAAAATTCATTTTTTGCCATTAATTAAGCAGTTTGTCAGATTAGTATTGGTGTATTCCAGCTGTTAACAGATGTAACAGGCCTTTCAGATACCTTGGGGGGGATTCTATTTTAGGGAAAGAAGTTCGGTCATTGTGCTGAGGTCTTTGTCACTGACTCGCACGCGAGAAGTCTTCTCATTTATTGCTGCAAAAGACATTATCCATCCTCTCTCCTTGTCTTGATAGAACCATAAAAACCTTGTTATCCATAAACAACATCTGACAGCACTACATCTCAGCTGTTGGATGATTACTGGAAGCCTTAGGTCATCCACCTTGTTAGTCTTGCCTTGAAGTCCGAGACATCACGCGTGCAGTTGCAGAAATTATAAGCATGTCATTAAAGTCTCAGAGCTGATCCGGAGGGTGTCCTCTCAGCTGATGAGGTCATGTCACATGGTGTTTATAGAGATGAGATGAGCCTGTTGTGAGCCAAGGCGCTTGCATCATCACTTTCTGCAGCACGCAAGAATTTTATGGTCATGCATACATACAGTACACAAGTATACACGAATTGTGTGTAACAAATTAGAGCTAAAGCTACAGATGTTGTGTATTCCGGCTCACGTAACATTTCAAGTTGAATCTTCTCTCAGGCTATTTGCTGTTGGAGTCCTTTCTAAAGCAATCCACTTCTCCCCCGGGGACCTTTTGGCTTTAAGCACTGTTGCACAAAATTGGTTAATTTGCATGGCTTCGCTCAGTAAGACCTGTTTTGTTTGAGCTAAATCTTGTTTTTCAGATGAGTTAATGCAATTTAAAGGGCTGTCGTTGTTAGGGAATACGTTTGGGACAAACAGACAAGTGTCAGATTGCTTTTTTTTCTCTCTCTCTCTCTCCTTTCCATGGTAGTGGAAGAACCTGTCTTTGCCTGGGGCATGATGGGAGCTTGCCTGCTGACTTGTCTGACAAGGTAGAAACAGAGGTATCCTGGGAGATATTTTGCCAAAATCATAACGCTGCAAGAATCAATAGGAATCTTGCTTTTGAAAAAACAAAAGGGGCAAACTTTTACAAAATAAGTTGAATAGAAAGGTGTAAATGGGACACTAGGGAAAGATTGCTCTTCAATAAAGGCATTTATTTAGTATGAACAAGGCCTCAGTGTAACATATTGAGATCTTTTCAAATCAATCCCCCTGGATCGATAGTATTAAAAGGGGCTGTACACCATCACCTCCTTGGACCTCATTCATGCCATCTCCCTCTATTTTATCCTCCTTTTTATTACCTGTTTGCCCTCAATTGTTCTCAGATATCAAGGCATAGTACGATATAAGTCAGTCATTGCCCCCTGTGTCCATGTATCTCCACATTATGTCCCTGTGGCATTACGGCCATGACAGCGTCTCAGAGTGACACCACTTGTCCTGCCGACAATAAAGACCAAATTGAACTTGCAAAATGAAATTGGATCTTTGGCTATTTGTGTTACCCAGAGGGCTTTGCTCATTGATCGGCTAAATTAGCAGCTTTTAACTGAGTGGGTTAGAATCAGGGAGGGACAGAGGACAGAGGAGAGATGACTCAGACAGACAGAAACTTGGGGTTCTGACAAACTAAATGAAACCTTAAACCAAACTTTGATCGTACAACCATTATCAAATGTGTTAACTGATATGCAAGCAAGGGCGTAGGTTTTGTTTCAACATTGGGAGGAAACATACGAAAAGGGGGGTTTGGGGGGCATCAAACAGTTTCTGCATTAGAGTAAATTTTGTGCACCAATTATGATGTCTTTAAATTTGTCAAAATAAAAGTTCTCTCGAGAGCCTGGTCTCACTCCCAAGAAGTCGAAATCTGGTGCTTGGGCAGTGACTTCCGGCGTCAGAAACCAACGAAAAAAGGCATCCTTTAATGTTGGCATGATGTGCAGCCGGTTGCTGTTATAGTTAAACAGCGCCCAGCGGCGTCAGGGGGAAAGACACAGCGGGACAAGGACAAAAGTTAAATTGGCAAAAGTCTGTGTGGGCGGTTGGGAGGGGTGATGGATGGGTCCAACAAACACTGACTTTCACCCAAGAGAGAGGTGTCGTGTCCCGTAAGATTATAAAGCCAAACCTTGTTCTTTTTTCCTAAACCTAACCACGTGTTTTTGTTGTTGAAGGACAAAAAACGTCAATTTGCGGTGTTGTACCGACGTAGTGCGTTTATTTTGAAAGAGACTGTATGTAAACAGTAAATTTCCTGTGAAAACAGAAGTGTATTTTAAAAGAAGACAATGAATTTAACAGGCAGAAGTTGACACGGTGTCCGAGAACTTTAACAACCAACGCAGCCAGGGTACCTTGCACGTCGTATGTGGACATGGAAAGTCCATGACCAAGCACGTCAATATGTGTCGAGGTCGGAGTGAGAATGTGTTGCTCCGGACAAAGGCACAAAATATTAAGGGGTATGTGCCCCCTGCGTTCACCCCAAAATCTACACCCTTGTATACCCTCCTGAGAACTTTTGTTTGGTTTGGATTTTAAATTTCTACTAGCTATTTGGGATCAGTAGGACCTGATAAATATAACAAACTAAACATTGTCAACAATAATTAAGCCCCAATGTCCTCAAATGAGACAATAATGAAGTCCTAATGTCTTCAGATGAGTACTTTCCAAATAACAGCGTTTTATCTTATTACTGTTGCTAAAATTGGTCAAATTTGTTGCCATATCAAACTACAAACAGTATTAATCATAAATAAACAAGTTTCAACCATAAAATGTGATCAGGTTTTGGACCTTGTTGACTTTTGCGTCAGGATCGGCTGCAGACTGACTTGGCAGAGATGGCTGCCATCTTGTTTTTACATGGATTAGTGTACTGTGCTCTTACTACCACTAGATGGCACAAAAAAGTGTCCATGAACAAGGACAACAGGTCTAAGTTTAGTAGAATGAAGTATAAGGTCAAGAAAACTCAAAATGTGATGTCTTCATTTGAGGACACAGGGTCTCAGGATATATGAGACATACGGGGTCATACTGAAGGACTTCTTCTATATAATATGATTGAGAGACTCCAGTGAGGCTTTCAGGTGCCTGGATTGTTGATAATAACAGATGTGACTTGGCTTATTGAAGAAGACCACACACAATGCACACACTCCACACAGCTATCATTCAACTGTCTGACTGCCATGATGGAGATGGATGTAGTTTGTGGTGTTTAATGGCGCGTGGCTCCATTACAGAGTCTTTTGCTCCAAAATCTGACTTCAGCACACCCCAGAGTATTAACTTTGATTCAGGATGCGTCCTCCTTCTGAAAATCCTGTTTTCGCTCCTGAGTTAAGCTGCTGCCTGTGGGCACAGCGAGATTAAATGTTTCTCCAGTGTTGGCACGATGATAGCAGGCGAGGGGTAAAACAGAGAAGACTGACAGGAAGACATCTCACAGCTACAGTGAGTCACATTGTTTTGCATTCCACATTGTGTTTCCTTTGTACTCCCCAGATGTAGAAAATTAGCAATTACAATCAGGAATTTTGATGTGATGTTAACGCATCGGCACTGATTTCATATTTTAATGCCAATTTGAAACGCAAAATGAAGATAATTGTACCTCTGGCATGTGTTCTGGTTTAAAAAAGTGGAGGCTGTTAAAGGTAAATTATTGCAAGATTAGTGAGACCTCCGTCTTTCCCCCACAAACCTACAGTCTGAATCTAATTACATATTGATTCTTTTAATATTAAAACTAAATGTGTCATTGATCGAACAACCAGCTTTATATTAGTGATGCAGAATATAAAGTAAATTTCTTTGCTATGTTTCATAAAGCGACAAAGCAGCTATGATTGATCTGAGCATGAAAGTCATTACTTGTGGCTGGCCGGGCATTCAGATGATGAAATCTAATTAAAGTGGCTGTCTTTGGCAAAGGAATATTCCAATGACTGGTTCCAAAATTCACGCTTAGAAAAGTAAAAGCGTTGTCAAAAGTGATGTCAGTGTGAGCCGTTGTATGAATAGCTGTTAGGATCATTTTAAAGAAATGACAGGTCTTTCTGTTTCATAAGTGCCTGAAAGGTCAGAGGAATAATTCCTATAATCTGACAGATCAGATGAAGCCTTTTGACAGCCATTGTCCTGGAGTGACTCATTGTAAAAAGAGATATGCCTGAGAAAGAAAGAAATAGCAAGAAAAGTGGTTCTGCTCGACACAGAGTTCTCTGGGAAAGTGGAAAGACAAAACAGTAATTCAAAAACAAAAAAAAGTCTGACAAACATGACATCATGACACAAATTGCTTTCTTGTGTATCTAATGTGATTGGTTAGAGGCCAGATGTGCGAGATACTCCATCAGGCACTAGCAGGTAAAATCAATACCAGATCCGAGGTCTAAATATTTTCTTATTTCACACTACTTAAAGATTATCAAAGTGGATTGTTACACTTGACCTGGTTCTGTAATGTGAAATGTGCACACACACGCACATGCACACATGTGCTTATTCCTCACTCAACAAGAATGAATGCATTACTGAATGGGCCTACAAGACCACAAAGAGAAACAAAAATACCACAAAGGGATGCAAAGGAACTGCAAAGAGACAGCAAATATTCTAAAAAAAATAGGCAAAACAACCACAAAGAGACACACAATGACAACAAAAGACACAAAATCATGATAAGGAGACAGAATGACTGAGAAGAGACACAAAACAACTACATCGACACATAAAACAACCACAAAGAGACACAAAACAACTACATCGACACACAAAACAACCACAAAGAGACACAAAACAACTACAACGACACACAAAACAACCACAAACACAAAACAATTACAAGGAGACAGAAAATGAATAAGAAGAGACACAAAACAGCCACAAAGAGACACAAAACAACTACATCGACACACAAAAAGGACAACAAAGAGACACAAAACAACTACAACGACACAAAAAGGACAACAAAGACACAAAACAACTACAACGACACACAAAAAGGACAACAAAGAGACACAAAACAACTACAATGACACAAAAAGGACAACAAAGAGACACAAAACAACTACAAGGATACAGAAAATGAATAAGAAGAGACACAAAACAACTATAAGGACACACAAAATGACTTCAAAGAGACACAAAATGACTACAAAGAGACACAAAACAACTACGACACACAAAAAGGACAACAAAGAGACACAAAACAACCACAAAGAGACACTAAACAACTACATCGACACACAAAACAACTACAAGGACACACAAAACAACTACAAAGAGACACAAAACAACTACAAGGAGACAGAAAATGAATAAGAAGAGATACAAAACAACTACAAGGACACAACATGACTACAAAGAGACACAAAACAACTAAAGGACACTAAAAATAACTACAAAAACCGATAAAACAACCACAAGGAGGCACAATACAACTATAAGGAGACACAAAATGACTACAAAGTGACACAAAACAACCAGATGGAGACACCAAAAAAGTAAAGAGGACACAAAATAACCTTAAAAGATGCAAAACAACCTCAAGGAAACACAAAATGACCACAAAAGGATGCATTACACTCAAAAAGAGACGTGAAATCACCACACAGTCTGTACGTCTTGCTCTCTGAGAGATGTTGGGGCCCTTTGTATATCCCTGCTCAGGGGCCCACTGTCTCAGAATCTTCCCATGTTGACGAGTTAAACCTAAACAAGACGTCTCAGACACCCCATCCTCAAATAAACACACAGTCCAACTCCCTAAATTTGGCCAGTCCACCAAAGTTTCCGAGAACCACCAAACAACTCTGATGAAAGAAAGTCAAACATGTACGCTCTGATATTCTGCGACTGAAACATACATAGAATCTCAAATGAAAGCTTGCAACAGCTCCCCCACTGTGAAAACACGCGTATGCTTTTTGAAGTAACGTATGGATGTCGGCTCGACCACAATGAGACATGTTTTTCTCTCTAGTGAGCTCTCATGCAGCTCTGTAACCAGCATCTGATGTGTGTGTTTCATGCCTCACGCTGTGAAGAGTAAACAACAAACCACATGAATTCAGTGTTTGATTAGTGCTGCAGCGAGACAGAGAAAGAAAAAATATAGAGACTAATAGAGAGAGTATTGGGGATTGTGTGTAGCAGCCATCTGGCTTTGTGGGGAGATGAGAGGCAGCCGGTGGTCGGAGCAAAGGGTCCCTCGCACCGTTCCATTCCTCTATCGTCAGATCTCCATGTTTACCCTGTGCACCACGGGGACTGAGGCTCCTCGTTCTCCCTAATCCAGCCAGCCTGTTCAGCTCCTTGTGTGACATCACAGGCTGGAAGGATGTTTATGTTTTCCAGGATTTTTTTGGGAGGGGGGAGAGAGGGAGTGCAGAGGGAGAGGACAGGGGGAAGGGGATGGAGCCAAGGGAGGAGGAATGCCAGGTAGAGCTGTGACAGAAGCTCCTGCCTCCTGTGGGAGCGCTTTCAATGGATAAAGTACTGATTGTTTTCAAGGAGTCATCAATTAAAGCTAGGGTAAGCAATTTAATTTAGAAGCGTTTTTTGTTATTTTTGTTGAAATTCTCCTTTCATCACGTTAACAATCAGTATATTAAATGCCCTGAAACAAACAAACAATCTGGTATCTGTGGCTGTCACAGGCCTGTAAAAAAGCCGTCCAGCAATTATTTTTAGGCTGAGTGAAATGACTGGAAAGCTTACCTGTCTGTCAGAGAGAGGGCTTTTCTATCTGCTGTTCTACAAATGCAGATGCTCATGCACATCCCCTCAGTGAAAGCCTGATTCAATTGCGGAGAATCCTGCAGAGATGGAGTTGTGACTCCAGCCTTGGCAACAACTCCCAAGACTACAAAGTAACCCAAAAAATGAAGGCAGACCTATCAAAAAGAGAGTCTGAAAGAGAGTCTGACAATAAATTAAAGCAAACACGTGTCAATATCAGCAAAGTATTTTAGAGACAGAGAAAAAATGTTGCTGATAGTTTAACCGTCTGCTAACCGGAGCTAAAAGCTCATGACTGCTGCCTCATGGTCACGTTAAGCCTATGTAGGCCTAGCTAACGTTAGCTAGAGCCTGAAATCACAATGTGTCCTCTGCCTCAAGGGGGATTTATACTTCGGCATTGAATCGACACCGGACCCTACGTATGTCGTAACCTATGTCGTAGTCCGACGTGCACCTTCCCAGAAATGTAACTACATTGCGGCGACGCAGACCTCCTGTCTATTTTTGTAAGCTGAAACCGTTTCCCGTGTAAACAAAGTTTTTATTTACTTAAATTTCACAGATAAGAAACAATAAATTGTGAAGACAATAAAGACTCCACAAAAATAGCATTTTAAATCTTGTGTGTGATTTATCCTGGCTTCATATGAGTAGAGGAAATCTCCATTCGTCGGTATGCTAATTTGCACCATGTGAAATGCCATAGGCTTGTGCTAATAACGTTAGCATGTTACATATGTTTGGAAAACGTGTTTAGTGTAAGAAAGTTGTTTTGTCGGTGAACCTTGTGAGCTGTAATGGAGCCAAATTTTGTAACGTTGCCTTTGTTAAATGTTGCTGCTGCCCCTGGCTTCATATGAGTAGAGGAAAAGTCCGCTAGCTGCTAGGCTAATTTCTACAATGTAAAATGCCATAGGCTTGTGCTAAGAACATTAGCATGTTGTATCTGTGGGGAAAATGTGTCCAGATAAAGACAAGTGTTTGTCTGTGAATGGTGCGAGTTATAGTGAAACTGATTTGTGTACTTGTGATTGCAAATGTTGTTGTTAAGCCATGTTTAATGTGTGTTTTGAATCGACTAAACTTTACAGCACTTCACAGAAGCCCAGTCACAAACTAGTGTTTTGGAGGTGTAACTGCAGAGTGACACATACACACCACCGCAAAAGTATAAATGCTCACAACAGCGTAGGCCACATGGGTAAGGTGGGCATATAGCTCACATACAAGTATAAATCCCGCTTTACTCCCTACTGCTACAGACCAACATACATGGGAGCAAAACAAATCCAGCCAGCTCAAACCCCAGCTCCTAGGGGACCAGTCAGTCCAGACTCCCCACAGGATCTTCCAAGTTCTAGCTACTACAGCTGAATGAAGGTCCATCTCTGAAGCTGCTGCCTTCTTTCCTCCTGGCGATGCAGTCCAACGTGGCAAGGAGCGTGGTGAAGGGACTGTGTGATGGCTAACAGCTTGCTAATTCTTGTCTCATTTGCAGTCTGATAGCCTAAACAGAGAGCAGGGCAAGGAGGGAGTGGATGCATGCACCATGTGCAACTTTGCATTGAAATGTGATCACATAAATAATTGTATGGGAAACACTGGGTTACTGTGTGAAGCATGTGTAAATGCCTGTGGTCGTCTAGTGGGAGGAGCTTATGACAGAGAGGGGAGAACTGCAGTAGGAGTTTGTATTTTCATATTCTGCTAATGTCTTGTCTGTTCTAGATTTCTGCCTTCCCCTGCTTCAACGTCTCAACTCTGAGGATTTTTCAGCAGGTCCATCAAGGTCATGTGATGCGAGCGATCTTTACTCAAGCCCACACGAGCTCTTTGTAAATTCCAGACAAGATTCCAAAGTTTTGAGTGATGCCATACTTAATACAGAGTTACAAGGAAATGTATAAAGTGATGCAGAAGGCATCTGTGATTTTCCAGTTTATGTAAAGGCGGCGGCTGTAAAAAGAGGAATCTTGGATATAAATATTTCTCTGACTGTGAGGTTGAAATATGCCATCCAGATTTAAAAATGTGGATGTTGCACAAGTCATTCAAATGACTCCTCTTTATATAATGGTGCAGCAGAGCCTAAAAAAATCTAACTTATTTGAATATTAATCTTAATATGTGAGCGATGAAGCAATAGCATGGAAATTCTCTAATGCTACTTAATGGAAAATCTGATTGGAATATTAGGAACATTAGTTTTAAGTGGGTAACTGCACTCAGATCAGTGAAGCACAGCTGCTCCAGATAATTACTCATGTAAAACTAAACAAATGACTCCTTTTAGATTCCAAAAGTGCAGTGGTGAGCCGAGACTCTGGGGGTCCCAGGCAAAGAAGCCCATTGAGGCCCGACAGTTGTAGGCAGCTAGCTGAGTGCTGTAACTAGCAGTATGCAGCAGTCATACAGTAGCTATAAGGAGCCCCAATTAGTCCTCGATCATAAGGAGCGCATTTTGCAGCCTTTGTTGTTGTCTTTATTGTTGTTGCTAGGCTACCACATGAATCACCTGTCCTTAGTTTACCCGTTATTTTGCTGTGACGAAAACTCACAGATCTGTACCTTCAAATCTGCATATAAAATAGATAGTGGGGGGCACTTTGGGACTGGACACAGACAAACAGAGATCTGCGTGGGTACAGAAAGAAACTCAATCAAAGGGAGTAACACTAGCTGGTCCAGGAGCCTCACCTGGGTGATGGCTGGTTTGAGGATGAGTCAGGGTCAGTTTAACAATCTGCTGTCTGTAGTCAGGGTTAATTATGGCTGTTAAATTATTAGAAGTTGGGGATACAATTTGTTTAAATTTGCAGCTTGCCTAGGGTGACATTGAAAGTGAGCTTGCATTAGCTTAACACAAACCGTGTACCACTTGTTGTCATTGCCACTACAAAAGGCATCCATCCATCCATTTTCATCCGTTTATCCAGGGCTGGGTTGCAGGGGCAGCAGGCCGTGCAAAGCACCCCAAACGTCCCTCACCCCAGCGATGCTTTCCAGCTCCTCCTGGGGGTCCAACCTGTTGGACATGCTTGGAACACCTCTAACAGGAGGCGCCAGGAGGCATTCTGATCAGATGCCGAACCACCTCAACTGACCCCGTTCCGAGCATTGGAGCAGCGGCTCTTCTCCAAGTTTCCTCTGGAAGTCTGTGCTCCTTACCCTATCTCCAACGTTGAGTCCAGCCACCCTTCTGAGGACACTCATTTCAGCCGCTTGTATCCGCGACCTCCTTCTTTCAGTCACTACTCATGACCATAGGTGAGGGTTGGGTCATAGATGGACTAGTAAATCGATAGCCTTGCCTTCCGGCTCAGCTCCCTTGTCACCACGACGGTCTGGCACAGCGCCTGCATCACTGCACAAGCTGCACCAAACCACAAATCAATCTCTCGCTCCATTCTACCCTCATTCATGAACAAGACTCCAAGATACTGGTACTCCCTCACTTGAGGCAGTAACTCCCTCCCAACTCGGAGGGGGCAATCCACAGACATCAAATCTGAGGCCGGAACCATGGCCTCAGATTTGGAGCTGCTGAATCTCATCCTGCCTCTTAATTCATCTGATTGGACAATGATAAAAATCTGCAATGATGTTGAGTGCTTTTTTTTTGCTCTTTTGAAGCTTTTTCCCAACTTCAGGCATTCTGGACGTTCCTGCAAAAACACGAGGCGCATAGAGTGGAAAAATGCGAGACACAAAAGCAGCAAGCAAAATGCTTCACTCTCATTGAGAACAATTGCAAAAAGCCACCCCAGGCTGCTAAAACGCGCTCTGTCTGATCAGAGCCTTGGGTGTTTGTTTTTTTTGCTGCAGTGGCGATGCACTGTTAGGTGCCTATATGGGAGGTTTAAGAGCATGGATAGATTACTGTATGAGCCTACCAAGCACATGCCCGAGGGCCCAAAATGTCAGGCCCTCCTGTCCATGCACACATGCCAGGAAGCATCAAACGACAACAAAGAGACACAAAAAGACCAAAAAGAAATGCAAAACAGCTGCACAAAGACACAGAGAGACTCACAACGACTGTGAAAACAGGTAAAACAACCACAAAGTGAACCAAAGCAACTACAAAGAGACTCAACAGACCACTAAAAGACACAAAATATAACAAAGAGACAAAACTAGACCACTATAAAGTCTATGTGTCTTGCTCTTAGTAAGGAAAGGTGGTGGGGCCCTCTGCATGTCTGTGCCCAGGTGTCCATTGTTTCATAATCCGCCCGTGTTTATAGTTGGCCATCATGGGCCCCTTTTCCCATATTTTTTTTTTTTGGGGGGGGACATTTGCCTGGTTTGCCTCTCTTGATGGTTTGCCCCTGCAAAAGTGCAGTAAACATACAGTATGAGTACTGTATAAGATATTCAAGGAAATTCACCAGAATAGCTGCAGCTGGTTACTTTTCCACCACAATTTCCTTCCCTAAGATTCCAGTCCTATAACACAACGCGGAAACTTCATGCCACGTGTACAAAACCTGAGTGATGTTACAGCCTCTGTGGTGTGTCATGCATCCAAAAGCTAACCTCAGCATTAAATTGAGCAACGAGTGTCAAGCTTTCAACATATCTGTTGGGCAATCATTCTTCAGACTGTTATTGAGACTGGTAGTACCACATAGTACAAAACCTTGACTGGGTTCTGTGTTTCACTTCTTTCATCAAACCCACTTTTCCCGAGAGAGACCCAGCTGCCTGAATTCCCAAACTCTCCAGCAGGAAACAGCAAATGCCCTTTTAACCCTCTCTGCTTGCGTGCTCCTATGTGGTTGCATGTGTGTGTGTATGCATTATTTTTTCCCCTTTGGCCACTGTCTGCTTTTCCCTCAACCTGGAAAAAGTGACTCATTACAGCAGTAAAAGTCTTTGCTCATGTGGGGGGGAGCGCAGAGGTACAGTTCAGTATTTCTACACTGTCATAGTATCCAATACTCTCCTGTTGCTGTCCCAGCGGTGTTGCAGCCATAGCAGCAAAACACTCCATGTCCAAATTTAATCTCGACAGAAGTGTGTAAATCAAAGCGGATTGTCTGAAGGTAAGCGTAAAGGAAAAGTCTCAGAAGACTCAGCAAACATTTTTCAAATCTAAATTCTTGAAATGAACTATTTCCACATGCTCTAGCAGATGGTTGGGCAGATTGTTGTAGCGTGGAATCACAAAGCCAGACAAATGGTAATATGATCCAGAGGAAGCGTCAAGGGGCTGCAGGAATAAAGAACTTCCATACTTGATTATCGGTGTGCCAACTGCCAAGTGAGATTCTGTTTGGGAATATTTTATCTAGGAGCTTTCGCTGGTAAACTAATTTGTGAAAAACTGAGTGACATCTGCAGTTAATTAATACAGCTGGTCTTATGGGCCCACAATGACACCTTACAATTACTTTGGTGTTGCAACAGATTACTATAGCACGGAAATACAACGCCAGACAAACTCCTGCAGAGTGTTTTGAATGAGATTTTTGAAGGAAATCAGAAACATTCATATTTGATTACAGGGCTGCTGTTTGTAAGCCACAAGTGGATTTGTTTATCCTTTATCATGCATTTAATATCACGGACATCTGCTGCAGTACAACCGGCCCTTTGCTGATCATGACAAATAATGATGGCTTAAATGCTCATCATTTCCCCTCTGCAACATGTTAATGATCAGCTGCAGGGACCCAGAGGCAAAGAAACAGAAGCACATAAAACTTGAACTATCTCAGATGAGGCAGCGACGGTGTCCAAGTCTGCTCAAAATGAAGACAGAGCTTATGAAAGAAGCCAAATCTACCAGGAGAGGAATTAGACGGGGGGAATTTGGATGACTTGCAACCAGCCAAGCAAAACATTATACAGACACGATTCCACTGCCTCTGTGTGTGTGAATTCCCAGGGAGCAAATTTCTGTTGGCATGGCTAAAGAAACAAAAGATGGTAGTAAACTGCTGCTGGCAGTTCAGGACAGAGTGAACACTGATACCTACCACAGTGAGCTATTGGAAAATGTGCTGCTCGTGTAGGCCTGTCTAAACAAGTAATTCAGAGAAGTTAAGCTACTTTTTATGGTGACCTTGGGGAATGCTCTAGTACTCTTCCCACTCATAATGTGGGAAGCTGCCTACTAAAATCAGAGATATTTAAGGGTTGAGTCACAGAGACGGGGTGGTAACAACGATTAAACATTACCTTTAACAGTCCTATTACAGTATATCCTTCTACGGACTTAAAGTCACTGTTTAGTGGCCACTGATCTCATCAAGTACTTTTCACCAATGTCATCCTGCAATACCCTTATAAGGACTCAGAGTGTCTTTCTTATGAGTCCTTGGAAGTGCAGAACTGTTGAAACAAGTAATTCAGAAAAGTTACACAACTTTTATTTGATGGTGACTTTTGGGAATGCCCTCGCTACTGAACATGGTCATTGAGTTATTGTGTGGGACGCCCACTATAATCAGAGCTATTAAAGGTTTGAGTCACAGAGACTAGGTAATAAAAAACATAAAAAATATATTTTTGCTACCATTTTAGTCCAGTACCTAATATTCCCATAGAAACTTTAAGGAACACTTCACCCCAAAATAAAAAATACATGTTTTCCCTCATTTCTGTGTCAGTATGGATTATGTTTGTGTGAGTTGTCCAGTGTTGTTGTGAGCAGTTTCTTGTTCAGTTTCTAGGAACTATGTATTTTCTACCAAGCTTAACCCACCTAACATATCATTGCGTAGACAGTAGTGTGCATCTACTCATGGACGAGTGACAGCGCTAAATAAAAACATTAATGGCATCCTCCCCGGCTGAGCTGTAACGTTAGCTAGCTTAACCTTATTAGATAGAACAGATGTTGACAACGTTTTCTTCTGGTGACATAATTTACAGTTGAAAAAAGGTAATTCACCACAATATATCCTCTTGAGGACCTAACTTTTGTTTGGTATGCATTTTAAATTTCTCCTATTTGGCATCAGTAGGACCAGAAATGTACAAAAACCTTAACATTGTCAATGATAATAAAGTCCCAATGCCCTCAAATGAGTACTTACTAATTAACAGTGTCTTAGCTTGTTGCTGTAGCTTAAATTGGTCAAATTTGTTGCCATATCAAACTCCAAACATAATAGAGAGATCATAAGAGTTGGCTGCCATCTTGCTTTTACATAGATTAGTGTATTGTGCTATTACTACCACTAGATGGCACAAAAAAAGTGTCCATGAACGAGGACAACAGGTCTAAGTTAAGAAGAATAAAGTATAAGGTCAAGTAAACCCAAAATGTGATGTCCACATATGAGGACACAGGGTCTCGGGAGGATACCGCAATACTCAGCGTATCGCAACATATTTAAAATCACAGTAATCTTGTACCGTAAGTATTCTGTTCATCCTCTTGTGATTCCCACCCTGTAACCACCCACCCTCCAAACTTTGGCAACTCACACCAAAGCAATCTAGATTGATAAATAGCACTACAGGTAAGAGGAAAACATGTATTTACATATGTATCTACACGCCCTCCCATACTCTTAGATCCTCTTCTGCAATCCAACTCAAATTGCCATCTGCCTGCTTGACTACCTGACTACTTGGCTATGTCTAGAACTCTCTCCCTGCCATTCGCAATATTGACTCCCTTTCCACCTTCAAATCCCATCTGAAAACACTCATCTTCAAGCTGGCATATTTGGTCTGATGTGATAGAGACACACATATGATGACTTTATGATGATGATGATTTTTTTAAATATTTATAATACGATTTTGTCTTGTCATTTATTAACTTTTATTTTATATTATGGAACTGTTTGATTTTATGATCTATGGATACATAGATTTGTGTGTTTTTTCTTTTTTTAAATGTGTCTTGTAAGGTGTCCTTGAGTGCTTTGAAAGGCACCTATAAATAAAATGCATTATCTTACTAACAAAAACACTCTGTCTGTGGGTGTGTCTGTTCCATGTTTTTCTCCTCACTGACTTGGTCAATCCATGTGAAATTTGGCACAGTGGTAGAGGGTCATGGGAGGATGCGAATGAAGCAATATTACATCAATTGGCCAAAGGGGGGCGCTATAGCAACCGATTGAAATTGCAAACTTTGAATGGGCATATCTCATGTCCCATATGTTGTAGAGACATGAAACTTTGCACAGAGATGCCTCTCCTCAGGAGGAACAAACACTTAAAATCGATCTCTTCCTAGGAAGTTTGACCGATCTGCATGAAACTCGGTGAACATAATCTAGGGGCCAATATCTAAAGTTCCCTCTTGGCAAAAGTTGGAAAACTTAGGGCGTGGCTCATCACATAAAGGTGTAGAACATCTCAAGGGTTTCACCGATCACCACACAACTTTGTAGGCATATGACCACACATAATCTGAGGGGACCCCTCCATTACTGACCCGATCAAACAAAATGGGGGCGCTAGAGAGCTAATTTCTTATCTAGGCCTAACCGCTATATCGATTTTTACTAAACTTAGTAGATATGATATAGTAGATACAGGACACCTCAAGGTGACTGGAGAAATTTAATAACAGGTAAAAGTAGCACGCACATCCCAAAAAACTTAATGCTGGGTGCTGGACCAAAAGGTAAGTATGGAATAAAAGATAAAGTCCGCACACCGGAAGCTGCTCCTTGAACAATTTATTCATGTGTTACGTTTCGGGCCCCTGCCCTTCATCAGACAAGGACTGGAGAAATTTACCTTTAATTGGCAACTGGGTGGCGCTATGACAACAGAAAAATGGCTAAAATGCGATAGATCGCTGTGGCTGCAATCGTACTATCAAATTAACAAAACTGTCTGAATACATTGCTCTTCTTAATGGGTTCAGTTGACTATTTAATCAGCAATTTCCTGTGACCTGTATCCCAAACACACACCATGTGAAACTGTATGTGGGCAACTGTGCACTCAATGGGTATGGACTAGTTATTATTATTACTGATTTGGTGGCATGCTGTCCCTTTAAACTGTCACTGTTAATATAACCTGTTAGTTAGCAAACAGTAACCTTATTTAAAAGGTCATATCTTTATCTTTGTATGTGCCTATTACCACTTACAGTTGCAGGCTAATGTAGCTTAGGGCTATGTGATGTTTGTATAGTGTCCTTGTTAATGGCCTCTGCTTTTTTCATGAAGAAAAAATCTCCTGGGAAGGACTGTCTTTGAGTTTTGAGACTAAAAACTCTAACCAGACTGGTATTATAAGACGTCATAGATGGAAAATGGTGCTAAAAATGTTTTAGGACTTAACTATAGCCCATAAACATCCACTCAAAGCCTCCATTTATAACAATTAACCAGCTCGTGCATTGTATACACTTCAAAGAGTCATGGCATGCAGATGTGAACTGCCTGCTTACGTGATAGTGTGACACTGTACGTGATTGGCGGGGGAGTTTGTGTGACTGGGAACCTGCTACTGGTTTCCCATCCAAACACACACACACACACACTCACACGCGCATACAGAGCCGCAGTCAGACAGACGGTCTCTGCGCAGCAAACGGCAGGCAGGGAAAACAAAACTCTCCTCCCGCCGCTTCCAAACCAGCAACTGTCGTAGAAGTGAAGTCGACGCAATGTTAAACACGAAATGCCACCGTTGAGTGTGAGGAGACAGCTAACAACGAGGAAGAGGCTGCTCAAAGTGGCTCAACTGTGACAGCAGCTGGAGACATTAACCCAAGGATTTGTGGACCGCACGTGGAAGGCACCGCTGAAACACATCGGTAAGTGACGTTAACTCCACACTGTACTTCTGTTGTAGGGAATTTAATTCACTTATGAATGGGTTTCAGTGTGGAAAAAGTTTAATTGATGTGTTGTTTTCGTGTTATTGATTAGCAATTGGCATTTATACTGCGTCAACCGCCGTTTAACTGCTCTACCGTTGGTATCAGAACAAGTGCGCGCGAGCGTGTAGCTCATTAACTGATTGTGCACGCGCTGGTGTAGCTACTGTCAAACTTACCGCAGCGTAGTTTATTTTTTAAAGATTTTATTAACTATTAAGCGCTAAAGACAAAATTAAAATAGTTCAAGTTAATTTTCTGTACAAGTGTCATTTTGGTGTTTTACAGTGTTGACGGAGGTGAGCCGCGCCTCCCTGTTTAGCAGCTGTCTCTATAAACTGAGGCTGTGGTGACGGTGTGTTGAAAGGAAAAGTAAAAAGCTCACATTCTTGTGTCAAGCCTTAAATAGTCCAATATTTGATCTGGGCAAGTTTGCCCCCCTTTTACATGTAACTTATTTGGAAGTGCAAATATTCCAGTGAAATTCCCTGTCAGCCCTGACAAGTGAATTTGGGTGTAGTCCACCTGGAACTGCTCAGTATTGTGATTGTAGGATGTGCTTCTGTGTCATACGTCTGTTTGCTCATTCATGAGATCACGATAATCAAGGGATCACACAGTTCTCACTTGATGTCTCAAAACATTATGGTCACATTTTATTAAGGCTCTTAAAAACATGATGGTGGTGATAGTTTGTGCTGGTGCATATGGACTGAAGTGATAAAGGGGGACTATACATGTGGTCAAAAACAGTCAAAAAATCGTAGTAAACACGAGCAATTTTCTGCAAAATCCAAACACCAGAGTGCAAAAACTCTAGTTTGAAGTCTGAAACTGCTTCATAGACAATGAATTGGCAAAGGTAGATGACACTTAGAGCACCCAGGAGAGTATTTTGAGTATAGGGTACATTTGCTGTGTCAGAGCTGAGATCACTACACTAGAATAAAGGACAGTTTTTATAGCTCATTTTGTGGGTTCACAAATTCCCATTCATTGTCTGCAGAGCAGCTCCAGACTGTATACTTGATGACATCATAAGTTTGAGACTTGCTTCTTTGGTTTCTGGCTTCCAGAGAGAGTAGCTCATGTTTACAACTATTGTTTGAACTTTCTTAGGCTATGGAAACAACAAATTGGAGTTCTTAATTTGGTTTACGCTCTTTTTTTAAAGACATGATCATCCCTGATGCTGTAGAAAACACCAGGTCAATCACATTTCATTAAATGCTGTCGGTTGGATTATCATTGCCGGTTGCTTTTCTCTCAACGAAGCATCTCTGAAAATGTGTTTTGGTGCTGTGTTTTGAGATAAATGTTTGGTGTGCTTCTGTGTACTAAAGCAGAGCTGGCCCAAGGCTGCTTAGGGCCCCTAAGGGCCACCGAGGGGGGCTCAAAACTACTGAAGTACAAATTGATGTTCTCAGGTGAAACCCTTGCATTTCCAAAATGTCAAGTTTTTCATAAACATTCTTATTTTGGCTGCGTTTTTCGACACTATTATTCAGAGGCTCCTTTGAAAAATATTTGAATGTCACCCAAACTAGAAAAATAGGGCTCAACTCTTCACAACAACCAAACGTGCAAGCCTGTACTTTGTTTAAAACATGCTTTTCTTTTATTTTTTTGTTACATAAACAGACCGCATTGCCATTTTTCACTCATTTTGTCAGGTTTATAGGCTCCGAAACTGCTTGGGCTTGCTCTTTGCTGAAACCAAAGATAGAAGAAAGAGTTTCATTTGAAAGCTTGTATTTCCGAACACAAGTAACCACACAGTCTCGCATAGCCAGACCTATCTCATGCTGTGCCAGTGCTGCAGAAAGGTCTGGCTAAACCCATCATAATTCCACACTAAGGGAAAAATGCTCTGGGTTATTTGTAGATCTTAAAACACAAAGTCGTCTTGGGCGGCGCTAAGCCTAGGATGCAGTGGTGGTACTGTTGCAAAATGGTTTTGGGAGGGAAATTGTTTTGGTGGAACACGTGAGGAGGAGATCCCTGGCATTACAATGGCTAAATCCAGGCAAAAGATAATACATTAAAGATGTTTAAGGATGTTGGTTGCTAGCTTTGTGGTTGTTGTTTCATTCACAGTGCTAGAACAAAGTCTGGAGATACATCTGGCTAGTTTGACAAAGCAATGGGGACTTTGTAAATGGTAATGCAACGAGAATTCTCTCTGAAATAGGCGGCCACTGGCAGGCTTATACCCACAGTCTACATCCTGTTAGCCAGATAATTACCACATGTCTCCACCTCTGTATCTCCGTGGCAGGTTGGGACCTAGAGGGACGTTTGGTTCAGATTAGTTGTAAGGCTCCTCATCCTCCCCTTGTGCCTCCCAGTGGCTTTAACCACCCCACTTACATTAAAATATTGCTTCTTCCTATGCAGGAGTTCAGGGCTTAATTTGCTCTGGCACGCCATAAAGATAAGATTATACCTTTCCCCATACTTCAGTGTCCAGTTACAGTCAGCATAATGTAAACTGTGGAGCTGGCTCCCTCTCTGTGTGTCCACCACCACCTGGTTCTGTTGCCAGTGAGGACAGATATCCTTGAAGGCAGACGTTAAGACACAAAGAGCCTTGTTGCCTTAGTGGATCATATAATGAGAAGGGGAAGAAAAAAACATGCTTTCAGTATTTCTGACAAAATGACACAAAGATTTGGACTCCCTGAGGAATCTGAATCACTGAGACTGTGGTTTTCCTCCCTGCGTGCTCCCTTTGCTGTGATCATCAGCATCAGCTCAGTTTTGCAAAAAATGGAGAAGTCGTAAATTTAAACACAAAGCTGGTTATTATGTGTTTAGTGTCTGTTTATGTCGGAAGTATATCATCCATATCTGTTACTCTGCCTGTGTACACTGACACAGTGCTGTTGCTTTCAGCTTATCCTTATGCAAACTAATTAATTCACTTGTGTAATGTGAATGCATCAAGCCATTGCCCCAGTATATACATGAGTCATTGTGGTAATGATCCCTGCAGTTGTGTTTGAGACATCTATTGGTAAGTACTCTATGTTTGCTTTTCCATTCACCTTCCACTGTTCAGTCCCTCCCAAATGTTTTATCGCTATAAGGTGCTGGGCTATAAAGAATGAGCTCATTTGGGGGCCTGGCATGTCATTTGTTGATTCATGGTTAGCCCATGCCTCCCTTGCACCGCATAACCTTCACTAGCAGCTGAGGAAAATGGATGGTCCTTCCATATCTTTTCTTTTTGAGGGGAAAAGAGCAAGGCCCTTTTCAACCTGCTGCTTTGATGGAGAGCTATTCTTTTTTTTTTTTGATCAATGGTTTCCATTATTGTGACAGGAAATAGACATCAGCAGGATGTGCATTATCTGTTCATGTGTACATTTACTTTTTATCCCACACTGTGCACTGTTTTCCTCACATATTGTAAAAAGAGAAAAGATACGACCCACGTTAAAGACACAAATTACTAAGGCAGGATGAAAAATACAGATATAGATAAGATCCTTCACATGATGAAATTATGAGAAGGATCCTAAGCCAGAAATGGTTTTGATCCTCTCCTCCCTCATGCTGCATGCTTCCCTCTCTGAGAGCATTTCAGACAAACTGCTGCAAGCTTCCCTCTCTGAGAGCATTTCAGACAAACTGCTGCAATGTTCCCTCAAGAATAAAGCGTGGACTCCAATTTAGAGATGTTCCAATTGAATTTTTTCCCTTCAGCTCCTGATTCCAATACCTGAACTTGCATATTGGCCAAAATGTAGTACCGATCTGATACCATTGTGTTAGAGATAATCTTTAATACTTGTAAACTACCAATCCTGTATGGATGTGAAGTGATTGCTATCATTGTTGTATGGCATGGCAGAGGGCAAACCTTTGTAAAACATGATGGTGGTTAGGGCTGTGTTAAAATAATAGATTCATCTGATTCAAATTGATGTCCATTTGAATGACCTAATATCGCTTCGTAAAATCTGAAATCGATCTTTGAATATATGCTTTTGTGTGAAGCTTTAACCTTGTTAATCTTGCCGGTAGTAAACGGGCCACGGTGCTAAATTATTGACAACCGTTTTATCTGTAACTGTTAGCTTACGTGTATATGATTTGGTGTAATTTATTATTATGCTGCAGCAGATGTGGTGATGGAGATCATAGAGTTAACGCTTGTTAACTGTAAATGCAAAAAAACCTCCTGAAAAAGTCCGGACTTTATCAATACACCTATTGAGCAACAACTAAACATTTAGAAAAGTGATATTTCAATCTGTTCTGTCTGCAGTCTCTCATCCACTGCCACTAATATATGTTTTAAACAAGCACAGAGCGCTTTCCATCCAATAGCAAATTGTTAATAACAAGCTGAAACAGCAACTGCTTATGTCTTATGGTTTGGCTTTGTTTGCCACGTATCTTAAAACTTACCAACAATAATGTTACCTGCAGACAGTGACTCTCCTCAGCAGCAGAGGGAGGAGCAGAGATGGCAGCAGGACTGATACTGACTGATGTCTGTGTTCTTTATTCTGTCTAAACTTCACTCAGTACTGTGATGTCAGTAATATGATTTATATGCTGACATTTTAGAAATGTTTCTAGTGAGAGATTGAGTTTATATTGTGACTTTGCTCTTTCAATATAACTGTTGCTGCTCTAGAAACATTTAGTTACAAAATATTCTGTTTTATTCCTGTTCTGAATTTATTATTTTTTAAAACAATTCTTTGTAAAATTCACAGTATTAGCTCTCTCAGAATCTTTCACACACCAGCAAAAGTTGATGTTGTAACTGAAACATCCCCAATGGAATCGATATAGAATCGATATCGAATTGAATCAGAAATCGAATCGATTCAAGAAACCAGTGGCGATACCCAGCCCTAATGGCAGTGCTGAAATTGCCAACTCTAGTGCCACCCCTTGAAACTAAAGCTTTGCACACTGAACACGCTGCCTTTTACTGGTGGGACTCTCCAATGTAAATATTGCCAAATTGCTAACATTTTGCTAACAGCTAACACTACACTATGTAATCGATTATTCTTTGCCACTCTAAAACAGTAGTTGGTGTATGGATTTGCACTTGTATAACGCCTTTCTAGTCTTCCAAAGTGTTTTTACACTATGACTCACATTCGTTCATTCACACACACTGGTGGCTGAGGCTATTGTACAAGGTGCCAACTGCTACTCAGTTTTCAGACACTCACACACTGATTGCACAGCCACTGGGAGCACTTTGGGTTTCAGTATCTTAGTATCAAGTAGCCCAAGGATACATCAACATGCTGACTGGAGGAGCTGGGGATCAAACCACTGATCTTCTGATTAGTGGATGACTTGTTCTACCTCCTGAGCCACAGTTTGCTAGTTGCTAGTGGCTGCACAGCGCAACCTGCTGTGTAGCGTACTTCTTTAGAAGAAGCAAAGAAGAACTGATTTCTAAAAGAAGTGCCATTTTATCTGGGTGTGAAACTGCTTGACCCTTGATACCCGATCCTTCATTTTAGACAGTATCTGAGGCATTTCTGATACTGATATCAGAAATGTTTTCAAGCATGGCTGTTTTCAGAAACATTTTCAGATGCGGTTGTTTTCAGACCCCGTCTTTACATACTAAAATCATAGCAGATTTGACTGAATTAGGCATATTTGAAGATTTCCGACGGCAGAGCAACTGTGTTAATGAGCTTTGCTGACTGGCATGCACATTGAGTTGGTTCTTATGGAGGGATTTGGTCTTAGATCTCAAAACTTGGACGGCTAATTCAGGCCTGAAGTGCTACACAGCTTGAATAAGCCGTCTTCCCTTTGTGCTTGTTTTTGAGTTAGTATTAGCAAAAAAAATACAACTACTGAACTATTGTGCACTCTGTGCAAGGTTATTTCAGACAAAATAATAATTTGATGTAATGTTTCGCAATCCAGCCTCGAAGTCGAGCTACCACAGAGAGAGGGTGCAGTTTAATTCCCAAAGTGCAGTTTTGGAGTAGTACATGGTAGAACTACTGCAAAAATTATGAGCTTTCTTTGACTGACTCATTCACTGACTTTTATGTCTTATGAAATACCAGTGAGAGTTTTTCCCTCAGCATGAGCTGGAATGTGAGGTTGTACAACATAATAATTCTTGGTGTTATTGGCTCTTATGTTCCAGTATGATCCTTGTAAGTAACCTGACTGAAATGTTTTTACTGCGCATGTCAAGGCTTGAGTTTTGTCTGTTATTTGTAGCGCTACGCTGCACTATAACGTACTGTAAGATTAGATTTCAATACATCACAGGCTGGCATTGACACCAGGAAAACAGCAGGGTAGACAGTGTAATCTCTTAGTTATTTTACGAGAGGTAACATTCGCCATCTGTTCACGTGGCGACGCTGGATACTGCTCATTCAAAATGACACCGTCATGTGACATCACTCCCTAAAGATGCAATCTATGAAGATGTGTGCACGATGGGAGGTTTTTCTGTAAAATCAAGGCCTTGCACAGAGAGCCATGCGTCAACATGAAAGACGTGCATGAGAAGCTGCAGATGAGGCGAAGTGTTTTATTTCTTTCAGACGTCTTTGAGAGCGCAGTGTGTGGAATGAAAGAAACTACTTTGTCTTTGAAAGTTGCCAAAGTCAGTCAAATGTGAGTGGGAGGAGTAGATACAGGGGATGAATTGCTTCTAGAGGAGGATTATATTATCCGTTTGAGTTGGTTATCTTGCCAGATATCATTATGTTCCAAAATCCTCCTTTTCACATCACATTCATTCAGCTGAGGTTCAGTGTACACTCCAACTGATTGTCTGCTAGGAATTGTAATTCCTCGTCTTGTTGCTGTCTTACTCGCAAGGGAAAATGCTTGTTGACACACCAGTGCAGTTCACCTGTGTGTGTTTGCTGAACGTGCAAATTTCAAGCATGCCATTCCTGCTGTCTGCTCTGGAGTATACTCTGAATTACAAGAATGTTTTTTAGATATTGGTGATAGATTATTCCTACCGTTTCCTTAAATAGTTAGGCAAATAGTCAATTCCCAGAAGCAAAATAACCTCTGTTGTTTTAACTGACTGTTTTCTTAACATCAGTCAGACAGCTGTTCTTGTTTGAGCAGTGCTCTACAATGCAGGCTGTGCACAGAAAATAGATTTTGGAGCTTTTCTGTAGTCGAAGCTGTCGGAATCTAAAAGGAAAAATCTTATATACACAAAGTTAAGGAATAAGTTATCATTCCCATTCAGGGGTGGGTGTTCACTAAGACGTTAAGATAAGGCACAAATATGTGTTTTCCTATGCTTATCACTCTTCCTGATGCATGTGCACACATGCACGTCTATGTGCCTAACCCCTGCCCTTGCAATAACCTGAACCTAATTCTGCTCTCACTCTCGTGGTTTTTAAACAAATGAATCCTCTCAAAGCTAGTGAAAGCTCAATCACATACAAAACATTGTTGTCACAGTAGGTTTCAGTTGTTCATCAGTCTGACTGGGCTCATGTAGGGCTGTTGCAATAACCACAATATTGCGATATTGACAAGCCAACCGCTGGGGATGGAAAGCAAACACCAAAACAGTTATGTTCTTGTTTTTATTTTTTCATGGGACCGCATATTTACTCTATGCTACAAATGCTAACGACATGACAAGGCACTGAGCATCTATTCTGAGCTTAGATTCGCTTGTTGTTTACCTTTTTTTTTCTACTCTCCGCGATCAATCACAGTGGAGGAAGGGTGGGACAAATCGCCTACCATATAGACCAATCGTCTCGTCGCTGAACGACAACAACAAAATGAAGGAGAAATGAATACTGAGCCCACATAGACAGGCAGGTCCATTCCATAGATGTACAATAATAACTAGATACTTGAGCCAAGATGGCGCCTATTCAGTCCAATACAATTCCTCGCCTAGTGAATAAAAAAACAGTAAAAAAACAGTTTCTAGCTTCCAGGTTTCTTTCTGCAGTATGCGGCCCATATTATTATATATATATGTTCGCAGTAGTGTTTCGCCAGCAGGCTCTGCTCTCGAGTTGCCACTGTGCTTATAGACTTCATAATTTGATGATGTCACAAATTTTTAAATACATTTTCTTGTTTTAAGGAAAGTATAAAACCTCCATTCATCAGAGTCATAATTAACCTTGATTGCAGTTCAAGGTGTCCTGTCAACAATTTTACAGACCTCTCTTTTATAGTGATAGTCTATTGGGAAAATGCTGTTTGCTTCCCAGTGGATTTTTTCACTGCAATATTGGAGTGGTTACTGGAAAATATTGGAAGCAAGGCTGAGCGGTGTTCCTGGGGGCCTGATTCTTCTCTCTCCCTATGTGCTTCAGCCCTACCTTAATCCAGAGCAAGTGCTCTACCTTGTGCCAACATTTTTGCTTCTGTGGATATGTTGTGTCAAAGCAACCAGCTGCACCAAAAAAACCCTTTAATGCGCCTCATTTCCCCTCTGTGTTCTGCATTTAACAATGAACAAGTGTCTAATTTGTTTTAAAACTGTCACCTTTGTCATTTAAAAAGCAACAATACACCTAAGAATAGCCTAAAGCTCATTTATAAAGCACTAAAATCAGGATAAATTAAGTGATAGTGGTCAAAAACAACAAAAAATCGTGGTCATACTGCATATCCGGCTGTTGAGCCACCCTTAATCACTGCAAGGGAAATTCCTTCACTGCATCACCCCTACTGACAAGTCCACATCCATACTGTAGCTCATTATTTCATATCTCTGTGATTGATTTCTAAGGCCTCGCTATCTAAATAATTCTCACGCTAGCTGCCAGAATTTTAATTACACGAGCAAAAGAGTAAATATACTTGGTGATTCCTCCCTAGATGGATTTTTTTAGCCTGTGACAACTGACGCTTTGGCTCTGAGTTTTTGTGTCTCCTAAAAAGGAAATTAAAAACATGATAAGGCCTTGTCATCCACGTGTCTTTTGGGCCCCTCTCCTTTGCTCCTGCAGCTTCTGCATCAGTGGCAGGCTCCACTGGATCTGTAAGTGCAAGCTGGAGAGCAGGTCTGTGTCGATGCTTAAAGAAGTGGCTGTGCAGCTAACTCAAAGACCCCACTCCAATGAGTTCCCAAGAGAGCCTGGAGCACTGACTGAACAGATTTTACATTAAGACGCTGGGCAAGAGGAGAGAAAGGGAACAGTGCTGCTCCCTTGACTGCGTGGCAATACACAGCCACAGCTAATGAAGTGTTTTTGCTTGAAAATGGGGTGATAAGCATTCGTAAAATATATGTACGTCCTCATTGGCTGTCTCCAATATGTCTCCTCAGGCTTGCGTTGTGAGCATTGCATAAAAATGCTCAAAGTCAAACCATAAGCTATGTATTGTAGCTGGCTGCATTTCAGTGTCTTGAGGCTCCTGTCTGCCTCCTCCGCCTCTTTCTCCTTCTTGTTTTCTTCCCCCATCCCCTTATCCCCTCCTTCCCGTCATGCTTCAGCGGGCCACCTGAGGGGGGATATGTGCTCCCCCTTTGCCTGGTGACAGCTTGCAGGGAGATGTGGGCAGCCTTCCTTCTCCGCTGGAAGAGCTACGAGGAGAGGAGAGGAGAGGAGAGGAGAGGAAATGTTACGGATTAGGGCTTCTACCGAGGAACACCGCTGGGCTGATTTGTTCTAGAGAGCAACAAGACGAGTGGCTTTTCAGCAATTAACCTTGGTTTTTTGGTTTTGTTTTCCTCTTTGTATCATTCCGTAACTGAGAAGGGAAGGAGGTATTAAAGGATAGATACCAAGGGGAAGGGGTGAGCTCATTTAGGGCATTTACTGTTCATATGTAAATGAGTGTGAATACAGATGTGTACAGTATTATGCATATGTAGGTTGTTTCATGCATGATATAATGAGGAATCTCACAGCTGTGCAGCTGTTTTCCCTCTCAACAAGAATATAGAATCCTAATCAGAAAAACACAACCATCAGTCTGTTGACTTCAGATTGTGTAGACGTGTTGAAAGCTGTGAAACACAGTTTAAACCACCATCCTTTCCGGGTGCTGGAAACATTCAGAGCTGATCTCAGAATAAGTTTTTCCAGAGGACATGATGTCCAAGTCTTGTGAGAGCTCTACTGTTTGTGCACTTTGAGGTTGGACTGGCACAGCACAGGTCTCACCATCTTTTATCAGAGCTCAGTTTGACACGAACACACAGCTCAAAACTCAGTTTTGCAGTGTTTACATGACGCCTGGTTCACTTCAAAGGCCCTCACTCAAACAGCTTTCCTGCTTTTGACATAAGGTTGAGTCACAAAACAACTTTGTGCTTGTGATCAAGGGTGTTGAATTTTTTATAGGAGAGTTTAGATCTGTTTCCTAACCGAAATGTTGGGATGCTGGACATCCTTTAAATTCCAAAGGCTTATTTATTAACCTCTCTAATTACTTTCCACAAGATCTTGGCCCGCGTTTTTGTTTACTGTGAAGTCTCGCACAGCTGAAAGAGCAGAGAGGAAGAGAGATGGATAGGAAGAGGGGATATTCAATCAGATTGTAAAGTGCTTAAAACAAACAAGTGCGCAAAACAAAATTTGTAAATGTAGAAGTAATGCACTGAGCCCTTTATATGTCTATCTGGGCCTTTCATAGGAGATGTTACTTTAACATTCTGTACAACATAATGCAGTATTAATACAGTGACCTTGCAATACCTTTTACCCTTTTTAAACTCATGCTGTAAAATTTGAAGTGATGATTTAACTTCTTTTTTTAACACGTTATCTTTGCCTGCACTGCAGTTTAGTAGATTTGCACAGTGGTGGTTTCACCTGCTGTGAAGCACTTCATCTACTAGAGACATAACAGGAGATGTTTTTCCCAACTTTATTGAGAAAATTCAAATAATTTAAAACATGAAGTATAGCAGAAGAACTAGCACTAGCCAAGCGCTAATTATTTTTTGAATTAAAGAGCAATTTTCTGACAAAATCAGAGGAAGTAGGCATGTAGAAACAGTTGTTGTGGCAGCATCACCAAATTTTACCCCCACATTGGGCAAACATGCTCAGAGAGAATTGAGCATAGTGTTAGTTCAGGCAGGACATGATGTCAAGCTCAGCTCACATCCCAGCTACATCAGCTGATCTCAAACAGCCCAATCAACTGATGGAGCAGCTGATTGATGGAAGGGAGTCAGCTGATAGATCACATGATTCCTTTCTATGCAGCCAATTGGCAACTCTCATTCAGGCCGCCCTATTTAGTCTGCTCTGGCCTTCCTACTGTTGCTGCCTCCTCTGCAAGCCAGCTTGCAACCCGCCTCCACCCCAGCTCCTCCTTTTCATGTTGTGTCTGACCTGTCAGTGCTTTGTCATTGATGCTGCTCTGTTCTGTTCCCTTGGGTCTTTGCTGCTGCTCTCCCTGGCTTAGGCTTTCCATGTAGGCGCATGGAAGGGCAGGGAGGTTGGCTTTCTCTGCCTCAGGCTTCCTCATTTGTGCATGGAAGGGCAGAGAGGTGTGCTCTCTCTGCCTTATGACTTTCCACGTAGACGTATGAAAGGGCGGAGAGGTGTGCTCTCCCTACAATAGGTGTTCCATATAGGCACACAGAAGGGCAGAGAGGTGTGCTCTCTCCACCTTAGGCTTTCTACGTAGGCGTGTGGAAGGGCAGAGAGGTGTGCTTTCCGCCTTAGGCTTTCTAATTAGACGTGTGGAAGGGTAGAGAGGTGTGCTCTCGCCACCTTAGGCTTTCTACGTAGGCATGTGGAAGGGCAGAAAGGTGTGCTCTCTCCGCCTAAGGCTTTCTGCATAGGCGCGAGGAAAGGGAGAGAGGCTCCAGAACAGAGCCATACTGCCAAATATAATACTGCAAATGGAAATAAAGTTTTCTTTGACTAAAGTGGTCCTGACTGAAATAAATTTATTCCAACCAGAGAGAAACTAACAATCTCTTCTAGTGAAGGTAGTATGAGGCATTTTGATTCTGATTCAGCTACTATTGTGATTATTAGTGGAACATAAGGGTCCATGTAAATGCACCTAACACTCAACAAAAATAAGCAATAATAGCTTCATGAAAGTACTACTTATTGCAAGGGCTAGATTGCATTGTACTCTAGCCTTTGTATTATGTCCCAAGCTATTATGTTCCACTGCTGATGAAGTGTTCCGTCTAGCCTGACGTAATCCTACTTTCACAATGACCACCAGTCAACAATGGCAGCCTTTCAGTTACTTAGTTTGGGGGCGGAGAAGTTGGCTTGTTAACTTTCCAACTGTTCATGTAAATCTTGTACCCCTGCAGGTTTCACTTTTATGAAAATCAGTGAATGAAACTCTGACTCCGCTTGCTTCTCCCCAGCTGCTGAGCACTCATTTTAAAGCTTGCTGCTCTGTTAAACAAAGTAGTGTTTGTGGTCTGTTATTTATTAGCAAGTGAGTGTGATGAAGGCATTTTTTTTTTTTTTGCAGTCTGGCTTGCTTTGCCTCGCAGTAAAGTAATTCATCGACTGGTTGAGACTGACAGATAGATGGGTTCCTCCGGGTGGCCTGTGTGGAACGTGGCTCTGAGTGCTTGTGTGTCTCGAGTGAATATGTGTGGCTGAGAAAATGATTAAGCTCTATCGTCCTCAAGAGAGCTTTTGGACCTAATTAACCCAGTTCTTTATGACTGTATCCAGCATTTAAACGCAGTTAGGTCAACTAAGCACAGTTTTCCCTGACACCATCAGACACACTGTGTGCTGTGTCTCGTGGTATATTCCCAGTCACTAAAAAATGCATTCCCTGGTAGACATTGGCTCGTAATAATAGAAACATGATTGCTGCTCTGTATCAGTGAGACTTACCAGCACTCTTAACAGCTTCAGCTGAAGCCATTTCATCTCTACGAATGGCGGTGCTTCCAAGAAGAACATTGGCAAAGCATTTAAAGAGATGGAGCGTGGAGACTGGCTGCAGCACAGAGAGATGCAACCATTCTCCATTTTGGAACCCTTTAACTCTCTATGTCATTACTTTAACGTGCTATACACTGTGAGCAGTAGAGAGTGTATAAATTTAGATTGGTTGTGTGTACTTTTGTAGACCGAGGGGAGTGATTGGCCTGAGGCTGAGGATGTGACATGAGCTTTAAATGTTCTAACTGTTCTTTAACAGAATGACTTCTGTTCACTTCATGTCAGTGCAGTCTCTCTGTGGTTGTCTTTATAGTAGGGTTGATTCAGAAACGAAAAAAAATTCACGTGCTACTGAAGGTTTTATTTTGTTAAACTTTTGTCCAATTTCTCTTTGCTTTTTGCTTTCCCTGTAAAATACTGTATAGTTTCATCATCAGGCCTTAAACTACTCACTACTGATGATGAGTTGCAAGTACACATGGCACTGAGCTTTATTGTAACTATGCAAGAGCAAAGCGGCAGGCCTTGGCCGCAGGGACTGTGTGTGAATGTCTCAAAGCGCCCCGGCTATTTAGCCTCATGTTTGTACAGCAGCGCAAAGTACAAAAGGGCTCGCTGAATTGGAGTACAGATCAGAGAGTGTGGTGATCAATAGATGTCCTCTCTGCCAGTCACATCACTGGTCTCACTGCTTCAGGACAGCTGTGCCTATCACAGTGATGATGATAGAGACAAATGATTAAAAAAAAAAAAGCTCGGTGAAGCAGCTTATATGATGATCACATCAATCAATGCCACATCTTTGATATCATTACATTAGTGGCTCTTATAATGTGGGGCAGGCCTTCATGGGAGGGCATAGAGCCATGGCAGGTGGGGTGTGGATAACCAGGGGGGAAGTATGGAGTGAAACAACATTGAATGAATATGATTTATGTTGGGAAAATAAGCAAACAAGTTTTCCGGTGCTATCATGCTCACCTTTATTTCACTAAAATGAAACATGGATCTTTTTTTATTAGATGTTCCCCCATTTATTATCAATGATTGATAAAAAATTGTGCGGTGGGAGTGCATAAACGTTTTGTCCAGCTTGTGAAGGAAACAGTTTAAGAACCACTGCCTTAAAATGCGCCAGTGCATTCACAACGTTTGCACTGTAATGCATAGATTAAATTGTTTTGCTTTAACATGGGATAGAAGGCTGTGACACGCACGCTCCAGTAATCTGAGTCTCCTGCATAAACAGGCAGAACACCGAGCTATAGCTGTCCAGTCTGGTGTGTGTGTGAAGTGTGTGTTATTGTATAGCAGCCTGGGGTCGTTTGGATGTATTTTAGTTNGATAGAAGGCTGTGACACGCATGCTCCAGTAATCTGAGTCTCCTGCATAAACAGGCAGAACACCGAGCTATAACTGTCCAGTCTGGTGTGTGTGAAGTGTGTGTTATTGTATAGCAGCCTGGGGTCGTTTGGATGTATTTTAGTTAAGGTAAACAGTGGATGGCCGTGTGTAATGGCACTGGGTTCTGGTGTGCCTCCTTTCAAACTGGAGGCTGCAGATTTCTCAACATAACTGTCGGGCTGGTCTTCAGGTTGGGACCCAGTGCTCAAGTGCTCTTTGTCCATGCGGGTAGTTTTGTTTTATTTGCTTAGGTTTTGAGTTATCCATCTTTGCTGTCTTCACTCCAATGCAGTGTAAGTGAATAAAACTGAGTGCAGCTCACACCATTGAAATACTATGCTTAAAAACTGATGTTACATCTCATTGTGAATTGGTGTCCTTGCTGTTGTAGATAATCCACAGAACACACTGTCAACAGTTTTCATAGGGACTTTTTCATTGGATTAAAGAGTTGTATATCTCAAAACCTGACAAATAAAACCCAAACTATCCCGATGGCAAGATACCAGTAGAGGCGAATGAATAAGTAAATGTTTCTTTGTAAGATGGGAGACTTCTAGAGAGTGAGAAAGTGAACTTTTGTGAACTCCAAGTAGTCCGCCTGGTCCATCATTTATGCTAATGAAATTAGCCATTTTCTTTTCCTCTTCAGGAAGAGTGGATCTCATCCCCTCCACTTAAACTGCTCGCCAGCTGTTCACTCCTGCCCACTTCAAAGATGAGTGCCAAGTCAGCCATCAACAAGGAGGTCTTCACACCCCATGATGAGAAGATGCTTGCTGCCGTGCAGGTGAAGCGGAGGACCAAGAAGAAGATACCCTTCCTGGCCACGGGTGGTCAGGGAGACTACATGACCTTCATCTGCGTCTCAGGTAAGTTGGTTAAAAAAATCTCTTCTCTTCTCTTCTCTTCTCTTCTCTTCTCTTCTTCTTATGTATTCGTTTGTTCTGTGTGTCGGTTGTGCTGTTGCAACCCAAAGTCTCATTTCAGCATGTCTCCCCTAATTCTCCCACTAATGTTCACACTGATGAGCATGTTTGCGTTTTCTCTGCCAGCAGAATGACACGCTAAATCAATTTACTGCTGGGCTTTAGGTCAATCCTTTTTAAATAGATTAGATTTACGCAGAAAGTGAATAATTGTTTCACCGGAAATCAAGGTTTTAATTATTTTGCTTTTCCCCCTCTTTGAATGTTAGCTGAGATATTGCTTGTTAATTGAATTAGCCATGCATATTATTCACAAGGAGAATAGCTAGAGCATATTAATTTCAGTGCCAGCAGAACTGCTTATGAAGATCAATGACATTTCTTAATCCCACCATTTAAATGTGTATTAAACTCTGCTTTGGCAGCAGCAGATCTCATCACTGAAGGTTCAAAGTTACTTCATTTTGACGAGAATTTAAAGTATATCAGTGCAGAGAAAAGGCTGGCGCAGACTCTTGGCGCAGACTCAAATTCAAGTTTGTCTCCCAGTCGTCTAGTTTCTGTGTTTACACTCTCAGGCACAAACACATAAAAGCCATTTGTGTCAAGCGCAAGTCACAATTAACCACAGGTTTCTGAAAGCGGACACTGTTGTCAGAGGGGTTTATGATGAGTCATTTCTCCTGTGATGTGGAAATGAGTGTTGCTTGATATTCACTTGTTGTTATGCCAGTCTCATCACGTCCTGAGCAACAGCCTTCACCTCTGCGCCCTGTTTAAGCTCTGCAGCTCCAAAATCTATTAAAGTCACTGGATATCCTAACAGCTCAGGCTGCATGGCATAATTAAAATGCATAAATTATCTGATCTTGTAGCTTCCTTAAATTTTTTTTTAAAAATGATAACAGCAGAATGCATGACACGTGGATGGACTAGAGACTGGTCTGGAGTGGAAAGCTGATAGTTAGAATCCCAAATGTGGCTCTTGATTAATTGTTTTGTCTATTTGTGATTTCGTAATTCCCCACAGCCCAAAGAGATGTCTTTAAAAGACTTGTGTTGAATTCAATTCAATTGAAGACAGCAGATGGCAAACTGGATATCATTTTAGTAGATGAGAGCAGGATAGTTAATTTGGGGAGGCTGAAAGAAAATGTTCTTGGTAATGGTAACCGTTGACGACATTGCCGTTCAAAGCCTGGCTCCTCCAGTCTGTATGTCGAAGTATCCTTGGGCAAGATACTGAGCCCTAAATTGCTCCCAATGTTCTGTATGTATATATATAAAACTTTACGCTGTCCTCCGCAATGGAATTTACAACCAGATGTTACGTAGCTCCTTCACACAAGGAGAAAACACACATGATCTGGATAAATACTGTACAATCACTAGGATAGTTACATAAAGTAATAACCACTAAATTATTTTATTTAATACATTTTATTCCATTCGTTGCAAACAATAGGGTAGAGTATTCCTTAACGGAGCTGACCATGAATCACAATGTGTGTGCAGTGTCTGTGTGTGGCCAGGGACTTTTCTTGGATGTTATTCCCTATTTTGCTCCTCATTCTCTGACATCACTGTACTCTTAAGTTTTTAATTAAGGCAAAAAATTCCCACGCAATATGATTAATGTTATTGAACTCAACTTTGACATACAAATATAATCTAATCAGGCAAACTAGGTATTTATTTAGAACTGCCTTTTATACAGTAATTAAACACATAACCCCAGAGTGTGTCAGTGGGACTGCTCATTCTTCAACGCTGCAAAGCTGTGGTGATGCCAGGCAGTTTATTGTCTATATGTGTGTGTGTGTGTGTGTGTGTGTGTGTGTGTCAGTGTAACCTGCAGAGAGAGACAGAACGACTGAGCCAGGGTCAGTCTTAAATCCTCTGTAATGCGTCGAAGGGTAGCCAATTTAAACTGCCTTAAAATTGCTATCAGGGGAGGATTTATAGCCCAGATCTCTGCATCGCCTGGTGGGAGCAAGATAAGTTTGCCATAGTCCAACCTTGCTGTGAGGATGGAGAGGCCTCATGTTGGATTGTGTGACTAAAGGGACCGTGGGCTGTTGCATTCTTACTTACTTTTTATATAACCCAGCTGAATAGGTGTGTTTTGTGTTTTGGTCTATGGGGGATGTAAGTGGGAGTCAAGGTCTCTTTTTTTATGTAGGATTGAGAAAACTAACTTCCATTCATTCACTGCCATCTCTTCTTATTATGAGCAGAGACATCAGACTATTTCATCCCTCTACTGAAAAGCCTTTTGTTGATTTGTTCGGTGTTTTGTTTTGTTTTGTATCGTATTATCTTTTGAATTACAATGTGCTGTATGTGAAAATGGACGTTACATAATGTTTACCACAACTGGCATCGCCACAATCAACCCAAGCTTATGTCTTGAGTTAGTTAGATTATTAAAACTTCTTTGCCGTCTGCTCTGCACTAACTGTCTCCTGACTGAGCTGCTGTTTTGTGTCACATGTTGGAGCACAGTAGTGAAGGCAAGCACTGTTATGTGGTTCACTTAGTCATGTGGCATTTCTCTAAGCCAGCCAAGTATTGTTCTGATTTGTGTCTGTGTGCATCCCTTGGGTGTACTGTATAGCCAAACCGAAAGTGTGAAACCAGCCTGTGCCTTCCAGAGGAACAAGGCTGGTGTGTGTGTGTGTGACTTTGAGTGTTCTGTGTGACTATATGGAAGCACTATGTGTGTTTAAAAGGGTGGGGGAAGGGGCTTGCTGTGACAGTCTCATGGCTACAGTAGCAGATAGTTAAGGAATGAGGGCCATACAGTGGCAGAGTTATGTAATCTGTCGTATGTCACGGCTAAAGGAATCGTACAGCATGAGGAGCTGTACTGTAGAGACAGCCGCGGGCGCTCCGCTCTCAAGCAGGGTGCCAGGATGAAACACCAGGCCGTCACTGCTGCTCTAACTCCAGGATCATATGCTGAAATATTGTCATAAGATCTGACTGGAGACAAGAAAAACATGATGTTTTCACCTCCTATGTCTTGTACTGGAAATACAAAAAATTACTTGCAGTTTATTATCTGTTTGGAATAAATCACAGCCTTCAGACGCATGTAATATGGATGTTATGCAATTGACCCTGTAACCGCATCAGCCAGTCTGAGCTGTATTTTCAGTGTGGGTGAGTCCGAGTCTTTGAATTGGCTGAACACATGGCTTTTTGTCTTAGGTATAGCACTGCATCTATCAGTGGAACAACTAGGCCTGGACAGCTGCCACTTGAAGAAAAGTGATTCTTGTTTCAGAATTACTATGGCTCCAGAAAACAAGACCGGTTTTGCTCGCATTGCTAACTGTTGTTTGGCTTCAGGGTTAAATCTTGGAAATCACTTGTACGTCAGCAAAGCAGCACAATAATATTGTGAAATTCCCTGTAGCAATAAAGTGATTTCCATTAGAGGAGGCTTTTTGTCCACAAGGCCTAAATCGGTAGTATGGAATATTACATAATCATACAGTGTGCATTCTTAAGCCCATGTTCGTGTTCTAACCTGTTCGGTTTTGACAAACAGGAGCATTTTATCTACTTTGCGTTGCAGTTTGGTATCACAGTCTGGCAGGTTCCAGTCTGGGTCTGGATCTTAGCCTATGCTCAGATTACACACAAATGTGGCCAAAATCTGATGTTGTATTGCTCTCAAAGACAAAGATCTGATTTTTCATAGTGTGGACTAAGGCTGAACAAGACTCAGAATTATGTCAGTCAAAACAGATGTGGTGGTTGAACACGAATATTTTTTATTTATTTTTTTTATTAAACATATAAAGTTTTTAAAGTTTGAATGGGCTTAGCAGGATGCTCAGAGTGACAGCGGCATTCACGTTATATAGTAAACAAGCTAATTGTGCTAATGAAGGATTGGAAATGTGCAACAACATTTTTTACTGATGCTAGGTATTAAACAAAAGCCAGAGACTGTGTTGTATTAAGTTGCTGTGAGTGGTAAATTCACCACTTAAAAGCAGGAGCGTTATTAGGAGTTAAGGGTCTCTGACTGATGATTTGAATCCCCGACTCTCTGGGGGCATCTGGCTCCACCGCTCTGCTTCCTCTGCACCCACACCTCTCTTTCCACAGAACTGCCAGCAGTAGCTGTAAATAGAGCTATGGCTTGTGTGTTCCTCCTCACCCTCATGCCATTTCTCCACAAAGTCTCAATGGTTTGAAAAATGTCCCAATTTAAGACAGCCCGAAAACAAACGTTGGTCAGATGATGTTATTCTGCATGATAATGAGCCATGTGCTTCTGTTTGTTAGTCTGCGGCCAGAGAAACAGCCCTTCCAAACAGTGGGCAGCCTCCTTCTTAATGAGGAATTGTCATCCGACCTCTGCAGCAAATCATTTGGGAGATGAACACGCAGACCACATCATAATTTTTTCCCCAAAAGCTTGTTTCGCAAATGTGATGTTTTTTGTTGTCGTTCCAACGTGCATGTGAGTGACCTAAATGCGTATATGTGAGACATTTCAGGGCAAAGCTTCATTCACACTAATGTCTGATATGGGTCACTTCAAACATGAATGTGAACCATCTATGCAGAAAGATTGGATCTGAGCATTAAGCCCTGTAATGTGAACATACCCTTAGTCTGCTTTAAAGTAATATCTGGTGTGGCTCATGTTGAGAACACAACCATTTACAAGATTATGTGATGTGTGCAATAAGAATTTAAAGCTAAACTAAACTGGTGTTCTTGATTCCTTTGCTCCATTTTTAACGTAGTGCTGCAGTATGGAGTCAGGATGTTTCATTTCCTTGCTATTTTTCTAGCTGTCATTATCAAACAATGTGAGATTTGTAAGCTCAGCATGACCCCCGGAGGAGAAAAAGCCTTGGAGCACAGTTAATGGAAGTGCATGACTTGTTTGTCAGAAGCCAGTGTGAACCTAAAGCACACTAGAACTATAATGCAACATGCATTTAAATGGTTTGCGTATCATTTATCGTACGTTTTGACTGATTTATTTTACCAGAAGTGGTACAAAACTAAACTCTGCTGTCTTGCTCTGGCTTCTCTTCACCCCTGTGACCGCTAGATGCTCCTAGCCTGTGCTGTGAGGATATTTCTATGATGCCTTTGATCTTATATACACATACACATTCAAACAGAGCTGCTCAGCTACACAGAAACGTATGTTAGCGCTTTCACAACAGCATCAGGGGTCTTGATGACATAGGAGTGTGCTGGAGCGAAGCCAGAAGCTCAACATGGACCAAGTTGGTTAGTGAGCTTTTTCTTTGATCACTGGGCTTCACGCGGTGCCTTTATGGCTGGACCTCAGGGCTGAAACATTGGACCGCCCACAGAATGTTTGGCAGGAGAGATGTGAGGCCAGTTGAGCTAGATAAGACACTGTGAAAGTTCACTGGAGTAGCCTATTAGTCTACACGGTTCTATTTTTTCTGATCTGAGAGGAAAACATATTTTCTGCCTTTCCCATCCCATTTCTCCTTCGAGCTTTCCTCATGGTTTACACACCTCTTTTTGCCCTTGTTGTTTACATGTCTGTGTGTTTATATGTTTAACTGCTAGCCTACGTGTTGCCAGCTTCGGGGGTTTAGTTAGAGAAATGAGCAGCCATCTGTTTGCTTCTAAATCATTTTAGGGAATTTCATCCTTTTCATTTCAACTACCTAACTCTGTTTGACTGATATAAGCCAACACCCTACTCCCAGTTGTGTGTCACTAATACGTGCTTTGTGTGTTTGGCTACATTGAGTGTGTTTTTATGCACACTAGTATCCCAGTTTTGAGCCATGTCCTGGTTTTGATCCTGTCGGGGTTAGGGTTGTCAGTTTCAGTGATTTGCGTTCAGTAGCCAGACACCCATTAAACGGTAACTAACCAGTTTATTTTTAAGAAAACAAAATGTGAAATTGCCTTTTAGTCTGGCGCTCCATTGACTAGTGACCTTGAGCACCACATTCCAAAGCACCATGCATTTAGGTGTGGTGAAATTTGAATGTTTTGTGTTGTGAATGTCTTGCCTTACGTCACAGTGGTGCACTGGTTAGCATTGTTGACTCACAGCAAGAGGGTTCCTGGTCCGAACTGGGGGAGACCCTTCTGTGTGGAGTTTGCATATTCTTCCCATGTCAGCATGGGTTTTCTGTGGGTACTCCGGCTTCCTCCCACAGTCCAAATTGTTAATTGGTGACTCTAAATTGGCGGCACAGATTTGAGTGTGAATGATTAGGCTCGTTCGAGATGAGCCAGGCCTGCGCAGATTCGATCACCGGTGATCAGCGCACAATGCATGCCGGTTAGTTTTGTGTCTGACTTCATTCCGACTTGCTCTGACATATTATAAAAGTGGACGGCGATAAAACCGCGAGAGCAAGGCGGCCGCAGTTTTTAGAGCTAGGCGCTGCAGTTGCTCTCCACCGACTGCACCGCCTGGCTCTCACCTGATCTAATAGCTGATTGGTTTAGATGTTGACTCAACAATATGACGTTTTAGATAAACTATTCATTTTTGTTAGAGTTTAAGATTGTATTTGTCTGATTTGAAGGTTTATTTTAAATTAATCTATCATAATTAAAACAACTGGAGACTGAAAACAAACTGATATATGGGTCTGATCACTTTTTTAATGAATTGACATCATTCCAGACAGGATGTGAGTGTGTCTGTGACTTCCTGTACGGACTGAAGGCTGCTGGAAACTGTCGGGAAACTGTCCGACTTCACCGCAGCTTTTTGTCACCGCCCCCTGCTGCGGCCGCCTGCTCTCATCTACTTTCCAGGCTAGGCGCAGTTCATCTCGAACAAGCCTATTGTCTCTATGTGTTAGCCCTGCGATAGTCTGGCGACTTGTCCAGGGCACGTACCTCGCCTCTCGCCCAATGTCAGCTGGGATAGGCTCCAGCCCCCCAGTGACCCCTAACAGGATAAGTGGTCACAGAAAATGAATGAATATTGGCTGTGCTCACAGACAGCCGTCCAGCCATGTTACTATGCGGACACATTGTGCCCACTTCCCACCTTGTGGCCTCCACTGTTTAGATAACATGAGCCTTGGCCATTTTGCACTGTGAACCACCCAGATTGGATGGGAGCTATCCCTAGCAGCGGCGGTTAGTCTGGGTGGTGGGACCAACCAACAAAGTTGCTTGGGAAACGTGGCCGCCCTCCGGTCTCCCCCTCAGTCGCTCTACGTAATTAGTCGCTTCATTTTGAGCCAAACTCTGATTAGCATAGTTAACTATATTAGCACCACTACCTGTGCTGACGCTGCTAGCTTTGCTAACAGAGCTAACGGTGATATTTCAAAATGCTAAAGGGGGTCTGTGGCTCAAAATGAAGCTGCTTATGTACTGGGGCGACCTGGGGGAAGACTGAAGGGTCAGCACGATGTTTCCACAGCTTCCAAAGTAGTCATTGCCGAATGAGCGGCACTGCGAGCTAGCTCCCACTAGACCTGGATGGTGCACAGTGCATTAACCTGACGGGTAGCAAAATTGGCCTACACACCAACATGCATAACAGGTCAAAAATAATATCCGCTCGATTAATAGTCAACCGTTGACATCCCTTATCAAAATATGTGATGTGTATATGAATCATGAGAAACAGTATCCAGGTTTCTGATAAATTGTGTGCAGCTGTGTCTTGGACTACTTCTGATAGCACATTCAGGTTTCTGAACCCAGGATATGATGTTTACATATGAACACATAACTTGGCCACTTGATCATAACAAGGATACTTGTGCGTATGTAAACACACTCAGGGCTGCTTTATGTTAATGTGTGGATTTTATGTGGGAAGCATGTAGGCATCCATGTTGTAAGGGTGCATTCATGCACAGTGTATTTATGCAGGCATGTTATTTTGTGGGCTGATTCCATGTTTAATGTTATGTGTAGGCTGTGTCTAACGTATGTGATATGCTGAGAATCTCATGCTGGTGTCTTGGTGAGTGTGCATCTGTTTTTGTGTGTGGTTAGATGCAGTGTTTGTTTTTATCTTGTTCGGTTTGGATGTGTAAGCTTCTTCCTTACCACACCTCATCAGCTTAAGCTCTACATAAAGTAGAAAATATCTACTCAATCATATATTACACAGGGATTTATTGTTAATATCTTTAGTCTGTGATTTATGACAACTGTATACATTACAATCACTGCCATCTATCTTGCACCCATGTGTCGTCATTGGTGGGACAAAGATCTCTTACTTTCTGTCAAAGAAACACATTCAGTAACAAAGCCCAGTATCATTGTTTTCTCCAAGGCCATGTAGAATATAGATTCCACAGTTACCACACCAGTTTGTGTATTGCACTTTCCACCTCACTCCATTCATCATCAGCGGCCTCGTGGCTATTGATTACATGGTGAGATGGATGGGCAAGCAGGTCGTGTAGCTCACTGGTATATTAAGCTGCTTAGAAAGTCAGATAAGTTGTGACCTTGGTTACTCAGTTCAAGAACACATCACTCTGACTTTCTATATTCATATACATGCATATGAGGTTGTGGGTGTGTTTACCAAGGTTAGTCCATCATTATAAATGGAAACAGAAATGAGAGACCATGAACACATTTTTAAGGATCAGGGAGGTGTTGCCACTGCATCACCAAACAGATTTCATGTTTCTTTTAGAGATATGCAGAGGGGGAAGAGGTTCAGGGTGAGAAAATACATGAATGTTTCACACTGAAATCTTTTATTCATTTTTTTGAGAATTGACGATCCTCTCAAATGACTATCAAAAGGAGTATTTTGAAAAAGAATAAAGCACCCGTCACATGCAACGTTATCAGGACATAATTTCCTGACCATTCTGAGCCAGACTAAAGCTAATTGAGGTTACCAAAAGAAACCAGAGGTCTCCCAGTTGCAGGTCTGAGCTGCAAGGCTAAAAAGGTAATGTTAACACTAATGTTAATGTACTATAGAAATCTGTCTGATATACTAAACTAAAGCATGCCCCACCAGTCGCTGACTACAACCTGAAAATGAGTGAGGAACAGGAGGGGAGCAACAAAAGGGAGCCCTATTATTTTAGGGTAAGCAACATGCATTAATGATATCTTAACATGTTACATCATTGACTGTGTCCTGGACTGATAGAAGAGCATGAATACAATAGTGTCATGGTGAGTAAACCAATTTCCCACCCCCAAAATATATTCAGAAGATGAGTCACACTCAAAAAAGTATCGTTCAGCCTGTTAATGTTAAGTTGTGGTTAAACTGACTAAGGCTTAAAGAAAAGTTCGACATTTTGGGAAACGAAACAGGGAAATGTCTAGCCTGGCACCCCCCCCCATCCCCCCCCCCCCACCCCCAAACCTGCAACTTGTCATTTTTACACTGGTTTTTGTATGTGTTGAACAAACAAGATAAAATCCTCCTACCAGAAGTGCTGGTAGTGTTGGGCCACATTTGCTTAAGCATTTTCTGATTTGTTTTTTTTCGATGCTCTCACGTTGCATCGAACTGAACTTTTTCAAAAAATCTCAGGGGGTCTGGACAAATGTTTGTTAACGAGGTTTAGCCAGGCGTGGGTGTGCGGGTGGTCTGTGCTCTGTTGTGAAGAATGCTGCCTTCTGTGGGTTTCTCACAAGGCCAGTGACTGATGCTGGCCTTCCAGTATTTACTGAGAGCAGAGACATACAGCCCACTCACACAGGACCAAATACATCAGCATGACACTAATACCACATTCCCCGTTAAGGTATGTGTGTGTGTATGTGCATGAAGCCGAGTGTGCTTGCCATCCATACCAAAACCTCTTTGTATCAGTGGGCTATGGCAGTCTTTATCTAGACTAATTAGGTTGCTGCAGCAGCTCAGCTTATTTTTGTGCCAGACTGCTCTTTAAAACATGAACTGTCTCCACCCCTCACCCTCGCCCCCTCTTATCATGACAGCCTCCCCCTCAACCCCTCGCCTCCAATCTCCTCTCGGCTAAAATGAGGGTGTTCAATGCTTGAGTGACCTGAGCTTAGCTTAGGAGAGGAGAGCTAAGACAGAAAGTAAAAGGAAAGAGAAGTGAAGGGCAGGTGGCAAAATTAAACTATTTAAAAGGTGGAATTTCATTTCTTTTTGGGAAACTTTGAAACAATATGCAGGAAAAGATGATAATGTATGCTAGGGCTGTCACTTTTTATTCAAAATTCTATCATTTTGACAAATGAAACTTAATGTATTACACCATTATTTACACTGAAGAGCAGAACAGCTGTGATTAGCCACTCAACACATTGAAGCATCTGACAAGCAGTGTGTGGAAATATTTTGGGTTCTACGCCTAAGATGGTAGCCTGGGAACCAGATGAATCTGTGAGCTCACGTTTCATTTGCTCTGGCAGATGCATCTGGTCCCCCTTCCATTCAGACAATAACCAGCCTTCCTGGCCCGGGCCGGGCCAGTCACAACTGTTTATCTGATATGGGGCGGGTTTGATATGATGATGGACAGAGCGTCACAGGTCCAAATTTGAAAAGTCACATGGAGCACATTTTGCTGCTCTGATTGGTTGTCATTGCATCCAGTTTCCTTCATCCAGCACAATGCACCAGGCTCATAAAACTTAAATCAGACTGTCAAACTAGGCAGTGCTGGTTAAATATGAATCAAGATTCTGCTACTGTTCATGTTTTGAGAAACATATTTTAGTGTACTGTTTAGCTGTGATTTGAGAAAGATGGTGACTAGGCCACCGTTTTGTTCCTGCTTGAAAAAGATAGATAGATAGATAGGTAGGTAGGTAGGTAGGTAGGTAGGTCCAGAGGCATTTTAGTCTTTGTACCGTCCTGTGGAAATTGAAAAGGAACTGAGGGGTTCTAGAATAATTGACAATGCCGGGATACAACGATGGCAACCAAAATGAGTGGAGCAGTGTCAATAATTTCATCTGACTGCCTACTTTTTTTCCACCTTCATCCTTAAGTATACCCTTTGGCAGAAGCTCGTAAAAAATAGGCTATATGGGTAACATTTGAATTCACTTCAATAATGCATTAAACTAGAATTTCTAGAACATGCCAGTCCTATAATACACATGGATGGGTATTAGATGAGCATACAAAATATCTGAGCACTGCTTTTGGCCCACTAGAAAAACATAGCTAACAGAAATCCTGCTACAACATACCTGGCCTTGATGCTCGAATGCCTGCAGATATTGGGTTGTATCCATGCCTATCACTCTCCTATGGCACTCCAGTATCCAATTATGGTTCCAAGGCACTCATCCATTTCAGTTGTTTGGGACATTTGTGTCCTCTCTTGTGGCACTAACACATTTTTTTGTGATAGTTGTAAGGCTGCAGTATAATATGTGAGCTCAAATTGAATTTACCTACATTTCGACGTAGGTTTTTTTTTTTCTTTTATCCAATTTAACACGTTAAGATGAAAAGCATGAAAACATCTATGAGAGAGTCCCACTGACAGACATGCAGTTAGGCCATTGCACAATCCAGTATGCGTGGTCTCTGATATTTCTTTCACTTGCTCACTCAGCAAGCACACACACACACACACACACACACACACACACACACACTCACACACATGCACACAGACAAGCATACAGCAGGTGGAGCGGGATAGATGAAAGGCTCAGGTGCTCTGCAGGTGGACTGAGGCGTGTGTGTTGTTGTGCATACAAAAACCTCTCTCCGTAGAGACGGCCAGCATGTTTCATCCAGTCCACAGAGAATGAATGTGTGTGTGTTCAAATCAGTACATGCCCCAGTGGTTCTGACAGCTCACTTCACAGCGCTTTTCTATACCGAAGCCAAACTGTCTATCATCCTCCTGCATCAGCCCCTCCTCTGTCCTTTAGTGTCCAACTCAGTCTGCGTTTCTTCTTTCCAAACAGCACTTTGGTTCATGGAACAAACCTGCAATCTTGCCTCACGATCTCCTCACAAATCAACCACAGTCCTGTGAGAGTTTCAGCTGCCATTGCTTTGTCGTTGAGTGTGTGTGTGTGCATGTGTGTGTGTGTGTTGTTTTCCAGGAGAAACAGTAGGGTGCTTTCTTTTTAGCAGGAATCTGATGATTGGTGTGGTGGAAGCAGTGCATGGTTGTTAGTTTGGAAGACTCCCCTCAGCTCCCTCTAGCTCCTCATTCACTCTCTGGTTGCTTTTGGTGCAGCTCCACTTCTTTTTTTTACGACTCTCTGTTTAGAACAGGAGGGTTCCTGCTTACACTGGAGACACACAGGAGATGGGAGATGGAAATGATGAAATAAAGCAAGGGAACGGGGGTATTCTGTCTTAGCTTTCATGCTTAGAGGATATTTCTGACTTCAGGGAGTTATTTGTGGTTAGCCGTGGTTTGCAGCCGATTTGTTGTTTCTAGTTTCTGTGGTGTAACAATAGATTTCCGGTCCTTATATATTCCTAAATTAAGGTAATCTCAAGGGAAATTGGTCTTGTTTTCAAAATGAGCCTGAGTCATTTGGGTGTGATGTATTGCAGCACACAGTTTAATGCATAGAAGTGATAAACAAAGACCTCCAACTGTAAGAAGAAGTATCTGATCTGACTTTAAAGTGGAGGTGGTTCCCAGTTGGGGTCCACCGATACCCCATTTCCATTAACCTGGTATGGGTTCCGTTCTGGTTTCCTGCACCTAATTACCCCTAAATACCCCGAACTAGGGATGTCCCGATCCGATAAAAAAAACGTGCATTGGCATCGGATCGGACTGCATGGAAAAATGCAGATCCAGAACTCCGATTCAGTTTTTCATAGAGTCCGATCCAGGTTTTCCGGCCAGCCCAGCGCTCCGCGATTCAAGCCGTCCATTCCAGTGATCCGCTCCAGCACTTACTATCAATCCACCAGGCCAGCATGCAGACACACAGGAAACAGCAGTACCAGGCTGGCACTGACACTACAAAAATAACTGAAAAGGAAAGGCTGCATTGTTTGTTAAATGTCAACAATGTCTTGTGGTGTTAATCTATTTTTTATTTATTAGGGGGGCAAAGCACAAGTGTGTGGAGTCTTGCTGCTATTTTAATTTCAGTGTTAGACATTTTAAAGATTTCTTGTGTTGATTTATTTTCTATTTATTAAGGGGCCAAAGCAGCCAAAGCAAACCAGCTATATTTTTTATTTAATGTTAATATTCAAGTTTAAAGTTTGGTTATTTAACCCTGTTAACAATAAACAGGTCAGTTTCTCATACCAACTGTTGTGGATCATTCTAACTAGCCAGATTAAGTAGTTGTTCTTGTTAGAGTAATACCGCTTGATCAAACCTTTTCTAACATGACTGACAACAAAATAAGTGAATATGTATAGTACGCGCTTGGATCGGATTGGTATCGGTATCGGCTAAAACTCAAGGCTGTAATATCGGTATCGGATTGGAAGTGAAAAAGCTGGATCGGGACATCCCTACCCCGAACACCTAGCATTTTGACCAAAAATAAATTGGTTTAGAACCGCAAAGTTGGTGCTAAGCTAGAACCAAAAAAGAGCAGGTTTTTCTTAACCTGAAGTGCGAACTATGAAGTCATGGAAAAAGCCATAAGAGAGACGTTAAGTGCGAAATTATCATCAATAGTTGGTCCATGCTTGTGTTTGGATGAAAACAAATATCTGTGGTAAAAGGACAAAAGTGCACAAGTAGGCCAATCAATGCAGTCTGCCATCTTGCTACTGCTGCTAACTTCCATTGCGCAAGGCCCTCCGTTGATGAGGCATCCTTGATTATAATTGTTCCGATCAAAACTGGTGGAAACGTGGGCTGGTTTGCTAGATGGCACCAAGGTTCCAAGAGTTCTGAGCGGACCAGGTTCAAGAACCAAAGCTATTTTGGTGGGAAAGGGGTATCACAGTTCCAGCTGGTCATTACACAACTTAACACAACTGGGCATGGTTCCTCTTTTTTCATGACGTTTCTCTCTTGTTTTGACAGAAGTGTTTGGAGTGATGAGGTTTAGTTTCTGGCCTCCTTCCTGGGGTTTACCGTTGTTGTTGTTCTGAATGTTGTGGAAGTGTTGATGGCACACGACGGCAGGGAATGGCCCAGGGAGATGAGGTGATGTGACCACTTAGGGACCATTTGGGAGGTAATTATTCGAGAAGAGGACCACACCACACATGTTTTTGATACTGTGTACTCTGACCATATTTATTGGCTCACTAATAGAGCAAAGACCGTGTCAACACAATTCCCTGCATACCTGGGAGAAGTCATCTTCGCGGTATTGTGCAAACAAAGCTTGTACCCCAGACCCTTCCTCTCATCTGTGCAGTGTGAAGTGAAGAGAAAAAGGGGAGGAAAGGAGAGTGAGCTGTAATAAAAGAGCGAACAGCCCCGGCTTTATAAAAGTCAGCCATCCATATAATTAGCTGATGCTCTGCTCTTGTCAAACTTGGAGACTTCACAACGAAACATTTAATAACCAACTCTAGTTACTCAATCCAACTGACTTTCCAACACATTTCATTTGGCTTTACTAAAACTGTCTCTGAAGATATTGAAATGGCTCATATGAAGAAAAATATTTTTATGATCTGTGTCTGGGTTGAAAAATAAGGCTTCTTCCAACAGAGTTCATCCTTATTTCTCAATGTATTGACATTCCTTGATTATTACAAAATGTCCTGGCAGAGCATTAGAATTCTAGACATTTTACAAAGCTAATTTCTCAGTCTGTCACAGCAATTTGGAGGCAATAACAGTCCTCTTTTAGGTCATGGAGATAAATGGAGAACAGGATAAATGGAAAAAAGTAGCCACCTGCTGCCATGTGTAAGGTGAGCTGGTGCTTTCGAGGTCTTATACCAAGATTAATGTGAGTGTGATTTGTTATGGATTTACTTTACATATGCAGTAATCTCAGGACAAATGACAGAAACTGAGGAAACTAGTTGCTGTCATTTGTTTTTAGGCCTGGGAATCAACACTCATAGATTGTGTCCTTAGCACTCTTGAGGCCGTGTCTTGAGCCCATTAATTTACGTCCACAATCTTGTCTGGATCCTCTTTGCTACACTTGGCCCTCGTTCAACAACCGCATTTGATGAAGACTTGAAGAGGCAAACTTTGGCCATCACAACAATGAAGTCAAAGGCAATGTTCTGGAGTGCTTTCTCTCTCCACTGTCAACTTCTAAGATGTTTGCAAGATGGATAATAATACTTCCCATTCAGCTGACATACATTCTCTCCACTGTTTCTTTTCTCTGCAATGGACTGTTCTTGCATGCCTCCAAGAAACACGGCAAACATATTGATTTTTTGATTGATTGGGGGCAAAACTATATCAAAACTTCCATCTATAAACTTTCACACGACTCATGCAGTATAATCCAAGTCTCATTTATCCAGTCAGTTGCTCAGTACTTCCCGAACACATGCATTTTCTCTAAATCTTTCTATTTAAACTGAACTGAAAAAGAAACGTATCTAAGCTGTCTTTAAAGCCAAACTTCAACACTGTTTTCATATAGAATTAGGTAGACAGTAGATGGCATACTGGATTTGGTTTTAGTGGACGAGAGCAGGATGGTAAAATAAGATGAGGCCCGCAGTGAATACTGACGACGATAAGAGTAGACGTTGCTGCCATCCAAAGTTAAAATTTAACTTTTGGCTGTCCTCCACAACTGAATTTACAACCAGATGAATGTAGCTCCCTCACACAAGGTGAAAACATGGGTAATCTGGACAGTTAGTGGACATTACAAGAATAATTACATAAAATAATAGACAATAAAGAATTTTATTTAGTGTATCTATCACACACACATCATTACATGTGTTTTGGAACTGTCCTGCCAGTCCTTTAAACGGTTTGTTTTTCTTGTGCTGTCTAGAAGCTGTTTTCTGTCTGCCGTCTACCATCTGCCTGATTTCATGTGAAGGCATCATAAGGCTTTCTAGAAAAAAGCATGTCTTTAGGAAGTGCTGAGCGTATGACTGGATAAATGACATTAATATTGTACAGTGTGACTTCTGTGAGAGTTTGTAAATTGATGTTTTGATATAGTTTTGTTGTTGTTAAGCATGGTCCTTGGAGGCATGCAAGAAAAGTTTAATTCTCGAATTCAAGGCAACACAGCATGACTAACTGATTTACAAATGGCCATTTTGTGTGTGAAGTATTCCTTTTAAAGCAGTAATTGAACAAACAGGACTTCTTTTTGCCTCATATGGCTTGCGCAGACTTGGAGAATCAGAGTATGAATGAAATAGAGTATGAATGAAATTACGTATTTGGTCTAAATTTGCCGTATCCTTATTCACATTCATTTTACTAACTCACTTGTAGTGGACTTTTAAGGTTTGGGACTGCTGCAGTTTATGGTTTCGCTGAAATATTTAGGCCAACCGCTCAAATAAGGCAAAACATTCACTGGCAGGAGTTCACTTACAGACATTGAGCTGTTGAGTTGTCTTAGGTGTTTGCCAGCTGCAGTTGCAACACATTTCTTGCTGCAGAAGAAAACACATTTTGTCTCACAAGCCACAGCACTCCCCAAAGAAAACTCTTCAAAACATGGACCTTGGTAATGTTTTTCCCAGCGACTAATGCCATCCGTCTTTCAAGCCTTTACAAAGAATGCTTTGTGTATTCAAGTAATTTATATACCTGTCTCTGTTTGACTACAATAACTTTAGTGTACTTGACTGGGTCATTTGTTTGTTTGCAAGCAGGGGAGTGGAGATAAAAAGAGAATAGGTCAGGAATGGAAGGAAGGGAGTGCAGGAAGAAGCATTGTAGGGGGATAGGAGGAGGTGGTCATGCTAACAGTAGCAGCTTATACCTAACAGTAGCTATGATTTTGAAAATGTTTTGTAGTTGAAAGGGAATACATATTATTTTGACCTTAACTCAACAGTTCAACCTGCTCTCTGTTGGACGAAAATCCGCATACAGGGACTTACCAAAGTGAGTTTTGGCTTGAAAATTGACACTACACAATCATCCTGGCTTCGAGCCTCCAGTACAATTCATCATCACTTCGGCTGACAAAACTTTGGTACATCTGCAAAAAGCATCCAGCTGTGTGAAGTGCGTATGGCTAAAATGCTGCCAGATGGCATATTTGAGGTACAGTAAGCTGTTTACAAAAAATGTACAAAACAAATCAGTGATGTGTGCTGGAATAATTACCCATCACAAGATTTTATTCAACTACTTTTGCATCTTTGATTTTTTTTTTATGCAAATAATTACATGATTTGCAATTGCAGTGGAAGGCCTTGACTTCTCTGATCTACTGTATTTCCATGAATAAAGTGATCAATTTTAATGGTGGGAATGACAAATTTGTGTTTGGCTTCACTCGCTTGTGTTAATCTACAGGTGCAGCCTGTAAATCTGTTCATTTAAGGGCCCCTCTGTGACTCTGCTTGTCATGAAAGACTGATTATTAGAGACTGTCTGAGATATATGAAGCTATCAGCCAGAAGGAAAGGAGGATTATTCAGTACAATTTACAGTATGTACCCACTCAGACTGGGATAGGAAGAGACAGGGAGGAGCTGTGCGTAGTGGAAGAGACAGAGATGTTGGAGAAAGGGAGGGAAAGATCTCAAGGGTCCTAGTCCCTGATAGACTTTACTGGAAATAAGGAGGGTTTGAAATGGAAAGTGGAAGTTAGGAAGCTATTACTGTTACTAATCTACCACGCTTGAGTTTTTGAAATGCAACACATGTCAGAAATGCTTTTTTCTTGTGATGTGGAATGGAAAGACTTACAACAAGATAATGGAAATGTATTATCTATTAGGGGTGGGAGTCTTTAGGCACCTTATGATTTGATTTGATTCAGAGGGCTACAATGCTGTTATAAAATAAGGTTTCAGACATACTAAACAATCTTGCGTACATGACTGTATTATGTGACAATGGGCCTCTTGGCACATATTATAAATGGCCCAACCACCTCATTTGAGCGAGACATACAGACTTTGTGGTGGGTTTGCCTCTTTTTTGTTGTTGTTTTGCCTCTCTTTGAAGTAATTTTTTGTCTCTTTGAAGTAATTTTGTGTCCTTTTTGGTCATTACGTGTCTCTTTGTGGTTGTTCCCCCTCTTTTTGTCATTATTTTGCATTCCTTTACATCTCTATGTGGTCTTTTTTGTCTCTTTGGGTTCATTTTGAGTGTCCTACTGGTTGGTACATATTAATTTCAGTGACATTTTGCAGGCGAAGGCTTGGGGGCCCCTGGGCAGGTCCGTTTGGTAATCCATCAATGCTGACATAGGGTTTTGTTTAAGCGTATTAAATACTGTTTACCAAACCATTCACTAGTGTCCTTGTAACACTGAAATACAATATGAAACATTACTGACAATTAAGATAAATGATGTGCAGCCTTGTTATTTCATTGATTTGAAAGCACCTTACCTGCCTGTATGAGAATAACAAAATGGGGGGGGGGTACCGTACTCCACTGTGTTGTTATCAATGTTGCATCTCCAGCAGTGGAAAACAGCTTCCCTGCTGCAACATCAGCTCTAGGGAAATCCAAGATGCTGAACGTGTGCAGGGTTTTCGAGGTGAAACAGAGTTGGTTTAAGTATTTTGATGTTGCAGTGAGTGTTGGCCATCTGGTCTCGTTTGTTCAGTAACTGCTGATAGCTACTGTACTCCATTAACATTAGTATCTGGGTGATAGTGTAGAAAGTAGTCACAATATACTTTGCGGTTTCACAAATGTAAATATGTAGACATTGGATTAAAACATTAGGACTGTCACCTTCTGGTCGGTTGGTTGATTGGTTAGGTTTTATGTTCGTGTCCAACCAAATTCTCATTGGTCGGACAGTTGCTACTTGAAGAGTACGTAGAATATTAGTCAACCAAGATTTTCTTTGGTTGCTTACAGCCCTATATGCTGCCTATAGTGGAGAAGAATTACAAGATAGGCTAACTCTAGCGTGTGCGCACTGTAGACTGTTAGGGTGCTGCACATCTCTCTAGGTTGCGTTCAGCATCTTTAGTTTCGCCAATATCACACTATGAACATTTAAATAATCAATTTTTGACATTTGTGAATGGATGCTGAGTAGGGCCGTAACGGTACATGTATTTGTGTCGAACCGCTTGGTACGCGACTTTCGGTTCGGCACGACCCTGTACCGAATTATTGGGCGCAGGATATTATTTTATTTTATTTTGTTTTGTTTTAATTCCGTTTTTGTGAGCCGAACCATTTAAAATATCTAGTTCCCAGACGGACATAATTGAGTG